>NW_017731678.1:1642244-1789533 GCF_001890085.2 Hipposideros armiger
TTATATATATATATATATATATATATATATATATATATATATATATATATATATATATATATATATATATAGTTTGCATACCATAATAGTCACCCTTTTAAAGTACACACTTGAGTAGTTTTTTGTACATTCACAAATTGTGCATCCATCACCAATACCTGATTCCAGAACATTTGCATCATCCCAAACAGAAACCCTGTATCTGTTACTAATCACTTCCCTTTCCCAGTTTCCCCCAGCTCCTGGCAACCACTAACCTGCTTTCCGTCTGTATAGATTTGCTTATTCTAGAACTTCCACATAAATGGAATCATATGTTCTATGATCTTTTGTGTCTGGCTTCTTTCACTCTGCATAGTATTCTTAGGTTCATCCATGCTATAGTATGTATCTGTAGTTCATTCTTTCCCAGGACTGAGTAATATTTCATTGTAGGGATCACTTTTTGTTTATTTATCAGATGATAGACATTTGGGTTGCTTCTACTTTTTGGCTACTATAAATAATGCTACTAAGTACATTCCTGTACAAGTTTTGTGTGACCATGTGTTTTCATTTTTTGGGGGTATATACTTTGAAGTGCTGAGTCACATGGTAACTCGGTTTAACATTTTGAAGAACTGATTTCCAAAACAGTTGCACTATATCACATTCTCACCAGAAACATATGAGGAAATGAATTCTCCATCTTCTAGCCAATACTTGTTGTCTGTCTTTTTCATCATAGTCATTCTAGAGGGTGTGACATGGTATATCATTGTGGTTTTGATTTAGATTTTCCTAATGACTAATGATAATGAACATCTTTTTATGTCCTTGTTGGCCATTATAGATCTTTTTTGGAGAAATGTCTATGCAAATCCTTGCCCATTTTTTAAAAATTGGGCTATTTGTCTTTCTATTGTTGAATAGTAAGCATTTTTATATATGTTGTAGTAGACCCTTGTTGAATAGATAATTTTCAAATATTTTCTCCCATTCAGTAGGTTGTCTTATCCTTTGAAACGCTAATCTCTCAAATTTTGATAAAGTAAAATTTATCTGTATTGTCTTTTATCATGTAAAGGAGGCAAAACTTTACCTCCTCATCTTAGGTTTTCAGCTGGAATGCTAACAAAAAAGACAAACAAACAAAAGAAAAAGTTTATTAATGCATGCAGTGCACACGAGTGAGAAACACCTCTCTAACTCAAAGAGGTGGCTTAGAATTTAGCTTATATACCATCTTTAACAAAAACGCCAATAAGGGCCGGCCGAGTAACACGTTTGTTAGGAGTTGGCTTGGGATGGCAGCTCTGAGCAGCAGGGCCCCGGTCCGGATCCCACATGTGGGTCAGTGATGCCATGCCCTCTACAGCTAAGATGGTGAACAACAGCTGGACCTGGAGCTGGGCTGCCGTGAGTTGCTGGCGACAGCGTAGGATGCAGTGGGGCTGGCCGGCAGCAGGTGTGAGCTTTCATGAGCTGCCGTGAGCCATCATGAGCGGCCGTCCAATGGCCAGCGAGCTACTGCCTCACCCGGGGAAGAGTACAATGATAATACCAACATAGGCCAGTGAAGCGACGTCCTCCACAACTAGACTGAAAAACGAAAGGACAGCAACTTGTCTGTTCCTCTTCCCGAGTCCTCAATTCTGTTCCCCTCCCCCAAATCCCCAATAAAATCTTAAAAAAAAAAACTCCAATAAATTTGTTAAAAAAATGACAGGACAAAGAAAAACAGTTAAGGCTTCAAAGGGTGGCAAACTGACGAAAGATAAATATATATGAAAGGAAACTAATGAAGCAAGATTTGTTTGCAAATTCCTCTGGTGCTTTCTCTGGACTGATAAAAGTCTGTCTCCAGTAAAAAGAGAATTTATATCCTGCCTTTAGGCAGAAAAAGGGAAGCTTTTTCTGCATTTGCTGTTTCTTAATTGCCTTCAGCTTTAAATTTTTATGTCAAAGAGCTTTATTTGGTAGTGACATATTCTTTTTTCTTCAGCCGCTTGTGTAATAGGGGTCAAATCTAAGAAACCATTGCTCAACTCAAGGTCATAAAGATTTACACCAAAGTTTTCTTTTGAGAAAACTTTTACAGTTTTAGCTCCCACATTTAAGTCTGTGATTTTTGTATGTGGCTCAGGGTAGACATCTGGCTTTCTTCTTTTGCATGTAATTATCCAGTTGTCCCAACAACAGTTTTTTAAAAAGACTATTCTTTCCTGATTTGAATCTCTTGGCACCCTTGATGAAAATCAAATGGCTATAGGGCTGGTGGAGTGGCTCAGTTGGTTAAGAGCTCACTCAAGAGTGCGAGCTCTGAGCAACAGCGATTCTATTCCCGGCCTGAGCTGAGTTGCCACTGAGCTGCCAACAGGTGGCAGGATGGCTCAGCTAAAAAAAAAAAAAATCAAATGGCTATAAATGTATGGGTTTTTTTTCTGTACTCTCAGATGTATTCCATTTATCTATACAAGTATGTCTATCCTAATACCAGAATCATACACTCTTGATTACCATACCTTTGCACTAAGTTTTGAAATTAGAAAATGTGACAAGAAAAAAACCATTTTTCTTCTTTTTCAAGATTGTTTTGGCTATTCTGGGTCACTTGAATTTTCATATGAATTTTAGCATCAATTTGTGAATTTTTACAAAAGCACAGCTGAGGTTGTGATAGGGATTACATTGAATCTGTAGATGAATTCAGGAAGTATTACCATTTTAACAGTCTTAATTCTTCCAATCCATGAATATGAGATGCCTTGCCATTCATTTAGGTTTTCTTTAATTTCCTTTGATAACGTTTATAGTTTTCAATGTAGAGACTTACCCTTCTTTTGTTCAATATGTTTCTAATATTTTATTCATTTTGATGTTATTAAAAATGGAATCATTTTATTCATTTTATATTTGGATTGTTCATTAATACCATATAGAAATACAATTTATTCTCATATATTGATATTGTATCCTGCTAACTTGTTGAGCTCATTTATTGGTACTAATGTATGTGTATGCATTTCTTAGGATTTTCTATATACAAGATTCATCTACAGATAGAGATAATTTTACTTTTTCCTTTCTAACCTGGCTGACTTTTATTTTATTTTCTTGCCCTGGTTAGACCCTTCAGTACAACATTGAATACAACTGGTGAGAAAGGACATCCTTGTTTTGTTCCTAATTATAAGGGAATGCTTTCAGTTTTTAACCATTAAGTATGATGTTATTGTAGGTTTTTCACAGATGACCTTTATCAGTTTGAGGAAGTCCTTTTCCATTACTAGTTTGTTGAATGTTTTATCATGCAAGGGTGTTGAATTTTGTCATATGCTTTTTCTTTGTATATTGAGATTATTATGTGGATTTTATCCCTTATTTTATTAATATGGCATATGACATTGATTTCTGTATGTTGAATCAACCTTACTACATTCCTGGATAAATCCCATTTGGTCATGGCATATAATGCTTGTTATATGTTGCTGGATTTGATTTGTATTATTTTGTAAATAATGTTTGTGTCTACATGTATAAGATACAGCTTTGAAGTTTTCTTTTCTTGTGATGTCTGTCTGATTTTTCTATCAGGTTAGTACTAGCCTCATAGATGAATTGAGAAGTGTTCCCTTCTTTACTAATTTTTGGAAGAGTTTATTGGAGGTAATTATTCTTTAAATATCTGGCAGAATTTATCAGTAAAGCCACCTGGTCCTGGGCTTTTCTTTGTGAAAATTTTTGGATTACTATCTCAATATCTTTACTCTTTAGAGGCCTATTCAGGTTTTCTACTTTTTCTTGACTCAGTTTGTTGGTTGGTGATTTCCTAGGAATTTGTACATTTCCTCTAGGTTATCTAATTTGTTGACACACAATTTTTCATAGCATTGCCTTATAACCCTTCTTATCTCCGTAAAGATGGTAGTAATGTCCTCTCTTTCCTCTTTTTTTTCTCCATTGTCAGTCTAACTACAGGTTTATCAATTTTGTTGACCATTTCAAAAAACCAACTTTTGATTGTATTGATTTCTCAGTTGTATTTCTTTCCTCTCTGGGCTTTATTATTTCTTTCCTTCTGCTTCCTTTGGGCTTAGTTTGCACTTCTATTCCTAAATTCTTAAGTTTGAAGGTTATTGTATTGATTTAAAATGTTTCTTCTTTTTTGATATAGGTATTTATACCTATAAATTTTTCTCTCAGTATTACTTTTGAGACATCCCATACATTTTAGTATATTGTGTTTCTATGTTCATTCACCTCAAAATATTCTCTACTAGCCCTTGTAGTTAATCCTTGACCCATTGGTTATTTAGGATTATATTGTGTATATTATATTTATATTGTTTATATTATATAATTTCTACATGTTTATGAATTTCTTCCCACCATGTTTTAAAAAATCATGTTTCCTCTTCTGTGTATTTACTATCAGATGTTATTCCCTTTGAGCATCAAATTTTAAATTTTAATTTAATTTTTAAATGATATAGAGACTATTCTAAAGTATATTATGGATATCCTTAAACAGAGCATAATAAATATGACTTGTAAGTAGTTTGAAACTTTTTCAAAGTACTATTTTTACAATAGTGCATTTGGCCCTCATCTTAAAGAGTATATTATCATTTATAGAAGATTGTTTAAAAGTTATTATTTAAATATTATTATTTAAAGATGGAAAAACTGAGTTTCAGAAAGGCCAAATGGCTTAATAATTTTAAAAGTACAAAATTTATAATAATAGTTTGGAATTAGAAGCCTGGTCCTTTAACTTCAAATTTTTCTTTCCACTTAACTAATTCATAGTCAGCTATTTCTTAATGAATCAGTATTATTATTTTAATCTCAATTATTACACTTGGCTATTAAATATTGAGCCCCTCAGGTATTTACAAAGCTTATATGGCATTTTTTTCCCCTCTCTCCACAAAACTGTCACCAAATTCTATAACTTTTTGCTTTTTTATTCTGGTTTTGGTGCATGTTCTTGCTTTTCTTTCCCTGCTTTCAGGCTATTCCTTTGGTGAGATTACCAGTCTGTTATGGAAGGTTATTTCTTTTAATTTGCTCCTTTTAGGGAGCAAATTAACATGCACAGCAACAGCAACAACTTGTTGGAATTGTGTTTAGGAAGGAGTAAACAAGTCCAGGTGAAAGGCCAGGTTTTTGAGCATAGCGTAGAAATATTATTTTCCCACAAATTTCGCAAAAACAATAGATCTTGTTATTTCTGCCTACTCTTATGCTCATCTTACTTTTAGAGTGACTAGACAAGGTTATCATTTTTGGAACCTCATTATTAAGTAAGGCAATTGTTATCTAATTTTTTTTTTAATTGGCAGAAACACATCTGCAGAAAATCTTATGAGGAAGTCCAAAACACCAATATATCAAAAAAATAGACGTTGAACTGCTCAGTTTTAAGCAGTGTGGTAGTGTTGTGTGTTTGTGGGCAGGGTGGACCTCTATCATTTCTCTTTTTTAACCACTAATGGTAATCCATGAAGCTTTCCCTCTGAGCCCTTATGGCTTTGGTAATACAGTTAAAAATCACTGAAATAAGATATTATGTTTATTTAAATTCCATTCATAATTTTTTAAAATGTGAATTCTATAATTGGAAAACAAACAAAGCAACACTTTTTTACTCACCACTTGACCTGAGAGTACTCCATTGGTAATTGCTGTGAACCACAGTTTTCAAAAGGGGTAGCTCAAATGTTCCAGAAGCTTTTAAGGTCCCCATAGCATTGCTGCTAGTTATTCACTGATATGTAAGATCTTTTGGGTAAACAGGACCACTAACTATGAGAAAATAAAGGAGAAGCCCCTACCAGTATTTGCTTTGGCTCCAAGAAACACTGTTAAAACAGATTTTAATGGAAGTGGAAAGTCAACATCGACTTGTTAATA
Organism: Hipposideros armiger; assembly: GCF_001890085.2. Lineage (NCBI taxonomy): Eukaryota > Metazoa > Chordata > Mammalia > Chiroptera > Hipposideridae > Hipposideros > Hipposideros armiger. Next base: position 1,648,143 of record NW_017731678.1, read on the forward strand.
AAGTCTCTAATAAAGAGCAGAAGGGCTGAAAAAGAATCCCAAATCGGGCTGGCCAAATGGTGCATTGGTTAGAAGTTAGCTTGGGACACCAGCTTTGAGCATCAGGGCCCCGGTTTGGATCCCACATGAGGGCCAGTGATGCTGCGCCCTCTACAGTTAAGATGGTGAACAACAGCTCGACCTGGAGCTGAGCTGCTGTGAGATGCCGGTGATGGCACAGGCTGCAGTGGGGCCCCCGTGAGTGGCTGTCCAATGACCAGCGAGCAACTGTCTCACCCGGGAAGAGTGCAATAATACCAACATGGGCCAGTGAAGCGACGCCCTCCACAACTAGACTAAAGGACAAAAGAACAGCAACTTATCTGTTCCCCTCCCCCAATCCCCAATAAAAATCTTAAAAAAAAAAAAGAATCCCAAATCACTAGATCCCTCTGAAGTTACCAAAATACCCCATCTCATTTGATTTCTAGAGGATATATGCAAAGTACCTCTCCAAGTACAAGTATAGCTTTATTCCTAGCCTGGGATCAGTCCCAAATTTATATATAAACTTACCTTGGTGGAATAATGGATAGGTCTAGAGATACCTAAACATCCAGTCAGGCAAGGCTTAAGTGGTAGGGAGCTCAACAGTGGTCAGCTCTGACTCACTTTCCTTGAGGTCATACCCAGGTCCTAATTGGTCTTGCAAGAGGGAGGACAATGGTAAACACACAATTCCAAAGGGCCAGTGACACCTCCCATAACCCTCCATTTAAATAATATGAAAAAAACATATCAAATTCACATAGAACTAAAACTCTGTCCTTTTCTTGTCTCCCACTGAAAGCTGTAGTTCTGCTTTACCTGTATTTCTCCACTATCACCATTTTGTTTTCTTCAAAAATTTTTGGAACTCTGCTGTAGTTTGGCTCAGTTATCTGAGTTTCTCCTCTTTAGGACAAAAAGACTGAAGGAGATGCAGTCTTAAGTGCTCCTTGAATTTTTCAGGTGTTCGGCCTTTAGTCCTTCACATCTCTTTACTTATTTTTTTTCTCTCGAGCTTAGCAATTAAAATTACTTAGCCTGGGGTACTGTTTCTTACTCCAAGGGAGGAGGTCAAGAGAATCTAAGCAAACCTTAAGAAGCTTCTTTTCCAGTCTCCTCCACTGCTTTGACGCATCTCCCTAGGACCATTGGTATAAACATTTATGCTCCTCACAATCTTTTTATGAGTGGCTCTTTAATTTTACTCCAGAAGTCAGTTAAATGAATCAAGACATTAATTTAAATAAATTTTTCCCAGACTACCACGTTGTCATGGGGACAGAATTCTATGGAATACTAGTCCATAAAATGATCCCTGAAAATGGAGGTTCTCAGGAATTGATTTAGAAAATACTACCCCTAGGGTTTTGCAATGCGCAATAACAATCTTTTTTTAATTTTAGTAATCCTAACACAAAGACATTTATTTGACTTTAAAATCTATGCAGCTCCAAATAATTTGATTATGAAAATATCTTTTCTAAAACACAAAACTAAATAATATACCACAGCACTTGTACTCTATAGCATATGTTTTGGTAAATGCTAACTTTGTCAAAAAGTCACTTATCCAATATTTATTTCTGAAGACAAAGTGACCACACAAGAAGCTTTTGTTATGTGCATTATATATAACAATACTGTCATTGAAATCATATAATTCCAGAAGAATAAAGCTGCTTAGTCCCCTTCCCTGTACAATGAACTTCATAAACCATTCTTTTCAATTCAATTTGTTGTAAACACACCTTAAATCTCTAATATAAATAATATCCACATTTATTGCTGCCTCCCAAAAATTTAATCTCCCAAAATATACAAAATTAATCTCATATTAATAATTCCAAGACAGTTATAAAATAGTCCCTATTTCACACTCATTCTGCTCATCCTGGCCAATGGTTCTCACATAAAGGTATGGCTGCAGCCACTTACACTCTGGTATTGATGTGGCTCTGTCAAGTATCTCTTGTGTTAGATTTTCCTTATTTCAATTCAAACATGGATTAAAAAAATTCTTATATTTTGTTTCATGCATTTTACTTATAACACAATTCTAAGACTTAAAAGGACATGACCTTCAAAAACACAAGTCCTAAAAGTAAGCCAATATTATTTTGATTTGCAACTTAAATATTTCTCAAGTAAAATAATGTTCATCAAACCTAATGCATATATTACTTCCTAGACTTAGAGTTCAATGTGAACCTATCTACCAAAGCAGATACATAGTGTAATCTGGAGTGAAAAGGCAGATAGAAAAACTGAAAAAGAGCAAACCATAGAAGTTTGAAGGACAGCTTTAAGATTGATTTCCTTTTTTCTCTGAGGTGGCAGTCACTTTTTGGCAGGAGTCCAGAATCTACTATGCATGAACCCAAAATGCAATTGGGACAATTTTTCCAACAAGATGTTAATACAAGACTATGATTCTCATATTTTACTAAATGTCACTCACCCAATTTTTTTCTCTCCTGAGACTAGGATTTGAAACATTTCAGTATACTAGTAAAATTTAAGAATGTACAGCTGTGTCAGCATTAGTCTCCACATCTTTTATTTCATTCATTTTAGGTCCACAATGGACATTTAAAAAAATTTTGATTGCCTTTAAAACATTCAAGATTCCTCCCATTGCCTACTTGGCACTGTGTAATTGACAGCCTATCCTGAATTGAGTGTGAGCTCTAATTCTACTCTTATTTGTGAAGTATATTACACATTAATAACAGGCAATTTTCTAAGCAAAATATTTGGCATTGCATCCCCAGCTATTCCATTGTTCTACTCCTATGTATTTTTTTATCTTATAGTTCCCCACATCTTTCTTAGTTATAGATTCCCTTTTCCATCACCAAGACTGTTGAGTGGGCCTTATACAATGACATTCTTCAAGCCATTGGCATAACTTTTTTATGTTTTCCAATTTTAGCTCAGCAGAAGAATTCTTCAAAGATTTCTGAGAGAATCTTCTGTTCTGACATTTTCCAAGCATATGTTTTTAGAATTCTAGTGAAAAGCAAAATTTTTAGCCCCACAAATTCCTCCATCATCAAGCATTGAGTTCCTGTACCGTGGGTGACTGTCCCACTTCCATGTTATCATAAACATCAATTTCTGCCTTCCTACCATAATAAGAATGAGTGGAGATGGGTATAAACTTCCGAGGCATCTCAAAGTATTAAACTGAGAAACTTCCTGAAGTATTTGCCTGTCAATTGAATACTTTGAGATGCCTCTGAAGTTTATACCCAGTTCCGCTCATCTTTCTCATATACAGCGTTAATGCTGTAGCTTAGGTTTGAATTTATTTCACTTGTTTGCATGTCAAATCCTGAAGGCTTTTGCCTGAAGTCATATTTATCCACTGTCTATGAGGTCTTCTTACAAACTGTTAATTTAATTAGCATGAATCTCTCCATCATGCTAAGAATTTGCATTATACAATAGATGCTTATTGCCACAAAATAGAAGCTGATTGACACTTCTGGAAGACACCAGCAATTCAGGGCTCCAGCTTACTTTGTGATAGAAATCTATTAAACTGCTTTCCCCCACCAACATTGTATCTAGCGTCCACTGAGCATACACTACTAAGCGGCAGGCCTGCCTTTTCTCCACCAATACAATGTTCTCCATACTAGATTTTGAAAAGACTGAAGGGCATCATACATTTTTTATAATATTTATGCAAATATAGGTGTTTCGAGTAATATTATTCCAAAGTTACTTTTGAAAGCTCAGCGTATCTTTTCTTTTTTTATGATTTTTCCTTTTTTCCAAAGAAATGAACCACTATTTTAAAAATCTATTCTATTTATTTCCTGGTATCTCTCTCTTCCTGGCTATTCCACCTACATGAAAGTTGTTTCAGACATCATGGAAATCATGTTACCATCTTCAACTACTATTATTTCCTTACCACTCCTTTGTAAGGTAGCAGAGTGATCAACTTTTGCATCAGAAAGGCTTTACATTCATTCCTGGCTTTCTCCTGTTACAAGTTATGTGATTATGGGGGAAATTATTTAACTTTCCTGAGTCTCATATGTACAATTATAATCATAATTATTACTTAATTCATAAAGTGACTATTATGATCAAATGAGACAAATTTTAACAGAGTCTGATGCCCCACCTCCCCAATTTCCTTTAATGTAATTAAATGGAATCACCAAAAGGTAGACATCAAAATGCTGGACTTCTAAATCTTGACCAGAAGACTTTTAGTAACTAATCTTCAACTTGTAACTGAATATTAATATTAATATTAATGAGACTATCTAGTGATTGGTTATACCTTTAATCTACTCTTTTCACATAATTAGGAGCCACAGCCAATGATGCCACAAAGAATCAGCTCAACACCACAGAAGAAACAGTGACAAATGTTCCACTTTCAAATTTTGTTTCAACAGTACAAAGTTCTCAACACAAGAGTAAGTACAAGAATTTGTGCTAAAATGTTAAACTAGTGTGTTGGATAGAATTAGACTCAGAATGTTTTCTAGCTCACTATTATCGAAGAACCATGCCCCACCTGTATTCTCTCCTAGTCTCTACTAAACAGTGTAATCATTTGGAAACTTTGCTTTGCACAGTGCTACACTATCTGTCCGTAGCACAAATGGGTAGGTGCCAAGGAAGATCAAGTCAAGGCTGGGCAGTAACCTGTGATATCACCTGGCAGGAAGAGGGGAGCTTGGTCAACAAATTAGACAACTCTGATGAAATGGAAAAAATTCTTACAAACAAATTGTTAAAACTGACTTAAGTACATAGGAAGTCTGAAAAGATCTAAAACAATGAAAGATATTGCATAAGAAATTTAAAATGGTGAAGAAAACTCCCAAGAGGTTGGCTTCACTTGTGAATTATATAAAAAAAATTTTTTTAAATGATAGAAATTTTTCTCAAACTTTTTCAGGAAGTAAAGAGGAAGAAACACTGCAGAAGTAATGATCTAAGGTCACTATTACCAAAGCTAAGAAAGAATTAAAATCAAGCAAATAAAAACTATAGGCCAAATTCTTCATAAACATAGACACAAGTATCCTTAATAAAATATTAGCAAACCAAATTCAGTAACATATAAAAAGGGATATCCAACATGAACAAGTGGGATTTATTTGGAAATGCAAGGTTGATTTAGTATCTCAAAATCAAGTAATGTAATACACCATATTAGTAGAATCAGTGGGTTCAGAAAAAACATTTAACAAAATTTAACACCCAGTCATAATTAAAACTCTCAGTGAACTAGAAATAAAATGAAATGTCTTCAAATTGGTAAAGGACATCTGTGAAAAACATACAGCAAAAATCATACTTTGTGAAAAATCTAATACTTTTCTCTAAATATCTGGAACACAGCAAAGATGTCCATTCTCACCACTTCTATTCAAAATTATAACCAAAGATTCTAGAGTACAAAAAGGCAATAGATGATAGATAGATAGATAGATAGATAGATATAATAAATAGATATATCCATTCATCCAGATTGGAAAGAAAAATATAAAACACCTTTTCCTTGACAGACTACATTATTATCTATGTAGAAAATCCAAAGATTCCACAAAAACTGAGAACTAATAAAGAGTATTTCATATCACAGGACATAGATATACCAAAAAATGATATTTCTATATATTAACAATGACAATTCAAAAATAAAATGAAGGAAATAATGTCATTTACAATTTCATCAGAAAGAATAAAACATTTAGGAATAAATTGAACAATAGAAGTGTAAGATTTATACACTGAACTACAAAAAATTTCTGTGGGAAATTAAATATCTAATTAAATGGAGAGACATTATATATTCATGGATTAGAAGATTCAAAATTTTAAGATGACAGTTCTCCCCAAGTTGATAAATAATTGATTAATATATTCAATGCAATCCCTATTAGAATCATAGTTTGTTGGGGTTTTCTTAATTGATAAGCTGATCCTAAAATATATGTAGAAATGAAAAAAACCTGGAATAGCCAAAATACTTTTGAAAAAGAAGGATGAAGAAGGAGCACTTACAGAAGCCAATTTCAAATTATACTCTGAAGCTGTAGTTATCAAGACTGTGGGTTATTGAGATAATGAATGTTAATAATAAGTAGCATTATTCATAATAATCACACTGGAAACAATCCAAATGGTTATTAACTGATGAAATGGAATCTCATTGGAATGGGATTTTCCATTTGGAATGGATTTGGAATATTCCAAAACATGGGATATCCATACAATGAAATACTTTTCAGAAATATAAAGACCAAACTACCGATATATGCTCTCACACAATTAACCTCAAAAGCATTATGTTCAGTGAAAAAAAGCCTTTAACAAAACATGACATATTATGATTCCATTTATATAAAATATCCAGAATGGACATTTTTATATGGATGGAAATCAGATAACTGTTTGTCTAAATCTAGAGGTAGGAGGGGGATTAACTTCAAAAAGCCTCAAGGGAGTTTTTTGCGTTGATGAAAACATAATCTGGATGAAAACTGAATTATAGTGGTGATTGCACAACTCCATAAATTTACTAAAAGTTATTTGAGTTGTATCCTTAAAATGAGTGAATTTACTCATACATTTCTGTATAAAACATTGTTTAAAAAATGAAGACAAGAAAATATTGACCTTGGCCAATCAAATTTCCTTTCTGCGTAATCTGAACTAAAAAACCCACCTAAAAAAGTGATTAGCTGTGGGAACTGAAGCAGCAAGGTTTTAGTAGAGTGAGTCTGAGAAAGCCATGGTGATTTCTATGCATGTCTATGGCATAATGAAGCAAATGTTATGAGTAAGGAGAGTTGATAGAGAAGAATGGAGAAAGAGCACATTGGAGATGGAGAGACCACATGAACAAGCAAGATAAAGTTGTTTATGAGAGACAGAGAGAGTAGCAAGACCTGGAGCTCCCTGATTTCTGACAGATTTCCAGTTCCAGTCCATTTAAATCTTCACAACAAGCACTTCCCACATCCTGGCCTCCATGATATGAAGTAATCTGTACTTTTAGTCAAAATATCATCACTAGAAAAGCTAGTAATCTGCCATAACAGCCTTACCAGATACCATTCATTATAAGTAATGGATGCATTTCTGGCATATCCATACTCCTTAATAAGAAGCAGCTACAGATGACTCATAGTCCCCAAATCTCTTCTTGGGAGACCTCTAAGGTAGGAGGAGATGGCAAATGGGAACCATGGATGTCCAAGGTCCCACTCTTGTCTCGAAATGCATCGAAAACATCCATATTCTTCCTTTTTATTGTAATCATCTTCAGCACAACATGAAGATTATCTAGAAGGAGCCTAATTTCACACCATAATTGTGAACTAATAATTTTATTTCATGAGACAGTCGCTGCATAGATGAATTTGATGAGCTAGGTCATTTCTCCTTTATATGAAGAACGTTTCCTTGTGGTAGTGTTTCTGTTTCTCATAAGTAGAATCTATTTTGTAGGAAATTTATGTCTACAAAATAGCAAACCAAAATCCCATTCATCTCATAATATGACTGCTCCCAATACAAACAGGAATAAAAGTAAATATGCATCTGCAAAATGTGTAGCAGTTGAAGATTACTGTTAAATAATTTATATGCTACTCTAATACCCATTCAGTAACTGATGAGAAAAATGTCATTCAGAGACAATAGTTTATTAAAATTAGCAATTATACAGAAGTGTGGTCAGCCTCATGAGTCACTTAAAACTTCTAATTTTACTTTGATTCATGCAATAAAATGCCCTCTGTATCTCAGTTCTGGGAAATATTGTATTTATTCAGCTTCTAAGCACAGTAAGAAGTGGCTTTCTTCCAAGCAGCTTAAAAAAAAAAAAGTACAACCACAAAGCTATTTCTTGAAAAAATGAAACAACCTGGAAAGCAAGATAATGAAATAAGGGTATTTACTGCTGCCCTTTGCATTTGTCACTTGATTAACCAGTTCTATACTCAGCCCTTTAGATTTTTTTGTAGTTGTGAAACTGATTCCTCCCCACATGGCTCTCATTCCTCAAGGTGCTTCCTACTTAGCTTGGAGTCAACTTGATATAATGAGTTTGCACACATTCCCATTTGTTCATGATGAAACAAGGAGCCTGCCCAGATTCCTGGTTAGCAGATCAACGCTCCCTTTCCATCTCCATCCCTCACACACACAAACGTTCAGAATTAGTGTAGCCAAGACAGAGAGACAGAAAGAGAATAAAACAGTCTACTGGTAGGGGAAGTTTGAACAGCTGAAGATTCATCTTCCTCTTAAATATATGGGCAATGGGTCCCTGAATAGTGATTATCAGATACAGGCATCATGGGTACGTCATCTCAAGTGCAGGTTTGATTTAGAGTAGAGAAGAGTTCATGAGATTTGCTGCTGTATTCCCCCTGAAAGGTGGAATGTAGGTCAAAAAGAAGCCTATCCTCAAAAACATTGCTCTCTAATATTTTCCCATTCTCTTAAAGCTGTTAGTTTTTCTCCTGTTTTACTCTTTTATTCTGCCTACAGAAGACGCATTGCTAGAATCCTAGAATTTTTAAGGTAGAAACCCTCATTAATTCAGTGTTCTAACTCCATAGTTAATGAAATGAGGGCCCTTTGAATTAATTAATAAATTGATTTATTCACTCAAAAAACCTTTGGAGAGGGCATCTTCTATGCCCAGTGTGCCGCCCAGCTTCTGGGGATAGAGAGCAATCCTCGGCATTCCTTTGTTTGGCTGTGGTCTTTGCCTCCATTTTTACATGGCCTTCTCCTCTGTGTCTCCTTTTCTGTCTGTGTCTTTTCTTATACAAAGACATGTGTCATTGTATTTAGGCCCACCCCAAACTAAAAAGATCTCATCTCAATATCTTTGACTTAATTACATATGCAAAGGCCCTCTTTCTACTAAGGTCACATCCACAAATGCCAGGTGCACATATCTTTTCATGGAAGGAAGGGTGTCACCATTTAATGCACTCCAGATCAGGTCCTGAATTTACCCATGCTATGCTTAGGTTTGTTTCATCATCCATGCATTTGTCATTGTCTATATGTAGGGCTACCTTGCTGGGCACTGAAGGGGTGACTGAAAGGAAATGTCAATTACAAGAGTCCTCACCCTCCAGTAACTACCCTGTGGAATGACTGGGTGTAAAACTCTGTCATAAAACTATAAATCTTCTCTTTCTGAATTCCCTATTTCTGCTAGTCTCAAAAATGTGGCATCCTCTCTGACTCTTCCTTCATTTCCTGTGTACATCCTGATGGTTTCTGAGGAAAAAAAGGAAAAAGAAGATGGAAAGAAGAAAGAAAAAAATTTGCTTTCCTTGCTGGAAACTTAGTCATTTAGTTTTCTATAACCAGATTTGAAAGCAGGCATGGTGCACCATGCATGAGAGACTGGCAGAGAAGAGATTATTATTGCTCTTTCTTCCTTTGGTGAATTCTGACTTGGCAGAGGAAAAAATGTGGAATAAGATTTTAGGTAGAAGGCAAATGGAGATGGCCAAATGCCATACATAACTCTACTAAGGCAAGAACTTGGATAGAAATACTTCTAAGGGTTTTTCCAAGCCAGAGCTTCTGCTACCAAGGCATATATAGTATTACAGACTTGAAATTTGAAGGGAAAATTTGGCTTTTGTTAAGTAGAAATGAATAACATTTATAAGTAACCTTATAAGTTATCAGTAGGTTATTAGGTAGGAGTTAATTGCATTTATATATAATAGTTAATCCTATATTTCCTTTTGTATACTTATCTTAGTTTTATATGGAGTTTATTTTCATACAAAAAGCATAGACAATTGTACAATAACCAAGTAGGCATTTTAGATATATTACTGGCTGAACATGAGAGGAGCTTATGCTCAAGCTGTGATTTTCAAGGCAACACACCCTTCTTAAGCAAAAAAATTGCACATTCTAATCATGCCAAGAGTAACTTAGCTTATTTTTTATAAATAATGTTGCTGAAGTCAGATTGCTTAGGTTCAAATGATAGCACAACAATTTATTTACACTGTGGCCTTTGGTAAGCTACTTAACTTCTCAGTTTTCTCATCTGTAAAATAGGTTTAATAATGTTACACTTCTCATGAAGATTAAAGGAGATAAAAACATATAAAGCTTAAAACAAAATGCCTGGCAAATAAACAATTAATAAATTTTAGCTATTGGTTTGTTAATAGTAATCCTTGAAAAAACTAGGCAATGGTGATGATACCAGTTTCACAAATAAGGAAACAGGTTCAGAAAGATTAAATAACTTGGCCAAGGTTCATATTAGAGAAATTAAAAAGATGAAATTCAAACACTGTTTTTCTTGCCTTAAACCCCATAAACTTCACTATACCATACTTGTTCATGTCACAACAATTTTACATAAAGTGTCTAAAGGAAGTAGAAAACAACCAACTATTAACTGGGTGTATCATATGCTTGACAAGTAGGTGTTCAACATAACATAAGAGACTGACTGACTAAATATAAACCTATGATTCTAACCATGGTTGTTCTCTCGCTGTTACCCCCCATGACAGATTTGTTCACATGTGTGTGTGCATGTGTGCGTGTGTGTGTGTGTGTGTGTGTGTGTGTGTTTCCTGCCCTCTTCATGTGTACGGTCCTAATTTCTTCTTCCCCTCATCCTTCCTTCAATTGCTTATTTGAATTCTACACATCAATCAAGGACTCTACAAGATTTTACTTCAGTATTTTCCATAACTTAATGAGAATTGCCAGATATGTGTACCATCTGCATTATTATTTATTTATTATGCTCTTGAAATTGATGCACTTTTTAATTTCAAATTTGTTGGAAAAGGAAATCATCATAAATGACAAACCAGTTTCAATTGGCATAAACAGGAGCTGTAAAATCACTATGATGTAAGCAAAATAAAATTAAATTCTAGCTAGATTGTATTGCTTGCCAAAGGCTCTGAGTTTAAAACTTGCTTATCCTTGTTTAAAAAAAAAAATCCAACACTTACCTGGCAGGGGAAATACCATGATCACAAAGATGGTTCCCAGGGCCAGGCTTGTCCATTGCATTCCAGATGTGCTAACCCCTGAGATTTCGCCAAATGTGGGAAATGACACTGCATAATTTAAGGTAGTGGTAGACTCCATCTCACTTTTCCCCTGGAAAAAAAAAAAAGATAAACCCATACTAGGTATTAATGATATATTTACATCAAACTGAAATTTTAAAACCTCCTCATTGAAATAATCAAATAAACTGAAAGGAAGCTGAAAAGAAAATAACTTTCTAATTGAGTGTTTCAATCTTATTTAATGCCACCTCCCAGTATCACCTTATAGAATTTCTCATCCAAGGCTATGCATCTCATCCTTTGGAAAACATTAATGTATCTGATATCCCAGCCTCATTATTCCTTTTGTGAATGGCGCCATTTATCTATGCCACTTATTTTGGAAGTTAATCATAATGTTCCCTTTATGCTACTTAATTAGGTTGTATCATTTCTTGTGGGCAGAAACAAGAGGAATCCTCAAGATAACAAAATCTTAGTCACCAATCATGGTTTAACCAAAGGAGAAATAATCTCACGTACAATGACTCAGTCAATGCCATGTATGGGAGAATGAATGATAAGGAAAACTTCAATTGCTCTTCGTTAATTATTTTTATGCAAATCAGTAAAGAATTATATATGGAAATGGCTGTATATATTTTTCTCCTAGACCTATATCACGTTCTACATGTAACTATATACAGCTCTGTATAGAGGAAAACATAATATTCTTTGCAAAATAAGAATATTTAGCAAAGTTGCATGTTTTTTGTTTAAGCTTTCTGTTTTAAAAGCTAATTATTTGAGTAAACTTTAGCTTTGGATTAATGTGGATTAAAGTTTAGCAGTTTAGAAGTTCATTTGCATTTCATAAGACTTCAGTTTCATATTAGAGAATTAAAGTCAACCAACATTTTAACTTGTCAATCACCCTGACTAAGGTTTCCATCTTTACTAAACATCGAAGTTTGAGAATAGGTTAACAGAATGCACTACACTCATTTGCTATTTGACTTTACTCACTCCCTCCATAGATCAGAGCTTGACTCTTTCTCAGAACACATGTATATTATGAAAGTTATAAATAATAACCAGAGATCATTATAATTATCTTCACTTTTTATTAGTCATCGTGACTTTAGCAATATTCATAGCATTAATCACTATTAAGCTTTTATATCTGCAGAACTGAGTCCAAATTTGAAAGTGGTATACTGTATGAGAACACTGTATTATCTTCAAAATAATATCTCATGATTTCAGAAAAAAGGGTATATATTCCAGTATTGATTAAATATTTAAAGTTTGCAGAATTTTGTCCTCAGAATAACAATATATTTATTCATATGTAAAAGTTTGGATGTCTTAGGACTCATTATAAGTCTTTTGAATTGGTATATGTTCCTTTTTTTTTTTGGTATTCTGGCACACCTTAAGTCATAGTTATTTTTCTTTTATATGATAATTCCTTCTAAAATTGTTATACACTTTTGAAGACTGATAAAAACACAAATAAAGAATATGAATTGAAAATTTTTTATTATCAATGAAGTCTATCAGCAAAAAAGATTCTGACCTGATATTAATAGCAAGAGGAAGAAAGGGTTTTGATTTTCTTTGTATTCTAATCCTCTAGCAGTTTATAAATATTTTAACCGCATCTTCCAAATACAATATTATGCCATGTTCAAAGGTATCTTAATTATTGGGCTGTCAGAAAAGTCATGATGCATTTTTGCAACAAAAAACATGGAAAAAATATTTTATGACTTTTCTGACAACCTAATAGTTATCAAAAGTAGAACTAAATTACATAAGCTTTCCTTTCAGAACAGTTTAGTGGAAGGAAATGCTATCTATTTTAGTAAAAGAGGATGGACATTAGAACCAAAGGACCTGAATTATAATCATTGCCTATCCCCTTGAGAAGTTGTTTTACTTCTCTCAGAAAATATTTGCGGATGTGCAAAATGAGAATAATAGCTCTCTGTAAACATCAACAACTAATGTATGAAACTGATCATAAGAGTTACTTTAAAAATGGTAGCTATGGGCCAGCTAAGTGGCTCAGTTGGTTAACAGCACGAGCTCTGAGCAACACTGTCAACGGTTTGATTCCCACATGAGCCAGTGAGCTGCCCCGAGCTGATCTGCCTCTGAGCTGCCAACAGGTGGCAGGATGGCTCAGCTGGTGAGAACATGTGCTCCTAACAACAAGGTTGCTGTTTCAACTCCTGCATGGGATGTTGGGCTACACCCACCAGCAACTAAGATTGAACACGGCACCTTGAGCTGAGCTGCACTGAGCTGCCCTGAGCTGCCAAGTGTATGATGCTCAGTGAAATAAGTCAGACAGAGAAAGACAAATACAATACAATTTTACTTATATGTGGAATCTAAAAATAAAACAAATGAACAAACAAAACAAGACAGAACCAGAAGATACAGAGAACAAAAATCAGACCCATAGATACAGAGAACAAACTGATGTTTGCCAGTGGGGAGGGAGGTAGGGGGTATGGATGAAAAAGGTGAAGGGATACAAACTTCCAGTTACAAAACAAATAAGTCACAGGGATATAATATACAGCATAGGGAACAGAGTCAATAATATCATAACTTTGTACAGAGACAGGTGGTTTACTAAATATACTGTGATCACCTTGTAATATATAAAAATGTTGAATCAATATGTTGTATACCTAAAACTAATATAATGTATATCAACTATAATTTAAAAATGCAAAAAAAAAAAAAGAAATCGCTGTCCTTATGGAGTTTACATTCTGACAACAACAAAATTTTAATAAAGTGAATGTCACTGTAGTTAAAAAACAAAGTACTGTTGAGCAAATGACACAGAATGGTAGACTAGCATGAAAGGAAATGTGGAGATAACTTTAGATAAGTTGGTTGGAAGAGACTTCTCTGAGTGGTCACATCTGAGCAGAGTCGTGAAGGGTAAAAGGAAGCCAATACAGGTTTGAGAGAACAACACTGAGATTTAGGGGACAGCAAAGAGAGAAGCCAGAGTCAGGAAGAGCTTCCCCCCTCCAGCCCCCCAATCCCCCACCAACTTTGATCTAAATTGACTGAATGGTTGGAGATGAATTTAGAAGCAAGACAGGGGCTGCATCCTATAAAGACTTGCCAGCCTTAGTCAAAAGAGTAAGCAGCCATTGTAGCAGCCAAGTTTAAATTTAAAAAGATTTTCTAGGTGGCTGTTGCAGGCACTGAGGGGAGAAATATGGGTTCCAGATGAACAGTAGCTGATTAAGTGGTGAGACCTATTTGGAATATATTATGAAAGTAGAGCTGATGGGGGTGAAAAAAAGAGGGGAATCAAAAAAAGGCCACTACTTTTTTGGCTTGTGCAACTGGAAGGGAAATTGTGCTATGCCTTAAGCTAAGAAGGTGGGGGTAGAGGCAGATTTAAGGCTACCAGTCAAGCTTTGTTTTGGGCATGTTAAATTGGAGATACTGATAAACAGTCAAGTGAAGGTGCAAAGGAAGCAAATGGATGTTTTAGACATTTATAATTGGGCCTCTACTTGTTTCAAAAATATATTTTGTATTTTTCACATGGCAAATCTTGTTCATGGTGCATATACTCCAAGCTGTTGAAGTGAACTTTGATTACAATTCTCTCAAGTAATTTTACTTGTAGAAAGCTTTCCTGGACTGTACTGACTTTAAAGGAATTCCCTAAGTTTCAAAGGTATCTGTCTAAACCTTCCTGAATCTTCTCCAGGTCAGGAAATGCATCAGATCTTACTAGAAATATGACACATGGCAGTGCCACTCATGAAGCACCTGCCAAAGGACGTGTAGTTGTCTGTGTTATCAGCCATATTCAAGGTGCAGATGTTCTAAAGCAAGTTCAACAACAAACTGTGGCCCTCAGACCAAATACAGCCCCCACCTGTTTTTCTATAGAGTTTTGTTGGAATATAGGTGTTATGTAAGGCTGTGTTCAGACTACAACAGCAAAGTTGAGTCGTTGCTACAGAGACTTAGAGCCCACAAAGCCTAAAATATTTACTATAATTGGCCCTGTAAGAAAAAGTTGGTTGACCCTTGATCTAAAGTATCTTTTAATCATGAAGCCTCATGATTTTATAATTTGAGAAAAAGTAAATCAGAAATGAGCTAAGTTCTATATCCATTTGTCACCTGAAACAATTATGACAGTAGATCTGACACTTAACATTTAATTTTAGTGGTTTTCTTTTCTTTCCTTTAAAGCTGAGAATGAGAGCTCCATCAAAACAACAAAAAGACCAGGTAAGTTAATGTTTTTGTTTTGTTTTCTCTGAGGATGTTTATGTGTAAAACCCCAAGAATAAGTAGATCAACCAGTTTGAGGGCAGGGTGAAATAGTACAAGGGAAAACGTTATGTGGCAACTAAAATTTTAGAAGACCTTACATTAAAAATAAAAAAGCAGACCAGGAGAACATACAAGGTTGTGCCTGAATGCTCTGTGGCTGGGGTGAGTGGGACCAGCCCTGGTAAACGTATGAAGCCTGTGGAATTGTCATCTGCCCAGAGCCTGTCGTTCCTGGTCTATTTCAATGGTTGGTATGCCCTCTCCTAGAAGTACAGTGTGCTTGTGAACTGCCTTCTCCGTATTTCCTAACAAAGCCTGATCCTGGCATCATAAGAGATGATGCTATAAACCACAGTTCACAGCATAAAATGTTGTCACTACAAGAAGTGCTTGTTTTGCCATCCTTAGTTTTAAACTGAATGAATTTCAGATGATGGAGCAATGGGAACTGAAACATATCATTGGCCAGGGAAAGACAGTAACGTTGAATCTTCCTGTGTTTTGAAATCACAATTATTTGGGGTATTTTTATCTTCCTAAATGCTACCTGATGTTTTAATAAATGACAAATCTCTTAGATTCTCAATCCTAGTCACCTTTGGTATTTATAAACTGAGATATATGTGAAATAAATGTAGACCATGTATTAAATTTTTTTAAAATAAAGCCATGCAATTTATGAGTGGCTCTAATAATATTTTCACAGCAAATATTCTAAACAATCATCATAGTTTACCTTCTACCTCTTGTATTCAAGGAATTCAAAACTGGAATGATTATGCTTTTAACTTTCATTTATCGTCTACATAATATAGCTCATGAAGGAAGTTGTTTTTACATTATTAATGCCCTGTATTTCACTTCATCACCATATATTTTTTTTAATTTCCATCTATACATAATCTAGAAATGCACTAGAAAAAGAACTAGGGAAAACAAAGCAAAACAAAGCATAAAACAATACATCCAGGCAAAGAGGCTTTGCATTGGCTAACGCCGTGCAGATTCTGGAGAAGTCCCTCCCCTCTGCTTCATGGGTTTGTTACCCTGGAGAAACTACAGGTGGAGAACTGCAAGGCTGCCAAACTCCTCAGCTCCTTTGAAGGAGGGACTGGAGCATCCTTGCTTTTGTTTAGAAAAGTTGTAGTCACAAAATTCCAGCTTTAACAATAATGGGGTTCTAAATGTAATGAAAACCCATTTAGGGCTATTTTAATTTTGAATTATGGAAACTAGTTCTCCTAAAACAAATAATAAAACAAGCCATTGATCTGAATAGTGAACTAGCAAGAAATGAGACTGATTTTATAAGCCTCAAGAAAAGTCTGTCTCAAGCTTTAGATATATGTTGTGGCTAAAATATGAATCCAGAATCACTCAAAAAAAAAGCTTATTAACAAGGTATTCATTATACCTTATTAACAACTGTAATTGAGTTTGTTTAAAATCTTCAGTCATATATATTTATCAAAGATGTTCAAATATCAAATTTGTGAAATATTCACCCATATGATCAAGGATATGAATCTTATTTAAAATAGTATTTCTTTTTTAGGTAGAAATTGAAGTAGAATTTCAGCCCATGGAATTATTAGTACTTCTTCTTTTTTATAAATATGAGCTAATATGCATTTAGTGTTTCAATAGATCCTACATAGCTCTCACATATGATATTTTTTCATATTATGTATCCAGCTTAAATTTTCTTAAAAAGTTATGTTTTTTTACCACCCACTTCAAAAACTACTAGTAAGGGTCTAGAAATTGATGATTTTTTAAAATAGGATTCTTGAGAAGAATTCAAAATAAGTAAGGCAACTATAAATAAAATGTGAATGGGGCCGGCCAAGTGGCTCAGTTGGTTAAGAGCTCGCTCAAGAGTTTGAGCTCTGAGCAACAGCAGTTCGAGTCCAGCCCGAGCTGAGCAGCCGCTGAGCTGCCAACAGGTGGAAGGATGGCTCAGCTAAATAAATAAATAAATAAATAAATAAATAAATAAATAAATAAAATGTGAATGATAAGAAATTATACATAGATATGATATTTAGGATTATATGATAAAGATTTTAAAAGATAGTCATGGTTACGTGGAAATGGTTGGTCCGGGTCTGAGGACACACCCATTCATTCCACTCAATAGTATCAAGTAGACAGCTGTATTAAACAATGCTAGTGAGGAATTGATGGTCAATGTCTGAGGCATGTGGGAAAGTCAAAGTTCAACTGCCCACTGTAACAGACCTGGTAAGAGTTCAAATTTAGTATGATACCCTGCTAAATATACAGAATAGTGTATTCAACCACCACTAACTGAGTCCTTCAAGAAAGTTATTCTGTTCCATTACAGTAACACTAGCTAAGAGTTATATGGTATATGGACTCTCTCATTAAGCATTTCTAAGGAAGACTGGTCAACATTATAAATAACTATAATAACTCTAGTAGTCTAGTGGGTATAAAACAATGTGTCATAGGTAAGCTTCAGGTAACCTTATGTTAACATTGCCAAAGGCAATGATTTTTCCCCCGCCTGTAGCTGTGGTGTTATGTACATTGAATGGGGCAAAGCAGTATAAGACATACTCATAGTTCATGGAGAACTGACCTTCTAGCTGCCAGATTATTCTGTACCCTTGTTTTGCTAACTCTAAGTTCAGAGCTCATGAGAAGCTGGAAAGACCCACTAAAAAGTGATGGAAGACTATTTATTCCCCAGGTATATATGCAGGCATCATGTAGCCATTACAACAATTTTATGCAATGATGGAATCCACTTTTCTCTAGTGTTATCATTTTTCCACAGGCTTGTCCTTGTAAATAAACCTCTATATTTCTTTGATAAGAGATCTTAGCTCTGAAGAAAAATGGACCAGTATGCCTCAGTGTATTAAAAAATGAATAAACCATCTGCCTTTAATTTTCTGGAAAATACAACTGTATTAGTGTTCTCTAGAGAAACAGAACAAATAGAATAGATAGATGATAGGTAGATAGATAGATGATAGATAGATAATATAGATAGACAGACAGATAGATAATATAGATAGATACAGATAGATTTATCATAAGATATTGGCTCATACTTTATGGAGGGTGAGAAGTCCCAAGATATGCAGTCAGAAAGCTGGGGGCCTGGAGATCCAGGAAAGTTGATGGTGTCATTCCAGTCCAAGCCCAAAGACATGACTGTCAGGAGAGCCAATGAT
Organism: Hipposideros armiger; assembly: GCF_001890085.2. Taxonomy (NCBI): domain Eukaryota; kingdom Metazoa; phylum Chordata; class Mammalia; order Chiroptera; family Hipposideridae; genus Hipposideros; species Hipposideros armiger. Next base: position 1,666,756 of record NW_017731678.1, read on the forward strand.
TAAGTACCAGTCTGAAAGCCAGCAGGCTTGGAAACAAAGAAGAGTTAGTATTTCAGTTTGAGGTATCTTGAGAGTCTCTTTCATATACTTTTATACTTAAAATTTTTGAGAAAATTAGACAAATTGACTTTGGTTGAAAGTTACAACTCTCTAGGGGCCTAACCACAATACAATAATAGGATATTATAAAATAATAGATATTAATAAAGTATAATTTAACATATCATGCTATAATTTTATAATAATATTATATATAATATAAACATTAGTATTAAATACTCTTCTAGGCAATTTAAATTTATTTGTACTCATTTAATTTTCACAACACTGATGTGGAGCTATTATAATCATCACTTATAGATGTGAAAACTTAGACACAAAGTTTAAATGACTTGCCCAAGATCCCACAGCATTTAAGTGCTTGAGTCAGATTTGAACCCAGGTACTCAGACTTCAGGATCATGCCTTTAACTATCCACTGTACCTCTCTTCTACCTCCTCTGCCAATGCTACTTTAGTCATAATGTAACAAAAGCCACAGAGATCATCAGCTTGGAAAACATCATGGTTCCCACTATCTTAGTCACATTAGGATCACAATTGATGAATTCAGCCAAAATCCATAATTTTATCAATATGATCATGCTAATGGGCAGGGTTTCTCAAGTTGTGAGTTCATTCCCATTCATGACCAGTATTTTAAAAAATTAAATAAAAGAAACTAGAAAAGAAAACACCAAGAAGGCATTACATGTGTAGAGGTAAAGTGTGTTGTGTGTGTGTGTGTGTGTGGTGTGTGTGTGTGTGTGTGTGTACTAGATTCAGAAATGATTAATTGAAGGTGAAAATTAAAAGAAAAACAAAAAGAAAAATGTGGAGTCTTTATTCAAGGATCAAATGAATCCTCCATTTTAGAAAAGTTAATTCTCTTGCCTACCTATATATCAGGATCATTAACAGTTGACACTGGACCATCAACACATTTTAAATAGGAAAGCATGGAGTTTCATCTGAATCAGAGAGATTATACTCAGAACTATAGCTGCTACTTAGCCTGTCTGTGAGAAGGTAATAAGGTAGGAGTCTTGAAACTTAACCCTTGGGAAATCCCAGATGAATTCATGCCATTGGTTATTTAATCAGCCACCTCATTCTCAACCAACACAACTGAAAGAGCATTCATCCTTACTAAAACACTTGACACTGGAAAAAGCAACTAAAAGTACCAAAGTTTCAGTCAGTCTCCACTCTTGAATTTAATATTCTTTTTCTCTGTCTGCTTAGTGAACTAGCTTGATATTTTTCTTTGTTCTTGTAGACATATATCTAGCTTCCTCCCACAGATCTCTTGCATGGTAAGAAAGGTACAGACTCTTAAACATTATTCTTCCCCCACAGATGTCAAAAATGCACGAGCATGCACTGCGTCCTGGGCTGTGGGTGGCAAAGAAGGAAAAATCCAAGGCAGTCATAGCTGATATCAATTTCTCTGATGCAATTATACATGGTCTCAATATTCCTAAGGGGGCCATAATTATAAGAGAGCCTCTTAGTTCAGCCAAGCCATAAGCTACATTTTACCGCACACCCACTGTGGTCAGAGCTCCGTGAGTATGTGGGCTACAGTGGGAGTTATGGCTTTCTCACTCCAGGAACTTCCAATTCAGTAGAGAGACAAGGCAAATAGGTGCGATAAAAAGTTATCACCTCAGACTACAAGAAAAAGAGAATTTTTCAATATTTTTCTAACTACAAATTACATTTTATTCCAAACTCATAAGAATAAATGATATGCACTTATAAAACATTTAATTATTTATATTTCCTTGAAATTCATTGAGATTTATGGATTTTGAATAATAAATTTTTAGTTTTTGTTTCAGTCCTTCTGGCGAAAGATGGCAAATGTTGACTTAAGCAAACAAATAATAATTTTAATAAGTTTAAAATTTACGTTTTCTTTTTCAAGAAGAGAATAGTGGTGGAAATGCAACGAAGCAGCCATTACTCTAGATAAGACACTTAAGTGTAAACCACTGCTGAGCTTTAAAGTGAACATGAGGAATCTTTGATTTTTTCCCCTATCCTTCTAATCAAAGCCTTAATTACAATCTTTCCCTTCTATCAGTAAGGAACACTATAAAAAAGAAGTCATATGCGTTTATGTTTATTTTATATACGTGTGATAGAAAAAAATCACTATCGACCAGTTATAACATCTGAACTGTGAATAATGCTTTTGCATAGATTTTTATCCCACAAGAATCCTGTACACTACGGGATATCGGCTGTAGTCTAGAATAAGACATGTACTCAAGTTTTCTTAACAGTTTTTGAAGATATAATACAGAAATACAGGTTTTGTGATTCCAAATTTACTCTTCGTTATAGGAGGAATAGATGAATTTAGGACTTAGTGCACAACTGTATGTATTCAACAAGAAACAGTTTTCACAGATCTTCAGAAATGCAAACTGTTTGAATTGCAAAGAAACCCAATAAGGAGAGTTGATACTATAGTCTGACTGGATTTATACTTTTGCCTACAGTTAGCTCTCCACAACCAGATGCCTCACCCTCTGAAACCAGTACATCACCCTCAGTATCAGCAGCAATGACAGAAAACATCTCACAGTCTCAAGGTATGACTTCTGTGTGCATGCGTGCAAACTGGCTTTGCTTAACCCCTTCTCACCAAGAAAACCGTGCCAACAACAACAACAAAATGCACATCCACAAAAAGAAGCGAGGGCACAAGGAAACTTTTAATGTGATTCATATATATGCCTATTACCTTGATAGCGGTGATGATTTCATGGGTGTATGTCCAAACTCATCAAATTGTATACATTAACCCCTTACTAATCTTGATTTGCAAAACAGAGTTCTTTCAGCATGAGATCAGGTATATTCACCTGAAGCATCAGACCTACAGATCGCAGAGGCTGACTTAAATGGGGAGAAGGGTAGAGGGAGGATTGTGAGGACTGGTACACGTTAACCAATGGTGACTGATGTTTTTCTTTCTACAAATAATAGGCACTGAGAATGCAAAAAATTCAAGCTCTTCTTCAACCAGCCCCTCCTATTCCAGTGAGTAACAGACATATGTTCATTCATGGCAGTAGATACGCAGAATGTTTGAATGCTACCAATATGAGAAGATATATATATATTTTTTTTTAGCTGAGCCATCCCGCCACCTGTTGGCAGCTCCGCGGCTGCTCAGCTCGGGCTGACTCGAACCACTGTTGCTCAGAGCTCAAACTCTTGAGCGAGCTCTTAACCAACTGAGCCACTCAGCCGGCCCTAAGATATTTTATTATAGATAGATTTTTATCAGCTTTACTGAACCTGCAGTCTCATGATAACCCTATCTAACTGCCACATGCTTTGAGAATTTCCTACTTGCTAGTCTGGTTTTAATGAGCACACTTTCAGGATGATTTTCTTACTTTAATGCTAAGCAATTACCACCAAGGGTCAAGGTGAATTGATGGGGCCAGTTTCAGATAAGCCGAAGTGCACAGCCAGAGATATCCATAAAAAATGAATTGTTCACCTCTACTGAACTTTGCCTTAATGCTAAAAATGGCCTTTTAAGAAATGTTCCATTTTAGAAAAAAACAGATGTATGTCATATAACATATATGTGTATGCTAGGACTAAATAGAGAATATTAATTAATTTCACTGATGATTAAAAATAAGATGAATATATATGAAGCTGGCATGATAAAAGATGATCTTAAAGTTTACGTAAGCCATTCCATTGCAATAGGTCATCATTGCATTTATTGACCAGCTGATCATGGTTTTCTCATTTGGGGGAGGCACTGGTGATCTCGTTCAAGGTCTAATATGAATCCAGCAGGACTTAATTAAAACAAATATTTAACCATAACAATGCAAGTGTAAACCACCCTACAAATGAATTTGGTAATTATTCTCATTCCCTGATAAACACGAGGAACACATGAGCAACCATTTGAGAATACCTAACTAATTAGTAACAATGATTTCTGTATCTCTAGTTATAGCCCTAGAACAGTGTTTTCCTTTCATCACTGTAGTTTTAACATAGGAAATGACTGTCAGAAAAGAAGGCAGATGGTAAAAAAAACCAACAAAGCAAAACTCTCCTCTTAAAACAGAAAAAAAAACCACCCTACTTACTGCAGCAATTTGCACACATTTGCACACACACACATGCACACACATGCACATCTTTCTTGAACCATATTGCTCATGTTTAGAAATCATATACACTGTGCTATCCCATTATATCCATTTATGTTATTTTATACCTTTTCTAATTCTAAGATACTATTATGGAAAGATATTTGAGGGTTTTTTAGAAAGCCAGCTTTATAATTAGAGCAGGTCTAGTGTGGAATATTTATATATCTTTTTTCCAGTAACTTTATTATAAAGTAGTAAAGAGTCTAATGTGTGAACGTGGGTCTGACTGTAGGTCTAGAGGACATCTTCTGCCTCTCCAGCCTTCCATCTTCTCTCTCCTCCAGTCTCCAGGAAGGTGGGGAACTATCGCCCTTAGGTTTGAAATTTGATTTCAGAAAGGCTACAAGACTGACATCAAGTGGATACGTCAGAAATGACAACTAGAGCAAAACTCATGAATCAGATAAATCTTTGCTTAAAATAGAACATTTTAATAGAATGATGTTTAAAGAAGAAAGAAAGCATGCATGAATTTGCTCAGTGCATAAACTATTTTTTTGTGAAATTCAATAGCCACTCTGACAATGTCTCCAATACTTCCTAGGTATTATTTTGCCTGTGGTCATTGCTTTGATTGTAATAACACTCTCAGCATTTGTTCTGGTGGGTTTGTATCGAATGTGCCGGAAGACAGACCCAGGTAGGTAACAACGTTTTGTTTCATTTTGTTGAGAATACACATGCTCAGTTAAAACTCTTAAGGGTATAGGGGATACAGAAAAAATAAAATGCCATATTGCTTGATCCCAAAAGTAGAGACAAAGGGGTAGGGAAATCCATTGAATGCTGGGGAAGTAAGGAGTCGGGATTAACTACTAGAGGCAGATATTATCAAATGGACAAATTCTGTTTAATGGAACAGCCCCAGTTTTGCGGGTGGTTGGGGGAAAGTGGTAGTAAAGACGACAGAAAATGACATGCATTATCTATGGTGAAAATTTGTTCCTTTTCCATATAACAGATGATAAAGGGAAGCTTGTTAAGAATTTAGTTTAGGGGCCCATAATCTCAAGAAGAGTGTTATGTGACTTCGCTTCTTCCTGGGAGGCACAGCTCCCTTCCAGTGAAGGAATCAATTGAATTGGTTCCTCAGGATTTAACACTATTGCAATTTTTAGTGGGATTCCAGTTTGAAATTCTTTATTATCCTCCTTAATCCTGCAATAGCATTTAGAAGTCTTTCTTCTTACCTTTAAAATGGCACTGCTCCCTTTTAAACAGCCTCACCCTTTGTTTTCTTCTTTTTTGCTAGTTTACCTTCTCCCTGCCTCTTAAACATTTATGTTTCCCATAGTTACATTATATTGTTGTTCTTTTTTAAATAAACTTTTAATTTTAGAATAGGTTTAAATTTATAAAAAAGTTCCAAAGATAGCTGGAGTTTCCATACACCCCAAACCTGTTTTTCCTATTATTAACATGGTATATTAGTCACAATTAATTAACCAGTCTTGATCCATTAAAACCAGAGTCCCTACTTTATTCAGGTATCTTTCAGCCTTTATTCAATCTTTTATTCTGTTCCAGGAACTTGAGCGGTTTTTATTAGACACTTCATCTGAATCCCCCTTCAGTTTCCATGGCTCAGTATTCACCGGTTATCTTAAACATCAGTCTATTGTTCCGTTCCAGAGCCCTTCCCTGCTTGTGTAATGCTGTGTTATGTATCCCTGCTTTTGTCCAAGCTATTCCTTCCCCTAGAATGTCCAGTCCACCACTTAACTTTTATAACATACTTAATCTCCAATTTATCCGTTAGCATCTAGCTCAAACACTAATTTAATGTATCTTTGTATAACACACCATCTCTTTAAGCACAATGGAGTGTTCTCACTTTAAATTCTGTAGAATTTTGTGTCGTTATCCATCACACTACAGTATAGGTATTTCTCTATGTGCCTGTTTCCCCTTAGTCTGTTCTGAGTGCTATAACAAAATACCATAGACTGGGTGGCTTAATCAACAATTTATTGTTCACAATTCTGGAGGCTGAGAAGTCCAAACAAGAAGCCATCAGACTGGGTGTCTGGTGAGGGTATTAATTCTTCCTGGTTTACAGATAGCTACCTTCTGTCTGTGTCTTCACATCTTGGGAAGAACAAGAAAGGTCTTCTTCATAAGGGCACCAATCCTATGAGGACTCAGCTTTCATGACCTAATCACCTTCCAAAGAATCAACATCCTAAATTCATTGCATTGGGTGTTAAGATTTAACATATTAATTTTAGGGGAATGCAAACACTCAGTGCACAACTTCAGGCAACCTCTCCAGTCACAAAACACATATTGTTCACATTGCATCATGCATAATGTATAGCAGAGCCTTACTATACATGCTTGCTGAGTTAAATTTTTATGTTTTCAGTAAAATAGAACCTTGCCTCTCCTCACTTAAATTCTAAATATTTCACTAACAGAATTCTACCTAAGTCTCAAAAACTGTTACAAAGGAAAAATCAATTATTTTATAAGATATATTAGCCACACTACCCTTTATGTACCCCATGGACAACATGCCCCCAGGACTTTAATGAATGCTGTCCCTCAGGCCAGTCCCAAGCATGCCCCACCACACAGACAGCATGGTGGAAGGCCTGACTGTACAAGGGAAAGTAATGAGACAAACACAGCCGTGTTTATTTTAGCTGTTGGTGGAAAATAAGATGAAAACAAATCAATGACTTTCTCCTTGGGAGTTAATGAATAAACTTCTTAATAATGTTGAAAATATGTTTTCTCACTCAGTTTCCAAAGGGGAAATAGCATTTTTATAAATCAGTTTAATTTCTCTAAATTACTAAACCACCAATCCTATCTTTTATGAAAAATCAACCATCCAAGTTGAATCCTGTGGGTGTTGACTACACAGGAAAGGTAAAAAAAAAAAAAATAGTGTGCTACATCCATTTGTAAAAATACCCTTTACCGAAAAACTGCTTTGCATAGGAAGATTTGCAAATAAGTTATGTGTAAAGTTGACATTTTCTGTTAAAGAGGACTCTGGATGAGTTGGATCATTCCAAGGAAAAGAAAAAAATGCACAAAATTCCTACCAATGTGGAGAGTTATCCTGAAGACATATGATACTTTGTTACCAAGTTTGACAATTGTACCATTAGCCAAATCTTCTTGGTTAGTGTTAACTCTGTTTTCCAAACAGAATTTATAGCATTGTTATCATTAAATTAGCACCATTACACACCCTCAATTAATCACTCTTCAATATGTGGGTGAGAATTCATTAAGTTCAGAAAATGCATAAACTCACGCTGCTTTCTGGAAGACAACATGAACCAGAGATTTTAGTATGAAATTGTCCTTATTTGGATAATGTTAACAATACTCTGAGCTTTAACCCAAATAAGAAGAGTACATATGCAGAAAGTAGTCTGTTGGTATGCATATATCTGCCAATGAACCCATATTACAGCATCCTTAGGAAAAAAATCAAATAGGCATACAAAAGATAACCCATTTTGGAACATGGCTGTGAGCATCACAGGTGATATCACACATAGCATTTTTTTTTAAGATTTTTATTGGGGAATTGGGGGATGGGAACAGCGCTGGGGAATTGGGGGAAGGGGAACAGACAAGTTGCTGTCCTTTTGTTCTTCAGTCTAATTGTGGAGGACATTGCTTCACTGGCCCAAGTTGGCACCATCATTGCGCTCTTCCCGGGCGAGGTAGATCAGTCACCGGCTTCTGGACGGCCGCTCACTGCAGCCTCTGGCCGCTTACGCTGGCTACTGGCCACACATGGTAGCCCATGGCAACCCACTGCAGCAGGGGCTGCAGCCTACGCTGTCACCAGCAACTCATGGCAGCCCAGCTCCAGGTTGAGCTGTTGTTCAGCATCTTAGCTGTGGAGGGCAGTGTCACTGGCCCTCATATGTGGGATCCGAACAGGGGCCCTCTGGCATCCCAAGCCAGCTCTTAACCAATGCGCCACTCGGCCGGCCCTACACATAGCATTTATAATAGAACTTTTTTAAAGTGCTGTTGAAATCCTACTAATGGTGGGGAAGATGAGGTTAGATCAAGTTGGCAAACAGTATATGGCATCCTGAGTTAAATTCTAGGGATTAAGTGTCATGATGGGATACCTTAGCCAAGGTGACAGAAATAGAAACAGCCAAAAATTAGTGGATATAAAGGTCTTCATAAAACAATGATTTCAAAGCCATGAGAACTATATTCAAAGGGTTTTATACACACACACACACACACACACACACACACACACACACACACACACATATATATATATACACACACACACATATATATATATATATATATATATATATATATATATATATATATATATATATCCAATGACAAGAGCTATTGTATAATAGATTAGAGATGGAATCCAAGAGATAAGAGCTGAGTAGCAATGAATTAAAACCACAGAAAAGCTGGGAACAAAACAAAGCAATTATATTATATGAGTATAGTTTGCCTGATAGGCCACAGTTAATATGAGGTTTGAGCACCAACATCAGCTCCTGAAGGCTGCTCATGTGTAGAATGAATCATCTGAGTCTCACTCTTACCCCACATTGTTTCTACCAGACCCTGTGGAGCGGCCTGGCAAAGCCTACAAAAGATTAGTTGCTATTAGCAGCCACAGAGACATTGTGGGCATTTTTGAGAGGCTGAATCAGTGGGATTCAGATGCAATTAGAAGCAATGTCTATATCATAGTTCATCACAAATACAGTGATTTGTGTCCTCAAAAAGAACAATGTATAAAAGAAAGCCACAAATTCAATCAGCTGATCTAAAAAGGTAATTTGATACTTGGAGGAGAAACTTTTTTCAGAGCTGCTGACATAAATTGAGACTTTTCTGGGTTCTGTGGAATGCGTGATAACCAATAGTAGTTTCACATAGTGATATGAAACAATAAGATTAAAATTAGTCCAGAACTAAGTTCAGGGGGGATGGCCTAGTTAGGACTATTTCGTGAATGCATTAGTCATACCTGAGAAATGAATGGTAACCATATCTGAGAAAATGGTTAGTGGGGCAGGGAGTGGAGAGATACAAAAGTTAAAAATTGCCTTTAGCAATATCTCTGCACAGAAAATGGCAGGGGTCTCAAGTTTTTTGTAGCAAAGCTTCTTGCAACTCTAATAACAATTCTCTTCTCCCCTAGGCACGCCAGAAAATGGAAATGACCAGTAAGTAATGCCACGTCATTTTTTTTTTTCCTAGAAGCCTGACCCTAGCATTTACATAGGGAAGAGTACCCATCTATACTTACACTTATTTTTGGCTTGTTTTTTAAAGAATTTGTGTAGAAAACACTATAAATGGAGTTTGGCTAAGTATTTGTCAGGGCTCTCTCTATTCAACAGAGACATTTCAACAATTAAAAGAGAGGACTGCTCTTAAGCTTGGGTAAAGTAGTAAAATAGAAAATCAAAAGATGAACTGTAAACATAGAAGAATGAATATAACTACATGGGTAAATATCATAGAAGCATACCTAGAGTTTTTAAATAGTTTTCCCAGTGAAATTTTCACTATGTTTATCACACTTAGGGAAAAATCATGTCTGCACCTGGAGACAGCAATGAGTGGCTTTTCCCTAACAGTAGATGCTTGTTCTGTTTTGACTTTTTAAAAACAGAAACAGACTCATAGACACAGAGAACAATCTGATGGTTGCCAGAGGGGAGAGAGTTTGAGGGGCTGGGTGAAAAAAGGTGAAGGGATTAAGAAATACAAATTGGCCGTTACAAAATAGTCATGAGGATGGATGTAAAGTGCAGCATTGAGAACATGGTCAATAATGTTGCAACAAGTACGTACAGTACCAGGTACCTACTAGACCAATTGGGGGATCACCGCTTAAATTATAGAAATGTCTAACCACTGTGCTGTACACCTGAAACTAATATAAAATAATATTGACTGTCAACTGTAACTGAAAAAAAATGAAATAATTTTTTTTAAAAAGCAGTTGCTACCAATCCAGCCAACTGTTGCAATGAAGGTGCTATAATACAAAGAAAAATTATTTTAATGTCAAAAACCAATTCTGAGGTTACATTTTCTTTGCTGATCTCAATTTGTAGGCTGCTTTTATGTAGGTGCTTTTGTTCATCAGACTGTGAACTTTAGAAATGCTAACCATAGATCACTTACCCTTCTTAATTAGAAATAGAGGATTTGACAGGTCCAAGGAAAGGAACTTGGGTTTGAAACAATTCAGAACCTGAGAAAGGATAGGTGGGAATTCTTGATTAAAATAGCTCAGACTCTATACTGCAGTATTCAGGGCCTCATAAAAAAGGACATCCCCAGAACTCAGCACCAGCCCAAAAGGTTTAGAAACATTGCTATGTCTTCCCCTTCGTGATTCAGGACGGGAGACCTGTACCATGCAGACCCTGTGACAAGTGTTTCCCACAACCCATCTTAATGTTTAGTTTGCCTGATCATTGCATTGCTGTAACAGAGTGATGGAGACTTACTGGCTTGATTCCAAAAGTGGAAAGTGCTGTAAAAGTATGTGTGTGTCTATATAAGACACAGGTTTTGCCATAGAAACACATAAAAATATATATGTTTTGTATCTTCTTCATTCTGTGTATATCATGTTTACTTTCTTTCACAGACATACAGTGATAATACTAACTGAATGTTTTCTGTTCCAAATAGACCTCAGTCTGATAAAGAGAGTGTGAAGCTTCTCACTGTTAAGACAATTTCTCATGAATCTGGTAAGTTCCCAGGTTGATGATTAGATGAAAAATGGTTATTTCAAAATCTAACTTGGATTTTGTTTATGTCTGAAAATCATAGTTTCTTTAGAAGTAGTCAAGTAATAACTCCCAATAAATGCAAAACTCTCCTATAAAGGAAAGATTAGCCCTAGAAATATTATTTTTGGTAAAATTGTTAGTCTACCTGGCTTTCAGAGGTTGCTTTTCATAATGTGTAGATGTGTTCTAAAGAATGAGTGGTAAATAGAGGCATTTTCCATTCTGCAGTTGTATCAAAGAGAACATTATGTGTACTAGGGTTTTTTTTATGATTATTGCTGGGGTTTTTTTTCATTGTTGGTAATGGCTGTGTGTAGTTCACTGGAACCAGGATTCATCACTTAAAATGTAAATCATATTTTGTATAATTTCATATAATTTTAATTAGGTTTCCTCATGAGGACAAAACACAATTTCCTGTTGATAAAATTGGCATTTCTTTTTCCAATTTTTTAGGTTTAGATTTCACTTGATTTGAAATGTAAATGTTTCTTTCAAAACATAAATACAATTTGTATGAGTTATAGCATATCAAGAGTAATAATAAATGAGATGCAATGTAGCTTTTAAAAATAAAAAAGCACCAATTACTTTCTTGTTTTGAGTAGAACTCTTATTTAAAACATGGTGATCACAAAACAGATAAATAGAAATTACCAGCTTCATAAAAAAAATCCATGTTTAAATACCAAGTTATATTAATACATTTACCATATTCAGTTACCCAATTTTACCTATACAAAATAATCCCAGAATACAGATCTTACGTAAAGTGAGAGCTATAGAATGATAAAATGATATCACACATATGTAGCAAAATTTTTTTTGTAAAACAAAAAGCTATATTGTCCCAATTCAAGAGCAAGATATCAAAAACTGAAAGTGGCCCCAATTTCAGGTAGGGAATTCTAATTAGAACAAATTACAAGAGGCCAATAGAAGACTTGAAAAATGAGAGCACCCAAAATCTGCAGAGACATGTCAAACCCCTCATGTGAGCCATTGTCATTTAAGAGAGACCTTCCTCATTTTTGCATCTCTTCTACTCTTTAACGTACACCTTTTCTTTTTTCCCACATATTAATAGTTCTCTCAGAGGTAACCATGTGCATGGGCAGAGGAGTAAAATTCATTCATGACATTCAAACCACTCACAGGTTTCCCCTGGCTATTTACTGGCCTTAACTAAGTAGCCAAACCTGTTCTCCTAGGTTAGCAGAAAAGCAGCCTAAAAATGAACTAGTCCTGAGTAAGCTCTTGAAAGGTCCTGAGTGTAACTATGCCATTGGTCAAGAAGAGTTCTTAGAATCTGCCTGTGATTTGTGAGCAAGCATCACAATAATTTCATGCACTCTCCCTTACTCACTCCACTGGGAATTTAACATAACATAACACTGCAGCCTCCGCCTCTCCAAGCTGTGACTGGCATGCTGACCAGCTGGCTTTTCTTTTGAGGAGAGGGCTGGGGTCACGACCACCGACTTTAGCACCCTTTTCTACCAGGATAATGCCAACTGACACCAGAATTGAAACATCCAGAGGGGAAAACTTTGGAGAACTTTGTGCTTCTTGGTGGTAAATTTAATATCTGATTGTTCTTTAATGCCCAACGAATCTTCCATTGTATTTTCAACTTATTCAAATATGCTTTATTTATAAAGCAATGATCACCATACTCAAGAGAAGTTCCATTATTATAATTGTTTTTACTTAAATACCTTTTCCCGTAATAGTGACATCTTTCCTAAAATATAACTAACAGAATGAAATCTGAAATGATTAGATATAATGTTAAGTTCACAGGTTTAACCCAATGTTCCCCTATCTCCTTTATACAATTTTTGAGCAATTTAAAAAACTCAGAAAATAATTTGATAGAACAAATGTCTGACTACCCACCACTCAGAACTGATGAGTGCTGCATTTTATGTTATTTGCGTCATGGCCTAAGCAATATAGCGGGAATTAATGTGCCTAAGAGGTAACAAAATGAAATTTGAGCTTCAGTGGCCATAAGAGTTCACTGGATTGGTCAGTACTTCCATTTATAAAACCTGGTCTCATATCTGAAAATAAATTGTATCATTTTAGAGGTCAATATATCATGCTTCCAAGGAAACAGCGCTTCTCATTTTAACTTTAAGGCCTATAAAATTTATGAAGATAGCTCCTCAAATTAGTTCAAGAATTCATGACTCCACAGAACAAAGAAAACACAGTACATTTAAATTTTGTTTCAAAGCATTCCTTGATTTTGAAAAATGGGGAGGAAGAAAAAGCAGATCTGAATTCATTACAATATTGCTCTGCTTAGAAACCTCTGATAAGTCGGTGTTAGTAAGATTAAGTTCAAGCACTTCAGCATGTCTACCAGGGCTGCCAGCATGCGTGAGGCTTCTCTTGTTCAGTTTTGAACCACTTAATAAAGCATGTTCCCCAGATGTCATTCATTTGTCCCTGCCTTCCTCGCTGCACTCAGGCCCTTTTGAAAGAGGAGTCGGTGCCTTGGTCTCCTTTGTCACTCCTACTTCCCCCTCCTTGTCATTATGGTAATTATACATTATTAGTATATTACGAGTATACTAATACTAATTAGTATATTATTAGTATACTAATACCAATTAGTATATTATGGTAATTACTCAGTAAATGCACAGTTGCTTATTTTGCTTATTTATTTTTACAAATAAAAGTTCATTAACAACAAGAAATGAGTAAAAGTGTAAAGATCAGCAAAAAGATTCATAGATTTACAAAGCCACACACAGATTCTGCTTCTATCTTCCCAACCCGTCAATATTTGGCTCATTCTCTGCATTTCCACCAAAGCTTCCTTGACTATCCCAGCTGTACATGGTCTTTCTCCCTCTTAACTTACATTCACTTGGAAAATCAGCATAGATTACTGCCTTGTAATATCTGTTCATGGCTTAAACAGCCATTTTAATATTTGAGCACATTATGCATAATGGAAGATAGAAAAAATAAAGAATAGAAAAGAATTAAAAATTACTCATGAGACACAACCTTGGTGTAATCACTATTGGCATTTAGTGTATTTCCTTCCAGTTTTTTTCCCCCTAGGTATGCATGTGTTCCATTTGCTTTTGCCATAGATATCATTATTATAACTGTTCTTGGAATCAGACTGTTATTGAATCTTTCTCACATTCTGTATTCCCAATTAGTCAGACCTGGAAGGAAGAATTGTAATGATTTTCACATGATTTGCTTCACACGACTTCTGGCTGACAGTAGTGGTTCAGTAAATGTTTATTTTGTTTACTTCTCATTCCTGTATCTCATACCCATGAATTCCAGGAGGTGCTGTGCCTTTTACAATATAAACAATAGTGAGCAAAAGGTTGTAACTAGGGTAGGGGCAGTGAGGCTGTCACTCTGTTCCTGACATTTCTCTGAGGACAGGACCTAAGGAGCTCTTGGAGAGAACTTCTGATTTGATCTCTTTATAGGTCTCTGGCACTATTTGTTATCACCATGACTGTGCAGGTAATAAATGACACCAATGGAGTCCACATAAAACAGGTTTCCTAAATGGCAGCTAAAAACTGGAGCAAAATGATGACATTTATTCTCAAAGCTGGTTTTATAAAGTGTGACTGATATTGATACTTGAATTTACCTGAAAGACAAAGGTAATGTGAGATGTGATGATTATGAATAAGGGGCATGTAAAAACGCATGGGGCCTCTCAGCTTCCCATCACTGTAGGCTAATATTTATCTTTATATTGGATGACGGGATGACACTGTTATTTAGAGCAATGTCCTCTGTGCTGCTCTGTATGTCACCAAAGTGTTCATGTTGGCCTATACATTCATTTTCACAAAAGTCTTCCTGAATTATTTAAACAGAGGACCCTAGAATGTTTTCCTGATAAAATGGCACTTTAATATATGACACAGTTTTGCTTAGGCAGAGCCAGCTCATGGAACAAGCAAAAATCAATAGCTCATTCTCCAGGGTTCCTCTGTTATCACCTCCCCACTGTCACACCCCCTCATGGCCAGGGAGTTAGTTAGCATGGCTCCCTTAGGGTGAAAACAGACAACGGCCGAAAAAAGCTCATAAATCTTGGTGAACAATTTCCGGGCAATACCAAGAGGCAAACTGTGGCTCTAGTGACATTCTTGCAGGGAAATTGGACTTTTCTTGAAAAACAAAAAACAAGCCAAGAATCTTTATGTTCATCCTTATTCACTCTCTGAACTTATAGATCCAAGCGTATCTTCTGTTTTTAGGTGAGCACTCTGCACAAGGGAAAACCAAGAACTGACAGCTTGATGGATCCTCCCACACCTGGGCAGTAAATATGTAAGTTTCCTAACTTCATTCACTGAGATGCTCATTAATATCTATTTTGTTAGCCTGCTGCAGCTTAGATTATTTTTAAAGACTTTTATAAGCTGAAAAGTTAATGGTTTGTGTCAATGAAACCATCGTTGTCTATTTGTCTAAAGACAAACGCTAAAAAGACTTGCTAGAGAAATGAACGTCTTGGGAGCTGGAAAAGATTCTTCCAGGTGCCCTGCCCACCTCAGGAATGACAGTTCACTCTTTCTGCCTGTTGTAATATTTCCTTATACATGCAGTTTGCCTTTACCTGCGTCACTATACACACACTGACAGTGGCAGTTAGACAGGGTTCTGTGGCTAACAAAGACTCCCAGAACTCAAAATGACAATGCTTAGAAATTTGTAGTTGATCGCAGAAAAAGGATATGAGACAGCAGCTGCATTAAAGATGCGCATCACAGCCAAAGGCTGGCTCAGGGCATGGGGTCCAGAGAAGTCAGCTAAGAGGTGTGACTGTCCTCCTTCTGCAAGGACCTGACCAGAGCGGACTTCCTCTCTGGGGCCAGAAACCATGGATGCAGGCACAAAACACCTCAAACAAAGAGATTCAAAATGCATTCTCATCTGGGGTTTCTTACACCTAGCTGGTCATGAAGGTAATTTCTTGCTGTCTAACTAAGTGACAGAGTCCGCCACATGTTTCAATGAGACTAGATGCAAATGATCAATTTCCTTACAATTATAGTTAATCAATAAATACTTGAAACCTCTCAAAACTATGGTTACAAGTAACACTGTTATTCTTCACATTCCATGCTTTGACCAGGAATCAGGGCAAAACAGGTACATTTCTTATTTCAGTAAAACAGCTCAGGCCAATTTCAGGTCTGCCAGAATTAACCCTCCTAGCTTAGCATGATATTGTCTTTTACTCCCCTAGAATTGGCTAAGGACTTTTCTTCTGAATTTAATTTAGTTTTCATATGAATCATTGGTTAAGGGTCAGCCCTGTGGGGCCGGCAGAGTGGCTCAGTTAGTTAAGAGAGTGAGCTCTGAGCAACAGGGTCACTGGTTTGATTCCTACATGGACCAGTGAGCTGTGCCCAAGCTGAGCTGCTGCTGAGCTGCCAACAGGTGGCAGAATGGCTCAGTTGGTGAGAGCACGTGCTCCTAACAACAAGGTTGCCAGGTTTGACTCCCACATGGGGTGGTGAGCCGTGCCCACTAGCAACTAAGATTGAACACGGCACCATGAGCTGAGTGGCTGCAAGCTGCCGACGGGCGGCTGGATGGCGACTGGACTTGGGAGCTGAGCTAGTTGCGCCCTCCACAACTAAGATTGAAGGACAACAATTTGGCTGTTCCCCTTTCCCAATTCCCCAACACTGTTCCCCTTCTCCAATTAAAAAAAAAAAAGGTCGGCCTTGCAATTAGTGTTTGATGCTTTTTGAACCTGCAGAAGAATTTGCCCTTTGGCAACTAATATTAAAAAAAAAGAAAGAACAAATAAATATGTATATGTCCATAATTGGCCTGGCCACAATGGCAGTCACTCTGGGCAGTGTCCAGGGGGAAGAATATCATTGTTCTGTCCACTACCTATGTCTCTAGCCCAGCCACTACCTGTTTGCCCGAAAATAAGACCTAGCCAGAAAATAAGGCCTTCCATGATTTTAGGTGTCAAAATATGGCACCTTGACATATTGAATATTTTAAGTTGAAAGGCTTTGTGGAAAAGGCACCCATCTCTCTGAAACAGGTGATAAAACCCTCATGTGAGGGGTATGTGACCTCCATATCCTGGAGGAATCATGCTAGGGCTTCTTCTCCCACTAGGTCTTATTTTCAGGGAAACACGGTAATACGATGCTGTTACAGACACTCAGCAAGTGCTTGTTACGTAAATGATGACTGCCATGCTTCTCTGGCTGGTAGCAGGAGACGAACAGAGGAGTGCCATCCAGACGTATATGTGTCAGTATCAGAATTCTGTCACTCTCCAGCCAGCAAGTGGTGGATTAGAATGAGAGAAATCTGAAAGTGTGTCTATCCTTTTGCAATGGATACTTTCGGGTGCAAAGTTCAAGAAGCCAAGAAGTTTGAGAAGTTTGTAGAGACATGTGCATGGAAAGCTCTCTTCCATACCAGCTATGGTTACTTTGCAACCCTGTAGCTAATAAAAGGATGATTTCTAGATCATCAAAATGCTCAAATCTTAGTAATTAATTATCGAATTTTGGAGGAAGACAAAGTCTTCCATTCAGTTGGAAAGAAAAGAAAGAAAAAGTATATAGCAGTCAAGGAATAGTGCTAACCCAAACAAGCTCAACAAAATACATTATTGTCCATCTCCCATTTCTTTCAAATGTTGTACTTTAAAATATATTCTTGCCTCTAATTACATGTCTTTTAATTTGCAGTGATAAATAGCTTTTGTTGCTCTTTTGCATAATTTTGGAATTACATAACACTATTCTGAAGAGTAAAGATCAGAAAATAATGGGAACCAGTTTGACATCTGTCAATTCTACTATCTGTCTTACTTTTTTTCAATGTATTTCTCTTAACAATTATTGTACTTTCAATGTAGTAACCAGTGAGTAATTACTTTCTATGTTATCAACTAGAAATTAGACCTCAACTCAGAGATTCAGAATAAATAGAAATATATCTATCAGAATTAGATTTGTGGAAAAGAAGTTGGGAAATCTTTGGATCTGTATGCAACACCAAACACTAATATGAAAATATTCACTCATGTTAAAATTTTTTACCTCAAAATAAAAATCTAGATATATTTAATGTTTGCTGCTTCATATATTGATCATCTAATTTGTACAGAGTATGATATTTAATACAGTTGGCAGGGTAGACAGGAATTCCAAAGCACTTATAATCTATGGTCCTTGCTCTCTGCAAATCTTTGTCTAGTGACAGCGTGACACCACACACAAGAAATAGAAAATAATTTGAGAAAAAATTAAAAATCTATGTGGGCATGATTGATGCTGATTCACCAATTCAAACTAGTTCTAAAATCTCCAAGACTTTTATATAAAGAACAGGAAGGTTAATAGGTGTTTCAAAAATTTTTTATCTTTTCACTGCAGATTTATTGTTACATTTAGGAACCATAATTTCTTTAAAATAAGAAAAAAATTATTTGGCTTAAATTTTCCTCATATAATTCACTAAGACTCCCCTCAAAATAGCTATGAATACAAAAAATAACGTGTTAAGTTTTGAAGGCCACTGGAATCAAAGATTAGAGCTACATTAGCTATATACATTTCTATGCATAGTTGTGCTCATTTACAATGCAACTGTGCTGTTATCTCCTTCTGAGATTAATTCTCTTATGACAAGGAATGGCAAGGATGACATCACTAAAGGAATTGATTCCTGTTATATGGAACTTCTGCCCAGGCCAGAATGTCTAAGCAAAAATGTGGAGCAGGCAAAGCATATTCCTTTCTTACTGATGCCAATAAAAGAGCTGAACAAATTGGTCAATAATGAGTGTGGACGTGGGGATATTAACTAATAATATCTCTATGGAAAAAAATGTATAAAGAATTAAAATTAAAAAAAATTTCAAAGAGAAAGAGAAAATAGAATAAAAATTAGATATGTTTTATTAACCGTCTGATTGAGTGAGAAGTTTCAAAACATGAAACAATATAAGAAAATTCAATAGACAAGATATAAATTCTACTACATCATGAGTTAAAACTTCTAAAAGTAAAAAACATTATCATAACAAAATTTATAGGACAAAAAACAAATTGGGAAAATGCATAAATATGACACCAATTAATTAATATCCTAAATATACAAAGATGTTTATACATATTGGGAAATAGAAAAATGGGCAAAGGCCATGAACAGATAATTCATAGAGGAAGGAATAGAAATGGTAACACAAAATTATACAGAGGAGTTCTTATACTACTAATCAAAAATGTGTGTCAAAACCAAAAAGGTTATAACCTTTAATTTACTTGAGTTTGTTTGTAATTTCTGAAAATCATACTGTTGAAACAAATAGTTTCATATGCTGCATTTAAAGGTATAAATTGGATTAATCTTTGCAGTGTAGGTTCCACATCTATGAAGCCAGGACAGAAAAATCTTTTCTAAGACCATTGTGCCTCTTTGTTTATAAAGTGTTGTCAATATTCTTAAAGAATCATCTATCGTGATAGTTTGTTATAAACATGATCATTTATACTTTGTAAGAATCACAAATTTATACAATTATGGGGTTGAGAGAGCTTCAGTGACTATAAAGTCCTGTGTTATCATTATTATTAAAGCCAACATACTGACGGTTAGAGGGATTATAATGTTGGAAAGACAGCAAATTATAAACTAATGAAAAAAATCGTTAATAAAGCAAGAGCCATGTCTTCAGAAAGAGTATCAATATGGAAGACACTGTGATAGAAACTCTTGTTTGCTCCTATATTGGTTGCTGATTTTTTAAAACAAAGGTCAATACAATATTAATCATGAACATTATCTTACTCACATCAATCCAGATGTTTACTTAGCTATGAGCTATGCTGACTTCACTTGGAAACTCAACCTACAGAGGAGTACAGTTTAGCTTAACAAAAAGAGACACAGATTTTACTTCTTGACAAGTACTAGGCCAAGCAGAAAGAGGTATATGACATGGTTGCTGTCCTCAAGGAGCTCATAGAAATGAAGAGAAATACACCTAAGGAGGATCACTTTAGTATAACAGTAACTAATAAGATAGTGGCATGTAAAGATAGACATGGCACCTTGAAGTTTAATGGCAAATTTCTTAGTGAAGATGGTATTTGACCTGAGACTTACAGAATAAGAAAAAAAGTGACCTAGGTGTGTCTAGGCACAGGGAACAGCATATACTAATAAAAAGAATTGTGAAACTATACGGCATATGAAATAAGGTATAAATAATTGGTTAGCCTAGAGCTGCACTGTACACGTCTGCTGTAAGGTCAGTGAACTATGGATGCTATTCTACAATGAGATTAAGAACAGAAACTGTGTGTAAGCCTTTAAAAATGTTTAGAGCAATTGATATTGCTGCAACTTTCTATTCAAGTTACTGTATTTTTAGAAATATCAGTTGGCAACTGATTATAAATTTAAAAACAGCGTGGTCTTTCACCATAGGTGATAGCTTGGGAAGCACTGACCTAGAGGATACAGTCCAATGCCAGAAAGGCTGGGATATCAGGTTGAAGCAGTAGAGGGCACCAGATCATGGGAGGTCTCCTTTCCCACGGTAAATCAGAAAGGACTTCACAAAGCAAGAAGGAACTACTTTCCTTTTCTAAGCAGAATAAAATCAGATTCTTCTGTAATGCCATCAAGAAGTCATTTATTCATTTTGGGAAACACTCTGACCTTGAATGTAAAACACACCCAGGAAATCAGTCCAAAATTTGAGAGGGGGGCCTGGTCTGCTGGGAGGCCTATAATCACTGTGCCCCTTCTAGAGATACACCAAGCCCTAGCAGTTGCTGGACCCTCTATCTGCCACAGATGCTCTGGGAGAACATCAAAAATACCCTGTTCTACAGTCCTTCCCATAGACTAAGTCTTCACATGAATCCTATGGCCACTCTGCTCTTCAAACTGACCTCCAAGTCATGACAACCAATGTCCTGCTTTCTCCCTATTCAAGGCAACAGTGTAAACATCCCAACCAAAGACTGTGCCTCTGCCAACTATGCCATGAAAGAGCAGGGTGCAAGTCTCCATCCTGGCATGACTGCCCACCTCACCAGCACCGTATTCTCCTCCCAGACTAGCAAATCACCAGCATTGCCACAACATCTAACTCCTGCCAGAACCCACCCCTTTCCCACTTTGGGGCACAAAGCCTCCATCTCCTGCTCCCTTTTGGACCAACAGAGAACGTTGTTTCTGCGCTGCAAACAAAAAACCCCAAAGTAATCAAACAAAGTCCTGGCTCTCTTTCCTGTGAAGAAGTCGAGAGTTGCCTCTTCATTCTTCCCCCTACTAAGTAGCCTTCTCCCGATAAATTTCTTAATGACTCACATTGTCACCCTAAGCAACAGATCTCAAATTGTGTCCCATTAGTGATAGGGTACAGTTAAGGGCTTTAATCAGAAGAGAAATGTGATGGGATTTGTGCTTGAGACACATCACTGATGTTTACTGTGGATGATTAATTCGAAAGCAGTGAGGTTGGAAGCAGGGAAGTCAGAAAACTCTTGCAGTGTTTCCTAGGAAAAGGAAACAAGGGCTTAGAAGGGAATGGAATAGAGAAATGTCTGGCAGATAAAATTCTCCAGAGGTGGTGGATGATTGGATATAGGCAGTGGGGAATGGGGAAGATTAGGAAGATTAGGACTGGAGCTGATGCTATGGAGGTAAGAGAAAAGGTGGAAATTATGGAGTGAGGAGGGACAGGTTAGGGAGGCAGAATAGGGGTTTTCCTTTCAGACACGTTGAGTCTGAAGTGCTTGGGAGACGTTCAAGTGACTCTACTGGGTGGAAAAAAATCCCTTAGTCCCTAACTTTTTTACAAACAAAAAAAAAGTCTCCCCCAACATCTCTACTTCTTCACTTTCATGGAATCTAATTTTTTCCCCCCACAGGCTTAATCTTCAGCTTCTATGCTCGAGGGGTAGAAAGAGAGAAAGCCCTGTGAAATTGATCCTGACTTCCAATCCTGCTCCGCCAGTCTGCACCAGTCTCCTGTCCCAAAAAAAGTGATGCCCGGATGACAGGCAATAATCTGGTAGAATCCAAAAGAATCTTGGGCCCCTGTCCTTTGAGACATGAAAAAGCACATTCCTACATTTGATAGGAATATTCTCAGGAGAGGGAATTCTAGAAAGGGCATTTGTGAGCAGTTAACCTGACAAGCCCAGGCATGTGGGCTTACTGATGACATGACCTTCCTTTGAGTTTAAAGTTTCCAGAGATGACCGTTTTTACCCATGGGGTCTTTCCTACTTTCTTGGTGTTCTTATATTATCTAATGTTTGTATTTATTGTTTTCTACTATAGTAATGCAGAGAAAATTTGCAAGTGTATTATTAAATGTTAGGTAGAAATCACAATGTGCCACTTTGTACATAAAGATACTTTATTCATATTTTCATGTTACTTTTAATAAATAATTACTGTATCAACACACTAAAAATATCATAATGTGAATGTAAAAATGGTAGTGGTATTGTCCTCTCATAATTATGAATATTTTTATTGATTATTAAAACATGAGGACTCAGTAATTAAAGGTATCTGTAATAAGTGAGAAAGGGACTAAGAATTCTCATATCAGACCCTGGTAGAGGGAAGTCGTACCATTTCTTTGGTCTTTCCACTTGTAATTCACACTATGTGACAAGGATAGAAGGGCATTTGTGACACATTGAACTGCATTCATTAACAAGATAACAAACAAGATTGAGATTTTTTTTCAAAATCCTTTTTGTTAATACTCTCTGTGCATTTTTTATTTCTTTTAAAAATGTAATGATTTGTTCTAGCAATTGTTAGGAAATCTCCAGTTTGTAGAAACCAGCACTTCATAAACACATAATTGTGATATTACCTTTCAGTGTATCCCTTTCCTGGAAACACCATATGATTAGAGCTGCCACTCTACCAGGAGCACACTCTCCTGTTGAAAGCTGACTGATCAACCTTGACCACTTCTTTGGCACATACAATCAAAACGTCATGTTGGTTGCAGTTTTGTGAAAAGCTTTGAAGCTGATAAGCTGCCAGGGGCAGCTTTTTAACTTTTATGATTACCTAAGCTGATTTCGATGCTAAACCATCTTAGTGATGTGAGGGCAGTATAGGGGAGACAGAACGGTGTACATAAAACTGCCTCTTAAAATTTCTTTTGTTGCAATGTATTTGAAAGCTTTTAGCTTTAAGGATTATATAAATAATCATCTTGGTTTCGGCTTCCTGATGTCTCAACTATTTCTAATCAAGGACACCAAGCAAACATATCTATATTTCTGAGTAGTGTCTCCTTATGTTTCTTTGAGAAGAAAGATGAGGAATTGGGGGAAAAAGAAAAATAAGAGGGTAGAGAAAATGGCCAGGATTTCCAACACACACACTTTCCCTTGAGAGGTGTTTGTCCATGCTTAATTCCAACCTAGAAGTCTTTTAGAGTGCAGCAGTGGCTGCAGCATGCCAATCATGGGGCACTTGTCCTCAAAAGAAAAAGATTCCAACACCCCTAGCATGCTTTACTGAGCTCCTCAGCAGACACCTTGTTACACAGGATGTATTGCAAAGACACAAACTCTTCTGCAATTTAAATTACTGCAAGCAATATGTTATTCTGGCTTCTAGAAAAACCATTTCCTTGACTTTTCATAAGCACTGTTAGAAGGGTTTATAACAATCAGAAGGAGGGAAAGCTTTTTAATAGTCATGAAAGAATGAAATCCATTCTAATTCAAGAACTGTACATAAAGAATATGCTTTATGCTAACAACTATAGCATTAAATCTTTAAAAAGTCAAAGGGATAAGTGGGCTGAGGAATTTGTGGAGATATTCATAGTGATTTGTAGCATCAATCTCAGAGGTAATGTCTTAAATTTTATAAGTCAACTTAAACTTCTGTTGAAATAGAGTATTTTGTTACCAAGACAAAATTATCATCACTAATTAAATGTTTTTTTAAATTATTTGATTTAGATGACTTTCTATGCCTGACTTTCCATAAGCTTTTTATTCTGATATGCAGTTCACATGTGGCTGCAGCAAAATGAGTGTATTCAGATCAAAGGCAAACTTTTCTACGTGTTTGTTCTGCATGACAATATGAATATAATTTAAGTCTATCAATAGTCAAAACACAAACAAGAGCTAATTAACTGGCACTGTTGTCATCTGAGAGTCAGCGGATGTTGTTGGCTGACACACTAGCTGTGATCAGCCAGCAGAAAAGACTTCTAAATTCCCCTTGCTGAGCTAAAATATTCCATTACACTTCTATCAAATCTGTGTCTTATTTCTTGTCTACCTGCCATACTTAAGTTCATGAGGATCAACTAAGGACATTAACTAACCCTCAACAATAAACCTGCTAGCTTTCTCTGATATTTCTCTGTTGAACTCTATTTATGATCATTCAAGATTTTGGGGCGTTCTAAAAAGAAACCTGGATATGTCTTTTAAAAGTTGTGTTTTGAGTGACGAAGTCTCAAGACTATGAAACTGTTAATTTTTGCTTAATGTTAAAGATACCCATCATAGTGATTAATTAAATGATAGGTACCCTGAAATGAGAATTTGTCATGGATTATCTACAAATCTTTCCTTAAAATTTTCCCCATAAACAATCTTGTTTAAGAATTCTTGTGTTCCATTAAATGAGTATACTTTGTCATTGCTTCAAAGAGATTTGTCCTATGGGCCTGAATATATCTATTTCCTGTTCTAAATACTTATTAAAGGAAACAGAGTTTTGATAAATAATGGAAAAACATCTATCATGTCCATCAATATTACATTCCCGAAATTGAAGTCAGAAGTCTACCAAAGTGATCATGGAGAATATCAGTAGTTAGCTAACACCATATCCAAGACCCACTATGTGTCAGGAACTGTGCTAAAAAATTCACATTCATCACCTCAGTTAATCACCATAATAATGGTAAGAGATAATTTCTAACATTACATTATTATTTTTATTATTATTATCATTATAACCATCATTATAATCATAAGCATATCCATCTTAAAAATATAGAAACCAAGACAGAAAGTTAAATAACTTACTCAAGTTTGTACAACTGATTAATAACCAAAAATTTGAATTCCAACCTAAATCCCAAATCCCTGTTCTTCATCACTATGCTGTTTAGTCTTTCTAATTTCAGTTATTTATCTATAAAAGAGGTTAAAGTATTATTCTCCTGGCCATAGTTAAAGATAGAGACCAGATTTATCATCCCATTATAAGCAATTAAAAAAAACTGAACTACTGTTTCACCCATTGGACAAACACAGAGATGAGCTGTGATCCATGAGAAGAGAGAAACAAAATTCTAAGCCCTACGAATGCCCCAACATTGACACATTTCAGACCACAGGAAGACCCTTATGTAGAGCCTAATAGTCTCACTAAATTGAGAAGACATAGACAGGAGCAAGAAGACTAAGGTAGCTGGAATTTGTGGGACACTTTCTCTATGTAGCCAACAGGGAGCTACATAGAGAAAGACCTCAAAAAATCTGCATATAGGTGACTTTGTATCTGTTAATGGGATATTAAGCTGTACATACACTTAGGGTAAAATTCCATGAAACCAGACAAAGAACTACTGACTTGTACGCTGAAAATTCCTAGGTATCATACAGGGCAGAAAGACATTCAAGGTCTGATCAATCATTGTGGAAAATCCTAATTGATCACCTTGACTAACAATCCCAGAAGATTCGCACCTTATTAGTTGTGCTAAAATACTCCTAGAGTGAAGCCCCAACACAGCCTAACAGAATAAAGCTGCTAATCCACAAAATATTTAAAGGCCTCTCAAGACAAAGTCTGACCATTTTTTATAAACACAACGAAATATAGCAAAACCACAACTCAACAACATGAAGTTCCAAATATTCATCATCCAATCTAAAATTATACAGATGCCTCCAAAAAACTAAACTGTGAACCATAGCCATGAGAAAAATTAATTAATAAAAATGAACTCAGAAATGGCAAAGAGGATGGACACGTCACAACTAATTCCATGAGAATAGTACTACCTTGATAATAAAACCACCCAAAGACTTTACAAGAAACAAAGAAAGAAAGAAAGAAAGGAAACAAACAAACAAACAAAAAACCCTATTGGCAAATAGCCCTCATGAACATAAATACCAAGATACCAAAACTATTAACTAAATATTAGCAAAAAAATTCAGCAATATAAAAAAATAATACGTGAGATTCATCCCAGAAATCTAAGGTTGTCTACCATTTGAGAATCAGTCATTATAATTCAACATATTAACAGAATAAAGGAGAAAATCCATATGTTTACTGCAATAAATATAGACAAAATATTTAACAGAATTCAATATTTATTTATGACAAAATCTTTTATTAAACTAGAATTAAAAGAAACTTCCTCAATCTGAAAAAGCACATTTATGGAAAACCTACAGCTAATTTTTATATAAATGGTGAAAAATTCAATACTTTAAAATTAGGAACAAAGTAAACATTTTCACTTCTATCACTTGTAATCAACATTGTGGGGGGTTTTTTGAGGGGGGGAGGTCCAATGCAATAATGCAAGAAAAAAAAGACATACTCATATATAGATTGAAAAAGAAGATGACAGAATCATGCATAAAACCTATATCTACAAAAAACTACTAGAATTAATAAGTGAATTTGTTATAGTTGCAGAATACAAGATCAATATACAGAATCAACTGATTAGTAATGAAAAACGAAAATTGAAAAAATATACCACTAAGACTAATACCATCAAATATAAAATTCTTAGGGATAAATTTTATAACATATATGCACACCTTGTACATTTAAAATTTTCAAACCCGGGGCTGGCCAGGTGGTTCAGTTGGTTAGAGCGCAAGCTCTGAGCAACAAGGTAGCCAGTTCAACATGGGCCAGTGAGCTGCGCCCAAGCTGAGCTGCTGCTGAGCTGCCAACAGGTTGCAGGATGGCTCAGCTGGTGAGAGCACGTGCTCTTAACAACAAGGTTACCGGTTCGATTCCCACATGGGATAGTGAGCTGCGCCACCCCCTGCCACCAGCAATTAGATTGAAAAGCTGTGACTAGACTTGGAGCTGAGCTGTGCCCTCCACAACTAAGACTGAGGACAACAACTTGACTTGGGTCTGATGGGTCCTGGAAAAACACACTGTTCCCTTCCCCAATTCCCCAATGAAATCTTTAAAAATAAATAAATAAATAAATAAATAAATAAATAAATAAATAAATAAATAAAATTGTCAAACTTCTGAGAGAAATTAAAGAACACCAGATCACAGATTAAAAGATTCAATATTATGTTGTCAGTACTACTTAAATTGATCTGTAGATCTATCACAATTCCAGCCCAAATCCAATTTTTCTCTTTGTAGATATTGATGATTCCTTGTTTATATGGATATAATAAAACAAACTTAGAAAGCTGAAACTTTTTTGTTTTAGTTGGAGGACTCACCCTACCAGATTTCAAGACTTACTATAAAGCTACAGTAATCAAGACAGAGCTGTATTGACCTGAGAACAGAATTTAATCAATGGAATAAAACAGAAAGTAAACAGTAAATGTATGCTGTTCTCCTGTATACATGTGCATACATGGTCAACTTATTTTTGACAAGGATTGCCACAGTAATTCCAAGGGAAAAGGACAGTCTTCTCAACAAATGGCTCTGAAACAATAGAAGGCACATGCAGAAAAATGAAGCCCAGCTCTTACCTCATAGCACAGGAGTCGGCAAACTACAGCTCGCGAGCCACATGCGGCTCTTTGGGTACTTTCTGTTTCAAAAGTTTGCCAACCCCTGGAAGAACAAATCCTGTCCCTCACAACAATTTAAAAATTATTCGAGAGCCACAATATATTTTTACATAATCATCATTTTGTGAAGAATATCCTTTAAACTTTTTATAAATAAAACTATGATAGTTTTATTTTCATTTTCAATTTTACTTCAGAGCCTGTGGCTTGTGAGCCACAGTTTGCTGACCCATCATAACATATGCAAAAACAACTTAAAATGTCTCATAAATTTAACATTAAATCCAGATCTATTACATTTGCATTCTTTAGAGTCAGTAATAATTTTCTAAATAGGGCACAAAAGGCCAAAACTAAAGACAAAATGGTGAGTTGAACTTTATCGAAACTAAAAATTCTCTTCTTAAAATTAGCATAGGAAACTGAAAATGCAATATTTTTTGTCTCCAGAATCGTGGAGAAATACATTTCTGATGTTTAAGGCACTCACTCAGTTTGTGATACTTTGTTACAGTAGCCCTAGTAAACTATTACATTTTCCTGCAGGATTATTGATATAATTAAATGAGATTATGGTGTATTGTGACACAAGAAATATTAACCTTTTTCTCCCTTAATTTTCTCAGTGACAGTCAAGAGTGGAACTACTTGTATTTACATTCAAACTTGGCAAGTCTGCTACCCCTTTCCAACAACTGGGAGAATGTGCAAACCTTTCTATTCTACCACTAGATTAGAATCTTCTACATTTCTATGCATCATAATTCTAGTACCACCTATTAATATAAATGAACTTTTAGCCAGGTTAACATTTGTATGACAACCTCTGAAAATGTTGAAATGCTTCAGTACAATTGATAAATAGCTACTATCCTGAGCTCACTCCGTCCTCAAGTGCCCTCCATCACAGCGCCCCTGGGACCTTAGATCTCCTTAGGATCCAACACCTAAAGGATTAATGCGGGGCAAAAGTGAGGCCATCTGTTCTTGTAAGTCAATGCCCCATGCCACACCTATGATTAGATAGTTTGAATTTCACTGGTGTTTAGTGCCGTGTTTTGATAATGAGGAAGAAGGCAATAAGAATGAGTAATTTTAGAGAACTTTTTTCTAAATGTGGATTTGTTTTCTTTTTGTAAACATGTTTATTTGTTGACCAAATGTAAGCCTGGATCCCCTCAGTGTAAGAGCACTTAAAACAAGACAATTTTTTGCAATGTTTTAAGGTATAAAACCTTACATGCGCACTCAAATTTAGGGTCAGGTTTTGAATGGCCTTCACTAGTATCAGGCATTTTTGATACCCCTGCCCCTGCTTGCTCACAAATATAAAGCAAGCATGTGTGTGTATGTGCTCTGATAAAGGACACAGCTTTTTAGTCTGCTGGCAATATATCAGCAGAGGGCTTCTCCTGCTGGTGCTGCAGTATAGTATAATAATACTTTGTGCATTTAAATTATAAATGTGAGCAACTGTGCAGGATTTATAGCATTTTGCTTGGAACTAAAGTAAATAAAGGCATTAAAACAAACACTGTCAGTCACTACATGGCTGTTCCCATTGCAATGCCATTTAATTATCTCAGACCTTAGATGATTTGATGGATTGGAGAAGGCACAGATGAGGTTTCCTCTGGCGCTGCACAAAGACCGCTCACCTCCTGAGTGCTGTACCACTCACTATTTGTCCTGTGTTCTGCAAGGTTTTAATTCATGCCTGTATTATGTAAGAATTGTGGTTCAGAAAAGTGTCGAACTGCACTTTGGCATTCTAGAAAGCTGTGGTCAATCTCAGCTCCATCCCATTATTATGAGATGGCCCACTCCCCAGGATTGGCATGAATTTTTATTTCGAAAGAAGAACAGTGACTCTAAAGTTCTGATAGCTGAGTTTCTCATTCCGTGGAGGTTCAGAATGTAAAGTATGGAATTGAAGTCAAACTATCTAGATAGAGAAGTGTGAGAAGCTTTCAAATGTTGAAGCTTTAAGAAATGTGTGTGGGAAGGGAACAGAAATTAAAATCATCTATTAATATCAGATGCTAATAGTTATTATCTTTATTATCATCAATATAGCTTTATCACCTCCTATTAGTCCAAGGTATTATTTTAGGCACAGGAGTTATGAAAAGACATCATAAGTGATAATTTCCTATAAGAGCTGATTGTCTAGCACAGAAGATAAGCCATATAGCTTAATGGGGAGTGCTTTTTTGACTTACTGCTAGTATGGGCAGGTGAACTGAAGTGGTGAAATGGACACTAACAATTGTGTGATATTGCTTGTTCTTAATCCACATACAGTGGGTACGGTGCACAGGAGTGGAATAAATGATGAGCTCTGAGTTTAAGTCTAGTTTAAGTCTAGGTCCCATCAGTTATCTCTCAATTCTAAACTGGCAGTATTAAGGCTTTAAAAAGGTTAACACAATGCCTAGATATGAACTAAGCATGAAAAAACAGTAACTTCAAAACAAAAACAAAAAAAAAAGAGAGCCAATACAGACACATAATTAGATGTACACGGTTGGAGCATAAATAGGAGCTACATATACGAAAAGTTCTGCCTCTTTTTCTATAGGCATTGAAGAAACTCTAAATGTATTTCAGCCAAGTAGCATCTTATGGAGGCAAGAAATGGTTTAAGAGAGATGCAAGAGGACCTTTTATTTTGCTTTGTTAACTATTTTTTAATGAAGAAAGCAAGGGAAAACACAGTCAAGAGTATTTCCAAAAGAACATATGTGATTTGATGCTTTGAAGGATGTACTTCAAGTGGCACACCTGAATGACACAGGATTATGTTGCCTGCTCTTTGTCTATTTTAGAGCGTAGTTTTGACCAAAGATCAAGAATGACTCCTTCTTTCTTGCTGAGCCTAATTAATTAATAAGGTATTTTACTAAATAAAAAAAAAGTTCACACCCTTAAGATACAAACATTAGTCTGAAGATTTCCAGAAAAATCCCTTTTTTTTTGCTACTCAATTAATAATCAACTATCACACACAATGGATTCTCAAACTTCAGGAACCTGAGTCTCTTAATTGTTTCAAAGGCCTGAGGTTTTCTTTTACTCACCCGACTCTGTCCCCATTTTAAAAGGGGTGGAGTTTTTTATTTTTGTTTACTCATGGTCAAGGTCTATAGATCACCGAATCTGTCTTTTGAGGTAAGCTGCCTTGTTCCTTTTATCCCAAGGTCATGGACAGTAATAATAACCAATCACAACCTGCACTTTCCTATTAGGGGCATCAGGAGGCACACCTCCATTATTCTCTAAAAGACACTGCAAAGTTTCATGGAGGCAAAAATTCCCATAAAAGTGCACGCTATAGTGAATTAAGTACATCTTCTGTTGTAATTTTTATCTTATACATAAATTGTCTGTTAGCATAAGGCTTTCTCTGTCATACCTCGGTATGTTGTTGTTTTTTAAGTCCCCAAGAAGGAAGCCTCAGATTGTCCACAAACCCTTTTAAGAAAAGTAAACCTTCCTACTGGGTTCTGCTGTGAATACACATTACCTAATCATGATCATGTAAGATGTGTTTATAGTTTCTCAATTTTGGAATCACTCAGTAAACAGAATGCAAGATTGAACCAAAACTTTAAAGATATAAAATAATCACATAGTTAAAAGAAGTTATGAGATGGAGGGAAGAAGAAGAGGTGAAAGATACAGTAGGGACCCAAACACCCCCGTTTTACACAAGGAGAAACCAAGAGACACTGCCGAAGTTAATGAAAAGAGAGTGATGTTTTTAATTATATTATTTATAGTTAAAAAGAGAAGCAATAAACACATTAAATAGTGATATAGGTTATATAACTTGAGAGGTAATAGGAGGGAAAGTGCAAAGTAGTGTGAATGAGCTAAATTCTGTTTTTATTCATAGCATGGAATCATTAGCCACTGTTGAAAGTTGTTACAGAACAAGATATACATTTATTATTTACAATTGTGGTAATAAGCCTCAGAATAACTGGAAACAGAAACAGCCAAGGTCGTTATCTCTGGCTGAATTCGAGGGCAGGGAGTAAAAATAAATAACAGCTTTGGCTCTGCAAGACCTCTGCTAAATAAATATTACATATTTTTCCCCTTCAAATAACATAATAAAACAAATATACATACAATCTCGCTGTATATTGAAAGGTAATACAATCTCATCTTATTTATGCAATGAGGCTTTACAAAAAAAAAAACACTGAACACTAACAATTATGATTCCATTTGCTACAACAACCTTGTGGATAGGTTAGATTGCTATTATTAATTTTCCCCTTCTTATAGGCGTGGAGATATATTGTTGGCTCCCAGCAGAATAATTTATTACAGGAGAACATATAGACAGTTTGTAAGTGGCCATAAAAGTTCTGGCTTTCCCTAGGTCTTCTGCCTTCTAGTTCAGAGGCATTTCTCTCAGAGAACCTGAAATGTTTGCTATCCCTGGACTTGAAAGATCAGCTACTACCGATTTTGCATGGAATGGAATAGTGGATGCTGGACTACCAAAAATTGTCATTATGTCAATAAGAAGTCATTTAGTCACCAAAGACTTAAGAAGAAATTATATCCTTAGACTCACAATCCTATGACAATTTCTCTATAGTCTAAGGCCATCTATTCAATAGAAATAAAATGTGAGGCACATATATAATTTAAAATTTCTAGTAGCCACATCAAAAACTGGAAAGAAACAGATAAAATTAGTTTAACATGCATATAAAAAATAGAAACATAAAAAGTATGAAAGAAATAAATTTTTTTCAAACTAAATTTTGAAATTAGGTGGGCATTTAAAACTTATAGCCTATCTCAATTTAGACTCACCACATTTCAAATGTTTAATAGCGACCATGTTTAATGGCTACCATATTGGACAGCACAGGTTTAAAGAGTCTAAAGATCTGAATCTTGGGATTTAGAAACTCCAATACCTCAAACTGAAAACAGGGAGCAGGGAGACAGAGCAAATACTTTAAAATATCAGATAGTTTATATCCAAGATGGCAGAGTATATAAAAGCTGTGCTTGCCTCCTCCTGTGATCACATTAAAATTACAACTAAACTGAGAAGACCCAAGATAGCAGAGTAGATGAACACTGTGCCTGCGTCCTTCTGTGAACACATTAAAATTACAACTAAATTATAGAACCTGGAGAGCTATCTGAAGCCTGACTGAACAGAAGTTTTATAAATAAGGATATAAAGAAGAAGCCATGTTGAGGCTAGTAAGAGGGGCAGAGACGTGAAACAGTCTTGTCCCAAACCTTCTTGTGGTGGATGAAAACTGGGAGGGATACCTCAGCTGCAGAGGATCCCCCCTGGAGGGGTGAAGGACCCCAGCCCCAATCCAGGCTCCCCAGCTTGGAGTACATACTGGTGCTCC
This sequence comes from Hipposideros armiger, assembly GCF_001890085.2. NCBI lineage: Eukaryota > Metazoa > Chordata > Mammalia > Chiroptera > Hipposideridae > Hipposideros > Hipposideros armiger. Next base: position 1,699,995 of record NW_017731678.1, read on the forward strand.
AAGGGAAGAGAAAAACCCCACAACATCTGGCTATGAAAAACGGAAACAAACTTATAGATACAGAGAACATTTTGATAGTTGTCAGATGGGTGGGGGGGTTGGTAGTGGGTACAAAAGGATATGAGATTAAGAAGAATAAATTTGTTGTTACATTAGTCATGAGGATGTAGGATATAGCATAAGGAATGTAGTCAATAATGGTAATAACTATATAAAGTGTCAGATATATATACCCAGATATAACTATATATGGGTACTAGATTTACTAAGGTGATAAATGGAAGCAGGATTGGTGGGCAGGGTGAAAAAGGTGATGGGGTTAAGAAGTAAAAATTAATAGTTACAAAGTAGTCATGGGATGTAAAATAAAGCATAGGAAATATAATCAATAATATGGCGATTACTATGTATTGTGCATGGTGGGTACTAGACTAGTCAAGAAGCTCACTTCTTAAATTATTTAAATGTCTAACCACTCTGCTGTACATCTGAAATTAATATAAAATAATGTTGAATGTCAACTGTAATTGAAAATTTTTTTAAATAAATAAAGTATCAAATAGTTCAGACCAGTTCTTAGTGATGGAATCATGTGTTTGTCAAACTATGCAAGTAATTCTTTAAAATAAAGTTTTGTATATAGCATCTTTATAAAGAAAACCTATCTTAATTTATAAATCATTTCCCCTACTAGATATTCCCACTGTGCAGTTTTCCTCTAAAAATATGTTGCGACTAGGTTTTTAAATATAAAACCCTACACATAGACCCAGCAGATATTTCTGTTTGGTATCAGCAGTGAGTTAATTATTAAGAATATAGTTAAAGACAAGGGTAGAATATTTTCAATTTTACCAACTACTTATCACTGGTAATGATGTGAAAATCAAGCCTATGCTCTAAAGTCTCCAATCTGTAACATACATTTAGTTACTAGGTGATTTGATGCATCTGCTATAGCAATCATTCTTTGCTAAGTTAATAACAGTTTTACTGGGCAGGCCAAGTGGCTCAGCTCATTAAGAGTTAGCTTAAGAGCGTGAGCTCTGAGCCACAGGGCCACCGGTTCGATTCCCACATGGGCCAGTGATGCTGCGCCCAAGCTGAGCTGCCGCTGAGCTGCCAACAGGTGGCAGGATGGCTCAGCTGGTGAGAGAACATGCTCCTAACAAGACTGCCTGTTCGATGGTTGGCTACGCCCACCCGCAACTAAGACTGAACTTGGCACCTTGAGCTGAGCTGTCACCAGAATGGTTCAGTGGATAGAGCATGCACTCTTAGCAACAAGGTTGCCAGTTGGACTCCTGCACGGAACAGTGGCTACACTCACCCACAACTAAGATTGTAATACAGCACATTGAGCTTAGAGGTCACCAGCTGCCAACAGGCAGCCAGATGGCAACTGGCGCCCTCCACAACTAAGATTAAAGAACAACAGCTTGGCTGGTCCCCCTCCCCAATTCCCCAACACTGTTCCCCTCCCACAATTTCCCAATTTAAGAAAATATTAAAAAATACTATCATAACTAGGAGATAAATTAAAGATAGCTGAACTACATTAGCTTAACATTATCCATAATGAAATATATACATACAAAGCTGCATACCAACAACATAAAAATTGAACTCATTATATTTGCAAATACAATTTAAATGGAAAATATTAATTAATCTTATCAAACAGATCAATTTATTTAGTGCTTTGTCACATATTCACCTATCATTGGGATACAGTCCTATTAAACCACCTTTACTATTATGAAATAATTATCACCTGATCTTGAAAATACTTAAATCAAAATTGCCCCTTCTAACCCAAATGCCTCAGAATTCTGTGGTTACAAACCATTACTTGTGGACAACCTGCAGTACATTCTATGCAAATATGAAATGCCCTCCATCCAGATGACGATGCTAGTCAGGCTCTTAACCATTCATTCGTGCATCCATTCATTCACTCCATCATTTATGTATTCTGCACTCAGTTATCTGTATCTGCATTGAATCTGTGATTCTTTTGTCAAGGTGTTTGCCCAATTAGGCAACCAAAAAGTCATTTCAAATTATATCTTGCATATCTCTTTTCTTCTACAAGTATTAATCAACACTTGCAGGGTATTTCCTGTCCACAACAACATATTTTAAAATTGCTCATTTCTGTCATCATTTTATTCACATACTACATTTACCTTTCTCAAATCTCCTTCAAATGTTCTCTGAGTAATTCCCTCCCAAACCCTATCTCAAGACTCTCTCCTTCTTCTTACTTTAATTCTCTATTACAAAATCCCAAAGAACCATCCAGTCTAACCAAAGGCAGAAACCTCTAGAGAAGCTAAGAGAACGGAAAGAAATGAAATGACAAAACCTCTAACCTCTTTTTAAAAAAAGGACAGATAGGGCTAGTCATAATTCAATTACTTTTTTTTGTCCCATTTACACATCCATCCAGCAAATACTTATCACCTAGAAATAAGTGTCAGAGAAGCAAAAATGAGACAAAAATTCATGCTGTTAAGGGGCTCCAGTCTAGTGTGTGTGTGAAGGAGGGGTTATTATAATAATTCCATTTAAATTTTATTAGTACCTATGCTAAGACAATTACCCTAGAGGAAGAAGAATAAGAAAACTGACAGAATTCTGTAATGTAAGATATGAAAGATGAGCAAAGCAGATACATCACGGATGATTCTCTTATTCGTTGGCCTCTTTGAATGAGTGGTTGAATAGTGTTATTAATTTAAGAAACATAGACGTGAGAGTGAATCTGATAAGTTTGATTTTGATGAAGTAGAGTTTGCAAGATCTTTTTATACAAACATATATTCTTCCAAGTAGAGATATGGTGGGAATTAAAAGCCTGGATCTCATGAGAGATATCCCAACTGGATCAACACATGCATGGTGATAAAAGACAGTGAATATGCTGTCACAGGAAGAGTTCACAAAATGAGAATAAAACAATGAAAAGTATGAACACTTAAAGGATGGACAGAGGGAAAATCAACAGGGTAATGGTGATGACAAACCAAGAGAGAGAAATGGCAGAGAAGCGGGTTGAGGGGTGCATCAATAGAATGCTCAGCTCCTGAGAGTCAAACACGTGAGTCCCAATGAGTCAGATTCATTCAATAATAGCTTTACTCTGGGTTATTAGCAAATAAATACCAAAAGTCAACTCTGACCATTTTTGAATGGATCAGTTTAAGCAACTGATGTCAGAGAAATAACATAATGGCCACTTAAACTAAGCATTCTCCTAGATTCTCTAAACTTAATCCCTGCATTAAAAAAGACCACTAGGAAATAATATTCTTTTTTTATTAGTTTCAGGTGTACAAAACAATGTAATAGCTAGACATTTACACCCCTCACAAAGTGATAACTCCCCTCCTCCAATCTACTACCCCTCTGATATCATATATAGCTGATACAAATCTATTGACTCTATTCCCTGTGCTGTACTCCATATCATGTGAAGTAATAGTTGACATTCAATATTATTCATCTTCAGGTGTACAGTGCAGTGGTCAGGCATTTACACCGTCCATGAAGTGGACTCCCTAATAAGACAAGTGCCACCTCACTCCTGTCAGAATGGTTATCATCAACAAATGAACAAACAACAAGTGCTGACGAGGTTATGGAGAAAGGAAACTCTGGTGTATTGTTGGTGGGACTGCAGACTGGTGCATCCACTGTGGAAATCAGTATGGAGGTATCTCAAAAAACTGAAAATGGAACTACCTTATGACCCAGCAATTCCACTCTTAGGTATCTATCCAGGGAAATCCAAAATGCTAATTAAAAAAATATATGCACCCCTATGTTTATTGCAGCGCTATTCACAATAGCCAAGACATGAAAACAACCAAAATGCCCACTGGTAGACAACCGGATTAAGAAGCTGTGGTATTGGGTTGTTGGAAAAGTCATGACACATTTGTGCAGCAAAAAACATAGAAAAATACATCAGGACTTTTTTGACAACCCAATATATTTAAACAAAGGAAGTAATATTCTTGAATCAACTCATTTTTTCTGCAGAAATGCTTTCCCTGAGTGACACATAAAACTCCATTTTGAACAACATAGATGGGCCCTTTGAAAAATCCTGATTGAAAACAATGCTAGAGATGTTACCCCATAGCCCTAATATAAAGACTCACACAATGGATGCCTCTTTGAATTTGTGTCACGAAAGTTTGTCTCAGCAGATGAGCTGGTATTATTTCTCTTATGAGATAATATTAAACTAGCATGTCTGCCATTTTGCCTAAGTTATCAGGAAACTCAAAATTAAATCAATATATTACTTCATTAATTTAATATACCTAGTAACAAAAAGATGGATTTGTCTCAGTGTTATTTTTATTTGTTTCTTTTTACTTTTAATTTTTAAAGCAAACTTGAACACTTTTTAGATAAAAAAAAGCATCTCTAACTCCTCTCACCTGGTTATTCTCCCACACGCATCTACCCCCAAAGGACTAGGGCACCTTTGAGCAGTGATGCCTAGTGGTTGTTATAATGTTGCATGTGTCTTTCTATAAAGAAGTCCAGAGATGGAATTACATCAAGGAAAACATCTTAGTGATATCATTACCTTGGTCCTTGTTACTATATCCAATGGCAGATATCAACTAACTGGGATAATGATGAATTCTTATCATCCTTGAGAGAGCTATCTCAGCACTATAAATATTCATTGTGGGCTGGGTAGTAATTTAGGTAACTTAAAGATATGGGAAAATAGTGAAATTTTTTTATCTCCACCCACAGGATACTTGGATACCTTTATAAATAAAAGCTCAAGAATATTTTGGGATGTGCTATAGCTTCTGGATTTAATGTAAAAGATTTTAAAATCACCTGAGTGACTGTGTGTGTATTCTCATTTAGAACTGGCAACCATCGTCATGACCTCTATAACAATTTAAATGGTGAATATTATATATAAATTGTAGAGGCCCTAACAATGGATACCATTTCTAAATGAGAGTATGAAGACATAAAAGTTTAGAAAACCTAGGTTATACCAAAGGGCACACATAAGGGATGTAAGAAATGAAGCCAATATTGGTAGGAACGGAATTGGGGTTTAAATGAAGTGGTACTACTATCATGATGGGGTTTATACAAGAGTTTTTAGAGATAAAGAGCTGCATTGTGAGTAAAAGTGAGTATTCATTCTTGTGAGTGAGTGTCATCTCTATGTATGGTGCCAGATGGGTAATAGACTTATCAGGGTGATCACTCTGCAAGATATATAAATGTCTAATTACTATGTTGTACACCTGAAACTAATATAATAATGTATGTCAACTATAATTGACAAGAAGAAAAATCCATTCCTAATGATTTTAACATCATAAGTCTCATATCCTGATTGCCTATCCTCTTGCTCTAAACCCCTCAGTAGCAGCTTTCCATCTTTATATTTACTATTTAAGATTATACAGTCCCTCAGTATCAGCTCAAAGTCCTTGAAGATCTGGGATGATGTTTCCCCAAAAACTTTACTGGTAGTTCATTTTGTTCTATTCTCCAAGCGTTCTTAGCTTACATTTTAATTTTATCTGTACTTTTCCTGTTTTGGATTTGAGCCCGTGTTTTAAGCCATGACTCCATGGGATACCAAACAAATGCTGGCTGACTGACGCAGCAACACTGATCAAATTCTAGCTCAAACGTGCTTACAATCACACATACACAGCTTTTTGTATAAGTAAAATAATTGTCTGACTACTTTCTCTTGTAACCTATACAATACTATTTTAAATCCACTTCCTTGCAGGAAGCTTTATCCAATCATGCAACCCTTAGCCACATATACTTCTCATAGCCCCACACTCACATGTCTTCCCCAGTCATTATCACTCTGGCTTGTGGTCCATGACCCTTCTGGATCTAGTACATTTATCAATGCTAGGTAAAAGTTATCCTCAGTCATCCATAGCTAACTGTATTTTCAAAACCCTTTCAATTATCACCCACCCTCTTTTTTCAATCACAATTAACTACATATAATTCCCTGAATATTACAGATTCTGGGTATTACTGTCTTCTCCAGAAATGGTCCTTTTCTTAGATCTCCATTCTTCATAACTCTTAACCTTCATGGATTTCCCTAAAGACCAATAACATAACTTAAATATCACTCCTTCTGTATCTCACTGCACATTTTACATAAGTCTATTATATCTCATCATACATTATAATTATGCTTAATATAAAGATATGTTTATATATTTAACCTATGTTTGTCATACTTATATAGCCACCCACAAACCCTTATCCCCCATAGAGCTGGAAATAATTCTATCATGGCACAGTGCTAATGTAAATAGGCACTCAATACATGTTTCTGGAATGAATGATTGACCTTAATACCATTTCTTGCACATCAAATTTTCCAGATCAAGTCATTAGCCTTTGTTATAGTTATAGCCATACTACTAAGTAGGAAGGAAATAAAATTGGCACTAAGATTTAATAAAATCAACCTCAATAGAGAAGCCTAGTTTAAAATTTCTTCTAGCTAATTGTCTTAATAACCCAGTAATATAACAATGGTGACATTCATCCATTTATTAAATGAATTATTTATTTGAGCCTAGGTATTGCAGATACTGTGACTATGTCAGAAGTAAAATGGCAAGACAGACTGCCACTTAGAGGTCAGAGAGAATGATGAAAACTCATACAATTGCCTCAAACTAGAATAAAAATGAAGTGGGAATGCAAAACACAACTATTGCCCCATACATACTTTGTTTCTGAAAAGAGAACAAATCTGTTGTTCTGCAAAAACAAGAAAATGGAAAGGGAAATATCTTTTTATTTCCTCACTGTTCGCCCCACTCAGAACGAGGATGTGAACCAATTGAAACATTGAGCGTGACTCCTGCTGCTGCATGAATCCTATTTTTTGACTCAGGCAAGATGAAACCCTCATGCATCTCCTCCCCCTGGGACATCATTTCTATATCCCCACAGAGACTGTAACTGCCAGAAAACAACCGTCCAGAAAATAGGAAGAGGTCTTAAGCACATGCATAAAAAGAGCACAAGGAGTCGAATATTCTGAATATTATGCTTTCCATCTAGTGCTCTGATTCAAATTGTTACAAAAGGAATTGGGGTGAGGGAGCTTGAGAAGGTGTGTCACATGATTGAGCGTCAATAGGGTTACGTTAAGTAAAAGGCTGCCCAACTCCAGCCATGGAAATGGAAACTGGGCAAAACAATTTGCTATCTTGTCATGCATATGAGAAGGCTGAAAAAAACAGAACAAACACTCCAATGGCTGGTGGTGAGATCAAAGGCGATCCATATACTGTATTTGTTTATAAATACCTGGTATAGGTCTATGTCTTTCAAAGAAGAGTAAACCAATAAGCTAGGTAAGTACAATGCAGGACAGGAGAATAAAGCCTGATAATGAAGACCCAGAAGAAGAGCAACAGGTCTGAAATTGACTTACCGGGAGAATCCGAAGGTAAGCCTGGAATAAAAGCACCACCTCCGTGACACACAGAGACCTACGTGGAGAGCACAGGTGAAAGGCAGTGGCAGCATGTGAAGGCACATGTTTTGAAGATTCCAAATGAACCAAATATAACACAGGAACTTAAATTCTTTTTTGAGGCAGTAAAGTGTAGGGAAGAAAAAAGAGGGAGAAGACAAAACAGGACGGAGAAAAGGTCTATAGTAATTACAAAAGATGTGTTTTTTTAATTAGAATAAAATCTGTACAATTAGGTATCAATCATTTTTAAACCTTGGTGAGATGGATGATTTTACAGGAAAATGTAAATAGCTCAGATTTACTCAAGAAGAAATAAAAAACCTGAAACTGCCAAGAATGGCATTTTCTTCTCTTCTTGCACAACAAACTAGGTGCAAAATGGGTCAGGGCAAGGAAAGAAGGCTTTGTCCTGTGACCCAGACCACCACTCTAGGGTTCTGTAGTGGAATTCTAAACCGAGCCACACTCGCAACAGTGCTGCAGCCTTGCCTTGGGCGCATGCGTTCCCTGAGTCTCTGCAGAACAGTGCTGTGGTTTGAGGGAGGGCTTAGTTTCTCCTGGGACTCCCTGAACAATGCCATCTAATAGCCCATTCTTGCTGTAAGTTATTAAGAACATTCTGATGGGCTCCTCCTCTCTCATTTGTAATTATCTCTCTGAATCCCCTATTCTCTTTCCTCATTAAGATGTTGTGTTAGTTTGTTTGGGCAGTCATAAAAAATACCTTGGACGGGGTGGCTTACACAACAGAAACTCCTCACAGTTCTGGAGGCTGGCAGGGCTGACTTCCTTTGAGGCCTGTCCTTGGCTGGCAGATGGTCACTCTCTTACTGTATCCCTGTCGCTTTCTGTGTGGCCTAACCTCTTCTTATAAAGAACCAGTCAGAATGGATTGGGGTCTTCCTAACAGCCTCATTTAACTATAATTACTTCTTCAAAGACTGCATCTCCAAATATAGCTACCTTTTGAGGTACTAAGTCTTCAACATATGAATTTTGAGGGGCCACAATTCAGCCCATAGCAGATGCCCTCAAACAATTCATATTATCGATGTACATTACATGTGTTTAGGCTTCCCAGGGGCTTAGCCTATGATCTTTCACTGAAGTACCTACCCATTTTACGCTGCTTTATGTTTGTCCCCATGTTACTGTGACCGTGTTGCCTCTCACCTCTGTGAATATCAAAACTCCACTTTTATAAAATAAAATGAATTGTTAGACAAAACTTACAGTGTCCTCAAACCTTATCAGAATCAGCATCCTAAGTCATTTTGAATAAATTCAGACATATGTGAGAGGGCCAAGGGCTGAAGAAAAAAGTGTCAAAGTTCAAAAGAAAGAGTTCTTTTTTTTTTCATGTAAGTTTCTTTCATGTAAGCAATAGCACTACCCATCTTCTCGCTCCAGCTCTACAGAGCAGGAAGCAGGAGAAAGAGAAGGATGCGGCACTCCTGCCTTGGCCTCTCAAGATATCAGGGAGCCTTGCCTGAAATAAATCAGCTGCGGAATTCTTATTTTTCATGGACATATTGAGCACAACATGTTATTGCTACCTACCTACCTACATGCATACTTGCATAGAACATCTTACATGTATTTCTGTAGTTTACAGTATTCACATGATAAATGTCCTGTTTGTTGTTTCACTTTTTTCCACTTTTAACATCTCTGGAAATGGAATGCATCTGAAAATCACTTTGGCCCAGCAGCAGTCATGCTGCGGTTATCATTGCCTGGGCATGTGTATATCAACACTTAATGAATGGGTCTGAAATCTGTAAGAAATTCTTGGAGACAAGAATCCATCAGCTTTGTAAGATGTGCTATCACCAAGCTCTTGATGGCACAGAGGAAAATATTTGTGGGTAGGAGGAAAAAGAATACCTAAAGTAAGTGTTAAAAAAATAAATCTCACAATAGTGTAACACCACTGAACTCCATATTTAAAAGTAGTTCAAATACTAAGTTTTATATTATGTATAGTTTACCACAATAAAAAAATAAAATAAAATAAGTCAGAAGAGTCAGATTTTGAATATGAAGAAAAATTTAGGAAATATACTAACCAATTTATTTCATTTTTTCTTTTCATATATGCACAACAGTGATATAATGATTTTAAAAATCTTATATTTAAATAAAGTAAACAAGAGCTTCTACTAAATATAAAATAAAAATGCTGAATGGTAAGAAAGCATCATGTCATAATTTAATTGGAAATCTTTTTCTTCCTAAGGGTATATGAAGTACTGATGTGTCTTGCAATCAATGCATCAATTAAATATGGTATTTAATGAGGTTCTACTACCTGTCAGGCACTGTCGTAAGAACTGAAAATATAGTGTGAACATGGGTCTTGTCCCTCATGTGTTTACATGATCTTAGTATCGGGTTGTCGGAAAAGTCAAGATGCATTTTTGCAATGAAAAACATAGAAAAAATACGTCATGACTTTTCCGACAACCCAATACACAGTGTTACTAAATAATATAGTAAGAAAAATAATTGCATGAGAGGTTGTACTATAAGAGGGGAAAATATGTGCTCTTGTAGCATATCTCTGAGAGTCTAATCCCTCTGAATGATCATGGAAGCCCTCCTTGAAGAACTGACACTTAAGCAAAGACAGAAGAATGACAAGGAGTTAATCGGGAGTGAGGAAAGAAGGAGCCCCACAGAAAGGAATAACTAGGCAAAGGCCTGAACATGCAGATGAGCATGGCTAACTGGTAGAAATAAGAAAAGTCTAGCATAAGTGAAAGAGGAAGGAGAGAAGATGAGATAAAGCTGGAGATGTGGGGAGGGGTGGGATCATGGCAAAGCCTCATGTCTTCCCAGGTTACAAAGGATGTGGATGACATATTCACAGTAGCATCTTGAGGGGAGTTGTGTTCAGCACTTGCATCTTTGCTTGTAGGTTGTAGGAATTTCCTCCAGGTCTTTTTTAGTAAACCACCTGTGCTGTTTCAGAAATTCCCTCACATGTAAAGGTGCTTTGTGTGGCAAGAACTCTGCCTTAATTTATTGGTTTTAAAAGCCAGTTGCCCAATGAATGCATTAAAATTCTAACACTTAAAAGTCCTGATATTTGTATACATTGGTCTCCTTTGAGTATACTGTCTTTTCAGTCAACCATTATTCTTAAGCTGTCTAGTGCCTGAACAAGATGTATCTCTATGAGAAGAAATGTCCTTAAAATGTAGTTAAAATTTTTTTTCAGCCAACTAGATTAATCTTTGTATAACATATATGTTCTCCTAAAAATTTAAAATATTATACATATTAGTCGTATTGTCCACTTATAATTGTCTATATTTCAATGTTGATCAGATTGATCTATTTGCATAGATTTAAGCTCTACAAATTAAGGTAATACAATAACAAAAATTACCATAATAGTTTGGATGGTCAATTTGATGTAACAACTTGACTGGGCCATGACGGGACCAGATATTTGATTAAACATTATCTTAGTCCATTTGGGCTGCTAGAAGAAAATACCATAAACTTATGAAGAACAGAAATTTACTTCTCACAGTTCTGGAGGCTGGGAAGTCCAAGATCAAGGTGGCAGCAGTTTCGGTGACTGTTGGGGTTCTGCTTCCTAGATGACTTTCTTCTTGCTGTTACCTCACATGGTGGAAAGGGCAAGGGGTGTTTCTAGGGTCTTTTGTATAAGGGCACTAATCACATCCATAAGGCCCCACCCTCATGACCTAATTACCCCCCAAAGGCCTCACCTTCTAATACCATCACCTTCTGTGTTAGGATTTCAACATATGAATTTTGGAGGAACATAAATATTCAGTCCATTACAAACATTATTTCTGAGTATGTGTGAGGATATTTCTGGATGAGATTTAACATTTGAATCAGTAGACTGAATAAAGCAGATCACCCTCCCCAATGTGGGTGCTGCTCATTGAAGGTCTGAATAGAATAAAAGGTTGGGGAAAAAAAGAATGCTTCCTGCTGACTGTCTCTGAGCTGAGACATCAATCTTCTGCCTTTGGAATCGAACTCAGATTGGAAATTGCACCAGTGGCTTTCCTGGGTCTCCTGCTTGCTGACTGCAGGTCTTAGACTTACTTTTCAGCCTCCATAGTTGCATAAAACAATTCCTTATAATAAACATATATATTTACTATTGTTCTGTTTCTCTAGAGAACTGAGACTAGTTGAACAGCTAAAAAAAAAAAAATGGAGCCCTTACTAAGTCCCAGGTGTCATTTTAAGGCTTTTACATTAAGTTCAATTAACCCTGTAAGCATCCATTAAATAGGTACTATGATTATCTCCATTTTGCAGATAAATAGAAAATGAAGCTTAGAAAGATCAGATAGATTTCCAAATGTCAGCTAATTTATTCAATTTCTTTTTTTTTGTTTTTTGGGTTTTTTTAAAGATTTTATTGGGGAATTGGGGGAAGGGGAACAGACAAGTTGCTGTCATTTTGTTCTTCAGTCTAGTTGTGGAGGATGTCACTTCACTGGCCCATGTTGGTATTATCATTGCGCTCTTCCCGGGTGAGGCAGATCGGTCACTGGCTTCTGGACAGCCGCTCACGGCAGCTCTTGGCAGCTCACGCTGGCTGCCAGCCACTCATGGTAGCTTATGGCAGCCCACTGTAGCAGGGGCTGCAGCCTACGCCGTCGCTGACAACTCACGGCAGCCCAGTTCCAGGTCGAGCTGTTGTTCACCATCTTAGCTGTAAAGGGTGCAGCGTCACTGGCCCTCATATGGGATCCGAACCAGGGCCCTGATGCTCAGAGCTGGTGTTCCAAGCCAGCTCTTAACCAATGCGCCACTCAGCCGGCCCTAATTTATTCAATTTCTTAGAACCAATATGGTTCATGTATTTATTTCACAGACACTAATGTAGTATATATGCCAAGCATGGTTCTAAACATTATCCAAACACAGTAGTACTCATTTAATCCTCCCAACAATCCTGTGCAGCAGACATGAAGGTTGAGTAACTTACCATGAATGGAGTAGAACCAAGATTCAAACCCAGATAACCAAGGTCCAGAGGTCTGAACCTAACCACTATGTCTCAGTTTATTAGAGACCAGGCTAGCCAACAATGTCAACTCTACAAACTATCATCTTTATGTCTTTAGTAGCGTCATTTAGTCGGAATCAAACTCGGAGCCTAAATGTTCTAACTTATGAAAGGGTAACCACACAAATGTGAAAATCAAATGAGATTTCATTATTATTTTAGTAGTCATTGCGATCATCCTGAGCCCACCACTTTATAACTATTATTGTCACTAATGATTTCTATTAATTATATGCTATGTTATTAATGTGATGATTAAACCTCACAACTATGTATGCTTCATTAAAAATTACACTTTGTCAGCATTTTAAGATGCTCTGTGTAAAGGAAGCTCTATCGCCTATTACTTATTTTGTAGGCTTGGCTCTGCCTCATCCCTCAACAAGAACCAAGAGGGAGGGAAGGACAAAGGGATCAGGCTGAAGTGCCAGGAGGCAAAGGAACAGCTCAGAAACCCACTCTGAGTCACAGATCTCTCTCATCAGGGAGGGCCAAGGTTTATGCTGCCACCATCCCACATCGTTGTCCAAGAATTGAGGCCATTGTCTTTTGTTCTATCTTGGAGTTTAGAACAACAAGTGCCAAAGGCAATCCAAATAGACCTTTGAGTCTAAATCCTTTCTTTAAGATGGTACAATACAAGCAAGGACATAAAAAAAGGAGACAGTAAATATATAAAACATCAATCACAAAATACCCATGTTCACCACCAGTTACGCATCAGGAGAGTAAAGCCCTTCCATTTCACCTGCAGCAGCAAAGTGTTTGGCCACTTGATTAAGTGACCTCCAACCTGGGTTTATTCTTGGCCATGGGGCCTATATGGCTCTGTTTCTTTTTTCCCAACCCCTATGCCTCTGGGAAAGCTTCAGGGTATTTTTCTAGCTAAAGTCAAAACCTCAGTTAGCTTCATGCAGCATTTTTTTTTCTCCTCAGCTCCCACTCCTAAATGCTTTAATCCAAAAAAATGCCAGTTGCCATGGTGACTTCTATTGTAATTGCTAGAAGCTTTTGTAAGATGTAGTCATCGTCTTGTTATATTTCAGTCTTAAAATGTCCAGCAATAAGAAAAATGAAGAAATGTTTCATGTGTTAGAATAGAAAGGGAAGCACTTAGCAATTTGTAAGCAAAAAGAAAGAGCTGGAGAGTGGGCACCACGGGGCACTGAAGACCCCGGGGAAGGAAGCCATGAATAAGGACTACAGGGTGAGACATTTCTAAAGGAGCACATGCTAATGCAGAACACAGATCCGCCTGTTTTCTTTAGCTTAAATGATCTCAGGTTTTAGGGGCCTAAATAAATGACTGAATAAATCAGCCAAAGGAAATCTCCAATATGCCTTGGCAAGCAATAAACCGCAGGCCCAATATGTCCTGCTGCCTATTTTTTTAAATAAAGTTTTATTGGAACACATCCACGTTCATTCCTTTCATGTATTGCTTCTGGGTGCTTTTACACTACAATAGCAATGTTGAATCATTGCAGCAGAAACTATATTACCCATAAGCATAAAACGTTCACTGTCTACCCTTTTACAAAATTTGATACCTACTTACTAGAGGGTGGACAAGGTGCAAAACAGCTAAGGGAGAGAGAGGGTGGCCGTGCACAGTCCAGAATTCTATTTGAATATTTGCCTTTTGTCCCTTGGATTTATTTCTCTATCACATTATTTCAGTTCAGATTTAGAGCTCTAAGTCATAAGAGGAAGTCTACTTCCCTCCTGTATTAGCCCAGGTCCTCTAAGGAGCAGAAAGCAAGACAGAATTAGAGTTGCGAGAGATTTATTGGAGAAAACCCCTGTGAGTGGCAAAGGGAGAAGGCTGGAGGAGGCAGGAAAGCCTTCAGAGTGGCCTGAGGGTCTGATTCCTGGGGGACAAGAAAGAAAGGAGTGTCAGTAGAAAGAGTTGCACACTTCAGCACAGCTTTAAAGGGCCTCTACCAGGCCTAAAGAGAGTCTGCAAGCCAACGTCACCCAGGAGGAGTCCTACCCGCTGCAGGTGGGCCTACCAGAAGCAGGGCTTTGTGCACACACCATGGAGGATTCAGAAGGCGGCAGAGGGACCATCCATCAATTATGCTTCCCAGAGCAGATCCAAGTAATGCATTCATGGCCTTCATACCACCTCCATCCCACTATCTCATATTTATCATATTTCCGACCTGCCCATGATTGTTGAGAGTTTGATGTGTATACAGAGCACTACACTCAAGTATAGTGATTGGGAGGAAGAAAAGAACGAACAAAAAAATGACTAAAAAGTTCAAAGCAGGGCCGGCCGAGTGGCACATTGGTTAAGAACTGGCTTGGAATGCAAGCTCTGAGCAGCAGGGCCCCGGTTCGGATCCCACATGGGGGCCAGTGACACTGCCCTCTGCAGCTAAGATGGTGAACAACAGCTCAACCTGGAGCTGGGCTGCCATGAGTCGCCGAGGATGGCGTAGGCTGCAGTGGGCTGCCATAAGCTACTGTGTGTGGCTGGCAGCCAGTGTGAGCTGACAAGAGCCGCTGTGAACAGCCGTCTAGAGGCCGGCGACCGATCTGCCTCACCCGGGAAGAGCGCAATGTTAATACCAATATGGACCAGTGAAGCGACGTCCTCCACAACTAGACTGAAGAACAAAGGACAACAACTTGTCTGTTCCCCTTCTCCCAATTCCCCAATAAAATCTTTAAAAAAAAAAAAAAGTTCAAAGCAGGGTGAAGTTAACTGGAATCGCAGACAAACAGTGTAATAATCTCTGAGTGTTCCCTCCCATTGTTTGTTAGGCTCTCAGAGCGCATGTAAACCTAGAAAACGCCCTTCCTGACTTTGTTCTGAGCCTTCTGACTGGAAGGACCACAGAATAAAGGGTCTTTGTTATGTTGGTTCTCGGGTTCCTGTGCTCTGGCTTTCTCTCTGCTGTCTAGA
The DNA here is from genome assembly GCF_001890085.2 of Hipposideros armiger. NCBI lineage: Eukaryota > Metazoa > Chordata > Mammalia > Chiroptera > Hipposideridae > Hipposideros > Hipposideros armiger. The sequence goes on from NW_017731678.1 coordinate 1,715,508, forward strand.
GTGCACACTGACAGAGCACAGATATTACACACGTGAAGTGGAACTTAGGTCCAACTGCTTTTGAGTTTCCATTATTATTTCTGCTTTATAAAGGAAACAGGCAGAGATAAGAGATTTCCAAAAGAGAAACTCATACAATGTTATTTCACATTGCAAATGTTTGGCATCCTTCATTATTTTTCCTTTTTTTCTCTGCCCAACCTCTTTTTGACAAAATCTAACTGAGGAGTCAATGTGACCACTAACTGAATACTGAAAATAATATAGCCTGGGATCACTCCAAAAGTGCCAACATATTGTTAAATAAGTATGTGAATGAATGGAGCTGATATCAATAATGCATTTTTGTACTCTGCCCAAGCAATTTAAAAGGATGAACTGGAATCTCAAGAACGTGTTGGCTATTGTTTCAAAAAGCAGAATTCTTCCAGAAAGTGCTTTAGTTTCCAAATTAAAAGACATTTTTCTTCTAGGAAGGAAAATCCGCAGGTCAGCCTTCTTTCATTGTTTCCTTATTGATACCTTGGAGGTCAAATCAACAGACCCAGATATTCATCTCAAAACTGTCACCCTTGTCAGGCCCCTGTTCCTCACTGCCAGTTAACAGAGCACTGTCACCCTTTGTCTTTTCCCCCTCTAATTCTATTGGGATTAGAAAGAAAATAGAGAAAAGGACAAGTAGCTTTCTGCTCTCCAAAAGCAAAAAGCTGGTAGCTTTCAAGGCCTCCTACCTCTGCTCTGTGATTGTCTTGCTCTGGTAACAACTTTCCTAGTAACAGTTTGTTGGTAGAAATGCTTGCTAACTCTAGACGAGAAAGAAAAAGGCCCAAATGTCCAGACTTTAATTTATCATCCATTATACAAAAAGTACTAAGAACTATACTAACGAGCATCATATTTGCAGATGTATTTTTAAGGCCAATCATTCACACCTTACATAAGACCCAGAACTTACTGATGATAGTAATTTTGTAAAAATGAATTCTGAACTTGAGCCTCCTACAATATCACCACCCACAGCACCCATCCTAGGAAGAGCAAGGGTGTGGAATTCAAATGTATGGAAGATAAATAAAACATGAATAATTTTAAGAGATCATCATTAAAACTAATTAATGATTATAGCTGTCAATATATAGAGAACTCTATCCTTAATTAGTACGTGTGTTCTTTCTTCGGTCCTATCTACTTTAGGACAATATACACATCTGTGTACTTATGTACACATAGCTGCTACTATGATTAAGGAAGTTATAGATTAAAGAGAAATCAACAGATATTTCTCCTTTGCTGAGTCCTACCTCATTTGAGGTCACTGGTTTCCAAATATTTTAGCTGCTACATGCCCTTTTGATTATTTTTCTTCTATGTATCCTATGTTTTAAAATGGTGTATTTCATCAAATGATAAAACTTAGTTAAACAGAAACTCATTTTTCCCAATTTTATTCATCCAGACACATGGAAGTGTCCATCAGAGCTCCCAAATAGCTTGTGAGAATTAGCTTATTACCATGACTTGATATAATTTTCGCTTGAAGACAAGAGACAAGGTTTTAGCCAGCAGCTACAGCAACTTTATTGTCAATAGATATAAAAGTTCCATAAGGTTGTTTTAAAAAATCATGAACATTACCTGCAGCTCTCCATGACTAAAACTTCAAAAATCCCTGAAGCACGAGGGACATTGTTGAGAACTGTTGCTCCAAGACACTGGAGCTGTTTCTCAACCTTTTTCTCACTCCAATATCCAGGAGATACAACCCATTCTTGTAAGTAAGTGTTGATCACAGTTACTGTTGATCACAGTGGCAGATTCTATTCATGCTGCCTATGGGCAGGAATGTACCAGAATCTTGGGAGAAAACAGGGCCTGTTGCAAGGAGAGAAAATGTGAGTTGAGAACACATCACAGTGACTCTGGGACAATCCTCACAGCACCTCCCTAGTTGAAAACGACTGTTGGAAGTTATATAATTCCTGAATAGAAAGGGAGTGTACTTATTCGGTTATGACAATTAAATCCTTTCCTATGAACCCTAGATGTATCTAGATTACTAGGGAGACTCTCATGATCCAAAATATTTTCATTAGTTTCTATGTATTTTGGAAAAGCAAAGCAATATCTTCAGTCACTTTTGAAGTCCAATCTCTTTGAGAAGAAAACAGTGCTGCCCCAGAATTCCTAAAAGACGAGTTTGGTGGGTAGAACATCTATCTTATTATGAGCACTCAAACATTGCTCAACATTGTAAAAAATACAAGATAGGGGGCTTTCAGGGACTGGAGCCAGATTTCACCACAAATTCCTCTGCGTGTTCCTCTTACTCCAGCTCCTGGGTGGCCAACTCCCTTGGAGGAAGTGTCTTTGAATTTCAGATGCTAAGATAAAATAACATGAGTACACACACTGAATGTGGGAGGCAAAGCTTATTGTCCCCTTCCCTGTGATTATGAAAAGTGCCTCCCACACTCCCAAAGTTAACATTCCAAATGAAATGATAAACCTGAAACCCACCATTCTAGTTTGGAAATGATAGTCTTAGATATGCATAAAGTTGACTTTGCTGAACTTTGATAATCTGCCAGTGTCTTCACCATATTTTCCAGGGAGCTTATTATTAGCAGTGCTCAAAGTACATGGACACCTTGAATACATTAGAGTAATCCCCATAGCTTTATCTTTCAAAAGATTTTGAGCTAGAGCTTTGGCTAATTTTATTTTCCAGTGGAAGGCCAACCCTGCCAAGGATTCAAAATTGGAAGCATTCCCAAAACCAAGCCTATTTATTTCAATACATTATCTTTCTCAGTAGAGTTTTGCCAAACAAAAGAATTGTGCAAATTTTTAGCTTGTAGCTTATGGAGTAAGTTTCAGATAGGCAATAATTTGCATTTAGAGGGATAAGAAAGATATAGCACAAGAAGCTAAAAGCATAAACAGAAGATAGCATAAACAAACTGATTGCAAAACTGAACAAGTACCTAAGTTTATGTCTAAATAACAAAAAGACTATTATTGAAATAGCCTATGTCCACTGAACTTTCTTCTTGCTTCCTTTCTTCTTTTCTTCCTTCCTTCCTTTCTTTCTTTTCCTTCCTTCCTTCCTTCCTTCCTTCCTTCCTTTCTTTCTTTCTTTCTTTCTTTCTTTCTTTCTTTCTTTCTTTCTTTCTTTCTTTCTTTCTTTCTTCTTTTTCTTTAACATTGGAATTCCCTGTGTAGACAACATAATTATACAGAAATGTATTAGAATAATAGACTCACTGAACAAGATACATAGGGAATTGAAGCTTCATTAATCTGAAACTCTGATTTTACACCTGAGGAAACTAAGACACTGAATGGTTAAATGCATATTTCAGGTCTTACAATGGCAGACCCAAGCCCTATGGGCTTAATTTCCTTCCATTACAATATCTAATTCCTTATGAAGATCCAAAACGCATTTGATTCTTTACCAAAAAGTACCAGAGTGGAATTAGGAGCAGTAAATCTTGGCTGCAGAGGACACTGAAGAACACAGAAAGTGGTGATACCAGCAAGGTGAACTGTTTATCGTACATTCTGGGGTTGTACTGCTATGGGACATGTCAAACTCTTTAGTGCTGGGGAAACTTCCTGAGTTAAAGTTCATTAAAATAAAGTGTTGATTATTCGTTGTCAATAAAAGACTGACTGCAGGTGTTATGTTGTGGAATAAAAATGACATTGACTAGTCTGAGTCTGCCTGATGCTATTCCTCCACTTTGGAAAAACAGAATTGAGAAGAGTATTTTTTTAACTCAGACATTTTGGTACAAGAAGTTCTCTACATGGTTACATTATACAGATTTACTAAAATTTATAAAGTTTGTTTATTTATTGACATGTGACATAAATAAGCTTAATTCAAATGTCAGTAAAATTGTATCCGAGTTTGTGACAATTAATCCTCTAATGAACTATGTTTCATTAAAATATGGGAAAAGTAAACCTCTAGCACTCTTAAAAGAGACTAGTACTACTACATTGTATTGAAATTGGATTTTATTAGAACATATTCTCTATGAGTTCCCTGAGGATTCTAACAATACTTTATCCACTATTGATATTCACAGAATCTAACATTGCACCGCAACAATATTAGATCTCTATAATATTTAGTACAACAATGTTCATTAAATTGAACTGAATATAGTCATGTTTGTTTCTAAGTGCAGAAGATTGGATATTGATTAGATGTATGTATTCCAATGCAGAAATGATCAAAAAAGTAAATCAAAGGGGGATCTGTTCTATTTTCTGAGGACAGTGATGGCTCATGTGCAAGAGAGTTAACTGCCCTCCAAAACTGCCCAAGTACAGAGATGACTTTGAGAAGTGGCTTCACAGGCACAGATTACATTTCCCAGCCTCCATTGCAGGTAGGTGGGAACATATGACTAATTCTCATTGGATTACTACATCAATGAGCAATAACTTCTCTTATGTTGAGCTAGCAAATTTGGTGCTTTTCATTATTGTGGCAGCTACTCTGAACCTAATATAGGCCACAAAATATCAACATGCCTACCCATTCTTTCTATGAAACTCTGTACACAAGCATTATTTTCTCTTGGATATGTTGGACTGGTAAGGTGAACAGTATGTCCCTCAGGAGTTGCAATACTGCTTTTGAAGTATTACATATGCAGCAGGGGTTGTTACTCAGCTGAATTCATTATCAAAGTGACTCTGATGACTTTTCTGCTGGTGACACATCTTTGAAGTGCTTGTTCAAATCTTTAGAAAAACATCATTCCTTTTCTCTTAAGCACAGGTAGATATCTCTTGACTTTTCTCTCTTCCTCCCCTTTCATTCTCCTGCCACCTACTCCTACTTGGATTCTCTAAATGCTTACAGAGGTGTCTTTTCAAAACAAAAAAGCTTAATTTTAACTGCATTTTTAGAATCACAAAATCAGCATTTCCCATATCTGGTGAATTCATGACAATTGAAGAAGTAGGTACTAGCTTATATTTTATTTATGATTATGTTGCATTCTTCACTGCTTTTAAAACTCAGACCTATCAGTGATATCACCTACTGGAAAAATCTTACTGTGGTGCTGGTCCTTTACTGAGACAGTAAGTAGGCTGCCTTTGGATACCGGAGTAACTCTTTCATGTCATCAAGATGTGCAAGTCAAATTTCCTTTGTACATATTCAGCACAAGTTCAGATTTATGCCTTTAACAAAGCATAGCAGTAATCTGGTTGCATATAAAAAACTGACAACGTGCAGAAGAATTCTCCCTGTGGGTTGCAGCCATTTGCCTGCAAGCCATAAGAGTAGGAGGCCACATGGTCCTAACAGAGTAAAAACATTTTCCAAAACCCTGCTGGGTAAGTCAATAGTGAAATGGACTTCTAACAAGGAACTGGGCAGTTAACAACTCAGTAACCACTTAGGCATATATGTGTTGTTGGCTAAGGGCTATCATACCTCCAAAAATAATATCTTTACTATTTGAATAAAACCTGGCTCCTCTCATATTGTTGAATTCTATCTAGCAAAAAGTTTCCCACACAACAAAGAGTGTCAACAAAGTCAAAGATAATTGAAAAGCCTTAAAATTAATAGGCTGATGGAGAGAGAGAGAGAGAAATAACCACTCTTAGACATGAAAAAGCAAGCATCATTATAGATTCTACAGATACAATTTTTTAAACTTGCATGAAATAAATTCTTAAAACATTTTATATTAAATTAATAAGGTAATTAATTTAAAACTTTCTACCATGGAAACTCCAGGTTCAGACTGTTTCACTGTTGAGTTCTAATAAATATTTAAGGAAGTTTTTTCTAATTATACACAAACTCTTCCAAAGAATTAAAAGTGTTTCAATTCTCAACCAATTTAAGTAATTTTAGGAATTAGCATTGCCTAGATAGCAAATCCCAACAATGTCAGTAAAACAGAAGAAAGTTACAGGCCAAGCACTCATAAACACAGAAACAAAGAATCTTAAAGCATTAGCAACTCAGAAACAGCAATATATGAAAAGAATACTATATCATAGTGAAGTTGGGTTTGTATGAGAATTATAAATTTGGTTTAACATTTGAAAATCAATCCAAATAAGTTTGTTAAGTCAGGTAACCAAAAGGCATGTAATTCATTACTTCTAAACTAGTTGAGGAAAATTAGAGAATTTTTATAATCTTCATAAATCCAAGAGAACAAAAACAGAATGGAGGGAGAGGAAAACTTTGGAGAAAAAGAAAACACAAAATAAGATTGTAGAAATGGTTTCAAATATACCAGTAATAATTACACATGTAAATGTACTAACTTGCCAGGTAAAACAGAGAGCTTGTCAGATTAGTAAAAAAATGGTAAGACAAGAAATAGTAATACCAGCACATTATTTGAATATATAGAAGTAATAACAATAAGAACTGCAAATAAATCAATAAAGGAGGACCTCTCCTAGGACTAAGAAGTAGTGGATTTTTTTCTCTCAATTTAAAACTTTTAACTAGATATTTAGAAGTATCTACCAGTCACTACTAATATTTATCAATACCTAGGTCTCCTCTACTTCCAAATATTCCAACTTTTTTCTATTTTAAAAGTTTGCTTAAAAGTTTTTAGTGAGTTTGAGTTTTGATCCTTCTGTACTGCCTCGTAACTATGGACACAAATCCTGTGCCAGGAAGTTTTCGAAGTAAAGTTAGATTCTGGCTTCCAGCATTTTTGGAAATGAAATGGCCTATAATGGATTGGTGTTTAAAAAATGTTTTCCTTAGTTGCTGATCAGGATCATAGCATGTCAAAGACACCCAGAAAATTGGTCATTTTAGAGACTCAAGCAAAAACAAATGTTAGGTGCTGCATTTTAAGTGACCCCAATGATAATCACTGAAATGGCATATTTAAGTGAGTACCTATAAATCGGTTGGTTTATCTAAGTGTACTGTGAGAAACTTTCCAAGGCATAATATAAAATGCATAATGCAAGCCACACAGGGATTATGTATAAAATATAAGCTTAACAGAAATTTTTCCTGATTTGTGGGAAATTGATGTACGTGTCAGAGAAACTGGATAATCTAAGAAGGGAATTTTTATATTCTTTTTATTTAAAAAATAAGGTGCAATATTTCTATCAATAGAAAGGACATTGTAGAGGAAACAAGATAAATTTTAAACATTAACAAATAGCAAACACTTAATGCTCACCATAATCCATGCCCTCCAATCTAAGTAATTTTTATACATTAATTGATTGAATCTTTACAACCTATGGGGGAGTTACTAAAATTATACACATTTCATAAGTGAGGAAATTGAGAGGAGAAGTTAATAACTTCTCCAAATTCACCCATCCGGTAAGAGGTGAGCCAGGTTTGAACACAGATATGGCTGCAAAGTTTGTGTTGTTAACCACTATGATATAAAGGTAACACAAAAACATTACAGAGTAAGGAAAGTAAAGGAAAAAGTCACCCAGAATCTCTTTATTCTTATATAACTATTGCATATTGTATAGTCTCTCTGTCTTTTCTATATTCATGATTTTGTATTATGATTATTATAGTATACGTTCTGTACTGGTTTTCATCAATTAACATGTTATAGCTATTTTTCCATGTTTTTGTATAATCACTATAATTCAGTTTATGTCTTTATATTATTCAATCCTGTGGATGGAGTAATTCACTTACATGCTCCATTATTGGACAATTGGCTACATTCAATATTTTCCTATTGTATGTGTATATAAAGCTACCCTTCACATCTTCATAAACACTGCTTTTATAATGTTTCTAATTATTTCCTTAGGAAATATATCCCAAAGTGGAATAATTGAGTAAACAGTGAGTTTTATAATCCACTTTTTTCTTTAAAATGCCTAAAATGTTTCCAATTTTTTCCAAGCATTGTGTGTTACTAGGTTGTTAGTCCTTAAAATCAGTGATAAACTAAATCCCACCTTTTTAATTCTTTCTTACTGTCAATTACCCAACTGCTGTGTATGGAGCTAATATATTAGAAGCTCCAGTTTGTAACCTTGTTAAAAATCAATGATCTTCCTTTTTTGAATCTGACAATAATCTTATCAAGTTTCTTTATTTGGCACATGGACTTTGATACAGAGAATACAATTTTTTTCCAGTATAACAGAGTCCTTTTGTTTTGCCAAAGGAAGATTGAATCATGATTTTTATAGTTTCAAGTAGATGCTGTGGAAGTTTCCTAGTCACAGCTGGATCAAGCAAAGCCACCATGAAGCTTGTATGCTCATCTTAACTGTGCTTGCTCTGCCCTAAAAGCTCAAAAGCTAAAGTTCAAGAAAGCTAGGCATTTGAACTACATTTTTTTTTAATGTAGTGAATTATGGAACCAACACAACTTACAAAATAAACAACTTTGTGCTCTGGGTCTGGCATTTTGTGAAATTATACAGAAGACAATTTTAGAACTGGAAAAAAACTTTAAAATATTCATCTTGTCTAACCCATTTTAGAAATGAAGAAAATGAGGCCCAGAAAGTTTTAAATGCCTTTTTTAGACTTACACAGAGAATTAATGGCAAAGTCAAACTAAAACTGAGTCTCTTCACTCCTGTTTTTTCTGTGTCTAATTTTGAAATTTGATGACTGGTACCAATAAAGTCCAAGAAGGCCTAAATCTGGAAAAATGAAAGACCTTCAATCATAGGATCAGACCTCATCTTATATCAAGAATATGTGATATTAAACAAAAATTTCAGTAGAGGTGAAAAGGTAGATTAATAAACTTGCTGATGACATGTCTTGCTCATCATATGGGCAAGATCATATGGTCATGATGTTAATGTAGGTCACAGAATTTACGGTCAGGACGACCCAGTGCACGGTGAGTGATAATTGATCTTTCTCAAATAGGTAAGATAGACCCTACAATTAAACAGTTTTTAAGTAATTATTTTCTTCTCAAAGGAATAATTTATTAATGTAGGCATAAGCTGAATCTGGGTTTTTAATTACTAATAGTTGGATGGTATTATCAGGGGTGAAGACCTCTCTGAAAGTTTGGCAAGGCTGTATTGTCACTAATACAGAGCTGCTGAAGGTAGACCATGGACCAGTAACATCAGCCTCACCTGGGAGCTTGTTAAAAACACATAAATCAATCCCACCTAAACCTATCTGCAAGTATAGCCCAAGAATCTGTGTTTTAACAAGCTCTCCCGGTGATTCCCATGCATGCTAAAGTTTAAGAAACATTGTTCTAATAGCAATGTTCTCAGCATATATTTTTTAGCACATTGGGTTCACATGGGAAACTTTTAAAAATATTTATGCCTGAGTCCCATCCCAAATTCACATTTAATTGGTCTGGGGTGTAGCCTGGACATTATTATAGTTGAGAATCAATATGCCAGCAATCCATTTGGAGCATTTTTTGTTGGTTCCTTTTTACAGAATTATTGAAAATAGGCCTCAACCTATCCAGCTCCCCAATGTTTAGAATGGGTGTCTGCAAAGTGAGAGGATACAATACAACCACTGGAATACAGACATAAAATATTAGAACTTCCATTTTTTTAATTTTAAATTTCAATTTTTGCCTGTGTTTATGATCTCCATAGCATATTAGTACAGTAACACATATGTAAGATTTATAAATATTATTATACAGATGATGCTTATTTTTTAATAATTTGTTATAATTATACATTTTAACTTATATCATTATAAATACAAAATATCATTAAATTCTTTTAATTATCAGAGTTCATGATATAGAATGATGGTTTTCAAAGTTGAGTGTGCATGAAAATCAACTGGGAAGCTTGTTAAAATATAAATTCCAGGGGCCCACCTGCCAGAAATAAATGCAATTAGACTGAATTTGGACCCAGGATTCTACACTAAAAGCCATACTCCAATTGATTCTTATGTAAATGCTCTGTAGACCACTCTTTAACAAACACTCATTGAGAACCAGGTCCTGTTTTAGAGCAAAAAGAGATTGAGCTATCTGGAAAGGCAGGGCACCCATTCAGAGCCTCAAAGGATGGCTGTACCTCAATGAAATTATTATGTTCAAAGGTACAACCTCAGCTCTGAAGGATATCAGCACGCTCAGAGGGTTTAATTTACTGGGGCTAACCCTGGTTACAAAGACAGCTGTGTAAGCAGGAATATAAATGGATAATGAGAATCCATTTTCTTTACAATGAGAAATACAACTTTCAGGCAGGCTACAGTGGTTCTTATTGGTTGCCAGTGGATTATGGTCCTGCAGCAAACAAATGAAATGCAAAATTATAATTTTGCCTCTTTAGCCTAGAATTAGAGTAAGGAGAAATAATTATAATGTGAAATTTTAATAGTTGCTGCCTTCAAAATATGATAGGTGATATACTGCCAAGAAGAGGGGAAGAATTAGACCAAATATAAATATAAATGATATAAAAACACTAATTAAAAGGTAGAGATTGTAAAATTTTACATAAACAAAGTCAACTACATGCTTCCTGTAAGAAACCTGCTTAACAAATAGGTTAAAAGTAAAAAACACCTAATAAGATGTATGTGTTAATACTATCAAAAGAAAGCTGGAGTGGCTATATTAATATCTGACAAAGTAGATTTCAGAGGAAACAATATCACTAGGGATAAAAAAAGATTATTTCATATTGATAATGGGGTTCATTATTTGAGGACATAGAAATCCTAAATATCTATATACCCAACTATAGAATTTGAATAAAAATGAAGCAAAAAACTGATGGTGCTGCAAAGAAAAAAAAGTAAATCCACAATTATAGTCAGAGATAGACAATGCAGGACTTTCATACCTGAAAAGCAAGAACTGATACACTCAACAACATAGATGAATCTCAAAAGCATTATACTGAGAAAAAAAAAGAAAATTAATACAGACAAAAAAGAATATCCCCTAGGTTATTGTATTTATACAACACTTAGAAAAAGGAAACTATTGTATAGTGACAGGAAGCAGATCACTAGTTGACTTGGGATAGAGTGAAAGGTAGGGCAGGAGGAAACATTTTGAGGTGATCTGCGTGTTCATTATCTTGATTGTAGTTAAGATTTCATAAGTATATTCATGTGTCAGAATGAATCATATGGTATACTTTAAACACATTCAGTTTATTATGTATCAGCTATATTTTAATAATTGTAATAGAGAAAAAAAAGTCCCTCTTGACCCAGCAACTGACACCCTATAGCATCCAGCAAGGCCAGAATTGAAGGGATCAGCACCTTGCCAGGCACTATTTTTAAAGGTGATAATATCTTCTATAAATGATATGAACTATTCTGACCTTAAATTCATATGGCCCAATTTATTACTTTAAGCTGCAGTGGGAGTTTCCTTTTAAATGAAAAATAATTTCTAAATAATGAATAATGTTAAATAGGCTTAGTTCTGAACTTCCCCCCATTCATGGAATCCCTTGACCCAAACTTCTCTTTTCCTGTCTCTCTCCAGTATCAAAAACTACTCTTACCAAATGATCTGATACTTTTTTCCTCTATATAACTTATGAAACAAATTTTTCACTATTTTAGGAGAATTTTCTGTTCATTTAAGTAAAGAATAAAAATTTAATCCATAGCAATAAACTTATTCTTATGATATTTCAGCCATAACAAATTAGACAAGAGAGTAATTTGAGGTTAGCAGAACTTCTATAACAACATCAATATGGATAGTGTTGCTCTTTTGCCTATCCGGCACCCAAAGTCACTATTTTTGTATCTTGAAGGAAAATTATAAACTTGATTTTTTTTGAGGGTCATCTTAGTTCACTCATAACCTTATGGTTGAACCAACTTAGACTCCAGCTTTAAGGATAGGCCTAAGGGCTTCTGTTTCTTCTCATAAAGAATTAGACCAGGAATTTCCCTATCATCATTAACAATTATAAATCCAGATGAAATATACAAAACAACTTTTTTTTCAAACAGTAGACAGTAGGTTATGCAGGACTTCCATCCCTGAGAGGGGAAATAAATATAATAGAGTGCTATACTGTTCCAGTTTACTACCTGAAGTCAGTTTGCAGGCATAAATATAGACAGGGAAATTCAAATAGTCCACCATCTGACCAGGTTGAGAAGGCAGAGATTGGAGACCAGGAAAGCTGAGACAGCTAAAATTTTGTATGGTAGAATACCAAAGGAGAGGTAATTACACAGGAATGTGCACAGGGGTATCTATAAGTCTTTGGCTGATTACTGATCTATGCTCAGTGAGAGGTAATGGCCTGCGGCAGAGGAAAGAAGCACCAAACATCGGTAGGTCAAACAATCCTCAGAATCCAGACCTGGCTGAGAACAGTTCTCATTCTCAACAGCCATAATAGAGAGCCTGATAATATAGGAAATATTGAGTAGATTCTTTAAAGGGCATCACAATGGAAGCAAAGAAAAAAAGAAAAAAAAGAAAGAAAAAAACAAAAAAAAACACCTCTAGACAAAAAGCTGGCCCCTCCTGCATTGCACTATTTCTTCGAAAACTTTCAGAGTTCACAGGCCACAAAGGGGGTGGCAATTAGCCTTGGTATAGTGCTAGCTCTGAGACTTTTGCTGACTCACTCCAGGATCAGCACCGGCACCAAACCAGAGTCTACATTAACCTGGTGACCACAACTATGCCCACTCTAGTGACTCCCTGAGACCCTGCCTCACCCAAGTCATGTACCACATGAGGCTTTATCAATGGCTGAAACTTAAGGGAGCCGGCAGGTGGCAGAAGGCATCTGGGTGTCCTGGCTTTTTGTGGAGTTACCCCAGGCCTGGTACTGGTGGCAGCTATCCTCAGTTCATAGCGTGGCCTCTCCCACATGCTGCAAGGTTTAACACAGGCAGCAAACAATTGCAGAACACTTTGTAGCACCTACCAGGTAACTCCAGCCAGTCACAGGCAGTGGTTCACCTGGGCCTGAACCGGAGCCCCTCCAAAGAGGCCCCAGAAGCAACATACTTGGAGGTTGTCTTCAGACCAAAGCAGAGCACTATCCAATTATTCCCATAAGTGGTACACACAAAGTGTGGTCTCAACAGGCAAGAAAGCCCACTGGGGCAAATCCCACTCAATGGGGTAAGCCCCATGCACAGCAGCCCATAAGCTGTGGATGTGGCCATACCAACAGTCAATCAGCTTGAGGGTCAATCCCACCCACTGACTTACCAGTAGCAATAAGGCTCAACTATAACTGGAAAGCACACACAACCCACGCAAGGGACACTCCTGGAGCACCGGGCTCAGGTGATCAGGGAGACTGTGCCACTGGGACCCACAGGACACCTACTACATAAAGTCGAAGGGCCAAGACTGGGAGACATAGCAGATCTACCTAATACATAGAAACAAACACAGAGAGGCAGCCAATATGAGAAAACAAAGAAATGCATCCCAAATGAAAGAACAGGAGAAACTCCAGAAAAAGAACTAAACAAAATGGAGGCAAACAACATACCAGAAACAGTGTTCAAAACAATGGTTAAAAGGATGTTCAAGGACTCAGTAACGACTTCAACAAAGAGATAGCAAGCATAAAAAAGGGCATAGAAACCATAAAAAGGAACTAGCCAAAAGTGAAGAATACAGTAACTGAGATGAAGAATGCACTAGAAGGAATCAAAAGCAGACTAGATGAAGCAGAAGATTGAATCAGTGACAGGGAACACAAGGTAGTAGAAAACACCCAATTGGAACAGCAAAAAGAAGCCAAAAAAATAAGAATAGTTTAAGAGACCTCTAGGACAACATCAAGTGTAACAACATTTGTATCATAGGGGTGTCAAAGGAAAAGAGGAAAAGCAGAGATTGAGTACCTATTTGAAGAAATAATAACTGAAAACTTTCCTAATCTGGTGAAGGAAATAGACATAAAGTTCAGGAAGTGCAGAGAGTCCCAAACAGGATGAACCCAAACAGACCCACACCAAGACATATTATAATTAGAATGGCAAAGGTTAAAGACAAAGAGACAATCCTAAAAGCAGCAAGAGAAAAACAACTAGTAACTTATAAGGGAGCTTTCTTAAGGTTGTCAGCTGATTTCTCAACAGAAACTTTGCAGTCCAGAAGGGATTGGCAAAAAATATTCAACATAATAAAAAGCAAGGACCTACAACCAAGATTACTCTACTCAGTAAGGCTATCATTTAGTATCAAAAGACAGATAAAGAGCTTCCCAGACATGAAAAAGCTAAAGGAGTTCATCACCACCAAACCACTATTTACAAAGAATGTTAGACTTTTTAAGATGGAAAAAACCCTCAAAATTATGAATAAAATGACAATAGCTACATATCTATCAACAATTACTTTCAATGTGAATGGACTAAATGCTGCAATCAAAAGACATAGGAAGGCTGAATGGATAAGGAAACAAGACCCTTACATATGCTGCCTACAGAGACTCACTTCAGATGGAAAGGCACACACAGACAGAAAGTAAAGGGATGGAAAAATATATTTTGTGAAAATGGAAATGAAAACAAAAACACCTGGAGTAGCAATACTTATACCAGAGAAATAGACTTTAAAACAAAGGCTATAAGAAGAGACAATGAAGGACCCAGTAATCCCACTTCAGGGTATTTATCCAAAGAAACCCAAAACACTACTTCAAGGGGATATGTGCATCCTTATGTTCATTGCAGCATTGTTTACAATAGCCAAGATGTGAAGGCAGCCTGGGTGTCCATCAATGGAAGAATGGATAAAGATGAGGTGGTACATATATACTGTGGAGTATTTCTTGGCCATGGAAGGGAATGGGTTCTTGCCATCTGTGGCAGCATGGATGAAACTGGAGGGTGTTGTGCTGAGTGAAGTATGTCAGACAGAGAAAGACTGATGCAGTTTGATTTTGCTTATATGTGGAATCCAAGAACAAAATTAACAAACAAAGCAAAAACAAACTCATAGATACAGAGAATATTTTGATGGTTGCCAGATGGGAGGGGCATTAGGGGTGTGGGTAAAAAAGGGGGAATGGATTAAGAAGTACGAATGAGCTGTTACAAAGTAGTTATGGGGATGTAGGGTATAGCATAAGGGATACAGTCAATAATATTGTAATAACTATGTATGGTGTCCGATAGGTATTATGGATAGATTTGTTGGGGTGATAGATGGGAGGGGTTGGGTAGCAAGGTGAAAAAGTTGAAGGGATTAAGAAGTACAAACCAGTAGTTACAAAATAGTCATGGAGGTGTAAAGTAAAGCATAGGGAATACAGTCAATGATATGGTAATAACTGTGTATAGTGCCAGGTGGGTACTAGACTAGTCAGGGGGATCACTTCTTAAATTACATAAACATCTAACCACTATGCTGTACACGTGAAATTAATATAAAATAATATTGAATGTCAACTGTAATTGATAAGCTTAAAGGGGAATAAGAGGTCCAGATTTCCAGGTGTAAAACAAATAAGTCATGTACAGCATGGGAAATATAGTCAATAATACTGTGATAGTACAAGTATGGTATCAGATGGTTGCTGAACTTATCATGGTGATCACTTCTTTAGGTATATAAATGTTGAATAACTATGGTGTACCCCTGAAACTAATATAATATGGTATGTTACCTATATTTTTAATAAAAATCTTTTAAAAATTATGTCATCAAGGATTCAAGTAAATAAAGGCAGTCAGAGGAAGACAAAGACATGTTACATAAGAGAATCAAAAATAAGAATGACAACACATTTATCATAAAAAATGAAGCACAACAGAAGACCCTGGACTACTAAAAGAAAAGTACTAAATAAAAAATAAAATACATCAAAATACAATAATACATCTAACAAAAGGATTTTTCCAAAATGAAGATGGTAAAATACAAGTATAGAGTTTTTCATACAAACAAAACTTGAGAAAATTATTCTCCGTAAGAAATTCATTACAAGGTTTTTTTTCAAGTTCTTCAGACACAAGGAAAATGATGTCCAATGGAAAGTTAAATTGACATTGAAAATTAAAGGCATTGAAAACAGTAAATATGTGTTTAATTAAAAAAGTCATTTTGCCATTTTTTCATATTTTAATGTCTTTGAAACATATTGGTGGTTTCCTTTGCTGTGCATATCTTTCTAGTTTGTTGTAGTCTTGCATAATTATTTTTATTTTTTAAGATCAATAATATTGGTTAATCCCTAGCCACACTTATCAAGAAAAAAGAGAGGTATGACAAAAAGATAAAATATCAATAATTAAGAAGAGACATCACTACAGAAGGCACAGAAAGTAAGAAAGTATTATAAAAAATTTTATGTCAATAAACTTGACAACTTAAGTGAAATGTACAAATACTTTGAAAGTTACCAACTGCCAAATCTTACTCAAGAAGAAATAGATAACTTGAATAGCCCTATAGCTATTTAAAAAATAATTTTGCATTTACAGATCTTCCCACAAAGAAAACTCAAGGCTCAGATGGTTTCAGTGGTAAATATTATCAACAATTGAGGAAAACATAACCTCAATTGTACACAAATTCCCACAGAGAATAGAGAAATGCTTTAGTAAACAATTTACGAGGACGTCATTATCCAATACTCAAAATAGACAAAGATATGGCAAGAAAGAAAACTACAAATTAATACCTCTCATGAATACAGATTCATAAATCCTTACAATTTTAGCAAATCAAGCTCATGCATAAGACATCATGACAAAGAACAATTTATTTCGGGAAGACAAGGTTGTTTTAATATTCAAAAATCAAATATTCATCATATAATGAGACTAAAAAGAGAAAAACACATAAAGTTCTCAAATAGATTAGAAAAGACACTTTTTAGAATTCAATATCTATTCATCATTAAAAACTCAAAATAAACTAGGAATGGAAGGAAATTTCCTCAACTTGAAAAAGGGCATCTATATAAAATCTACAGCTAATATTATACTTAATGGTAAAATACTAATGCTTCCCTCTGAGATTAGAACAAGGTAAGGATGTCTACATCATCACTCCTCTTAAATATTGTACTAAATGTCCTAACAAGAGAATTACATCAAAAAACAAAAAATATGCCTACAGATTAGAAAGGATGATAATATGATTGTCCATGAAGAAAATTCTAAGTATCTAGGAACTTATTTTAAAGTTTAATATCTAATTTAGCAAGATCACAGGATACAGAGTTAACATACAAAAATAATTGTATTTTTATTTTTTTGACAATGAAAAATTAGAAATTAAAAATTTTAAATATATCATTTATAATAACATCAAAATGTGGAAATATTAGGGATACAACTAACAAAACATGTGTAAGACCTGTACTCTGAAAAATTCTAAAATATTGCTGAGAGAAATTTGAAAAGATCAAAATAAAACATGTTCATGGATCAGAAGATTCTATTTTTTAGAATCTCTATTCACCAGTCTTCATCTAAATCCCAACAGTCTTAAAAAGAAATTGTCAAGCTGATTCTAGAATTTATATAAAAATATCTAAAGTGATATTTAAAAAACGAATAAAGTTGGAGGACTTATAGTACCTGATTATAAAACTTAATATAAACCTATAGTAATCAAGAAAGTGTGGTATTGACACAAATATAGACATAGAGATGAATAAATTCAACATAAGAAATCAAGAAATAGATGCACACATTTAAAGTAAATTGATTTTCAATGTAGAGACTAAAGTAATTCAGTAAGGAAAAATAATATTTCAACAAATGGTTTTGGAACACTGAATTGCTATATGCAAAAATAAATGAACCTGTACCTTTATCTCACACCATATACATATAACTCAAAATGGGTTATAGATATAAACTTAATGGGTAGAATTTTAAAACTTCCAAAATAAAATCTAGGAAAAATGGTTTTGTGATCTTGAAGTAGAAAAATATTTACTTGATAGAATATAAAATGCATATTTTAAAAATGGTAGCTATTAATAATATTATTAAATATTTTTAAACCACAGACTAGGAGGAAGCATTTGCAAAATCTGTATCTGATAAAGAGCTTGTATTCTGAATATATAGATAATACAGTAGTCCCCCTTTATCCACAGGGGACATGCTCCACGATCCCCAATTAATGCCTGAAACCACAGGTAGTACTGAACCCTATAACTACTGTTTTTTTCTATACATACAGACCTGTGATAAAGTTTAATAAATTAGGCACAGTAAGAGATTAAAAACAATAACTAATAATAAAATAGAGCAATTGTACAAAATACTATAATAAAAGTTATGTGAATTTGGTCTCTCAACAAACTACCATGAATTTTTTTCTTCACAATTTCAGGGATAGAAAATACCATTAAATGGTACACATAAAATGGGTCAATTTTAGGACTGGCTGAGTGGCTCAGTTGGTTAAGAGCTCACTCAAGAGTTTGAGCTCTGAGCAACAGTGGTTCGAGTCCAACCCGAGCTGAGCAGCTGCTGAGCTGTCAACAGGTAGCAGGATGGCTCAGCTAAAGAAAAAAATAATAAAATGGGTCAATTTTATCACATGTAGATTACCGTATTTCCCCATGTATAAGACATACCCTTTTTCAAAAAATTTGGGGTCTAAAAACTGGGTGCGTCTTATACAGTGGTTGTAGATGTTTTTTACTTGCATTTCCCACTTTTTTCATGCTTGTTTTTGCACTCATACAACCACTGTATAAGATGCACCCAGTTTTTAGATCCCAAATTTTTTGAAAAAGGGTGTGTCTTATACATGAGGAAACAATGCAGATTAAAAGGAAAAAAACCTAAAACATAGTAGGCATGAAACCCTGGCCATTTCATGAGCTCATTTTTTCTAGACATAGGGACTGTTTCATGGACTGCATAGTTCATCTGAGACCATCAAATGAATATCAGTCTTTTGCCTTTTATCACTTTCTTTTCTATAGTTATTTAACCAGTCAAAAATATAATACCGTAAGTCTGGAGCTGCTTTTAACCATCTTGCCACCATGATAGGGAGCCAGCCTGAGAAGGAAGCTGTAGTTTATGCTTTCACATTTAATCCTTGTAACCACCCTAAGAGATAGGTATTACTACCCCACTATACAGATAGGAAAACTGAGGGTTAGAGAGATTAGTTTTTCTGAAATCACATACTAGCATATGGCAATGCAGCAGCCTGGGTCTATATGATGCCAAATTTGATGCTGTACCTGTTATTCAAGGGGAAAAAAAATAAAGATCTATAATTTTAGATTTTTCCATATGGCATTGAAAAACATGATATTGTGGCAGCCAGGATAACTCCTATATTTGCAACATATGCAATTAAAAAGAAAGTTTTTAAATCACATGGCACTTATTTAAAACCATACTATACATTTATACAAATTGCTATTGTTACTGTTCACATATGCATATTTACTAGGCTTTTAGAAATTATTTCAATTGCATCAATAAGAATACAGATTGAGAAAATAATTGCAATGGTAGTAAAAACAAATCAGGAAAACAGATTCCTTTGTTTTAAACAAGAATCTCATATACACAAGCTTACACACGCATAATTATTTGAGATGCATTATAGAGATCATGACATGAAAAACTTGGATAAGCAGGATCCTCATTAGGTATGTTTAGGGAGAAAAGGACAGCAGTATGTTATATTACACTGGGACACCTGACTGGGTTAGTTTACTGCTATATTCTGAGCAGCATAATAATTTGAATGCCATTATTATGCAAAGGAAATGCTTTAAGTTTAGATGTACCGTGGCCATTATGCAAATATGATCCTTCTGTGTCTAGCTTACTCTGGTTTGCAACATTAGATATTCTCAGCCATGTCTCAGAAGCTCATGAAATCATTCTACAATAAATATAAACCCAGAATAACCGAGAGAGAAAAGTTAGCAAAAAATATCTAACAGCTGAAGCTGAGAAAGCTAAATATCCAGTGTAGAAATATATTTTCTTTAAGTGAATGGCAAAATTGAAAATAATTATGAGCTAAAGATACTGCTAACTTAATAGTGTACAATATATGGTGTATATGTGCACATCTCTGACCTAAAGAAACAAACCCATAATGTTTCCAAAACAAAGAACTCTTGTCCTTTCATATTTAGGATATTAAGAACTTCTTTAGAAAGTCTTTATTTCAGACTGTAAAAGAAGATACACTTGCCAAAGTCACTGATCTTTGATATACTCAATTCATTTAAAATAAAACATCACATTTTATGCATACTCATATAGTAAGAATAGCATTTCTTGAGCACTTACTGTCTTCCAGACATTATACTAAATGCTGTATTAACTCATGTTAATCCTTAGAACAATCTTATGAGATAAACAGTATTATTACCTCCATTTTACAGATGAGGAAACTGAAGCCCAGAGAGGTTAACTTTTCTAACGTCACACAGCTTTCAGATGCTAGAGGCAGGACTGGTGTCAAAGACTGCACATTTACCACTACACGGTACTAACTCTTCCATAGGTGTGATACTGTATGTGTGTGTGGTATTGTGTGTGTGTGTATCTGTGTACGTGTGTGTTGTGTGGTGTGGTGTGTTATGGGTCTTTGGGAGTTTTTCCATTAAAAAATGTTTACATAAAATTTACCATCTTAACAATTGTTTTAATACGTAGTTCAGTGTCATTAACTACATTCACATTGTTGTGCAACCATCAGCACCATCCATCTCCAGAAATCTTTTCATCTTGCAAAATTGAAACTCTTTATCCATTAAACAATAACTCCCCATTTTCTTCCCTTTTCTTCAGGCCCTGTTAACCACCACTCTGATTTCTCTCTCTATGAATATGACTACATACGTACCTCATATAATTGGAATTGTACAGTAATAATCCTTTTCTGATGGCCTTATTTCACTTAGCATAATATCCTCAAGTTTCATTCATGTTGTAGCATGTGTCAAATTTTTCTTTCTTTTTAAGGCTGAATAATATTCCATTGTATGTATGAAACATTATTGTTTATCCATTCATCTATCAGTGAACTCTTAGGTTGCTTCTACCTTTTGGCTATTGTGACTAATGCTGCTACAAACACGGGTGTACAAATATTGTGGAGATCTTTCTTTCAATTCTTTTGGCTCTATACCCAGAAGTGGGATTACTGGATCACATAGTAGTTCTATTTTTAAATTTCTGAGGGACAACCATACTGTTTCCTCTAGCAGTTGTACCATTTTACATTTCCGCCAACAGTGCACAAGCGTTCCAATTTCTCCATATCCTTGCCAACTTGTTATTTTGGTTTTTTAATAGTAGTGATTCTTAATGGATGTGAAGTACAGTATGTGTTTTAAATTCTTGGAAGTGTCTAGATTCTGTATTTTGAGTTATGACATGTACTGCAGGGGACTTTATCTTGCTTTGAATGTTTGCCATGACCATGTCCTGCTAAGAAAAGAGGTAATAGGCATAAGACACCATAATCTGTACCAGATGGCCTCTCGGGCATGTGATCGCATGCTTTACATATGGACCCTGCTCTTCTGGCCACAATTGATTGGACCAAAGAATGACACCAGAGCCAAAGTTTGACCAGGTGTCTTGATGCAGATGAGGTGTTCACAAAGGTCATCAAACCATATGAGTGTCCCCACTCTCAGTCTCAGTCCCACAGTCTTCTCTGTGGCTGTCTCTCTTTAGAGGATTAAATTCACAAAGTTTGAGTTTCACAGGGTCAGTTGGTTCTTAAGGGCAGGAGAAGTAGAAGCAGTAGAAACAGAGTTAGAATGTCTGAGACACCATAGTGATCGCACACGTACAGGCATCTGCTCTTGAAATCTGACCAACAACAAGGTCATCAGAGCTACCCTGCTTTCCCTAATGATACTCTAGTGTTTTTGCACATTCTCCAACATATGCTCCCCATAAACGCTGGGACCTTCAGTACCCTGAGCAGGCCGCTGTTCTCTGCAACCTGAAAATAGTTAGCATGGAAGTTTTAAATGAAGAAATGCACTTTACTAATTAAAACCAAAAAACACTGTTGAGTTTTATAAGGTCATTCTGAATTTTTTAAAGGAACTTTAAAAATATATAACTTTAATAACGCACTTCTGCTTTTACAACTATGTTCGAGTTTGTTGTTTCGGAGCATATCTCAGGAGTTCTCTTTTATGTAACTAAGAAAGTCAGAAAGAAGTTATGAGTACAAAGAAAATGAGAAGAAAATAAAAAACAGGACACTTAGCTCTAAATTAGAATTAGCAGAAAGTAAGCAGAAAATTTCCAAAATAAATACATCCACAAACACCAGCCTCGTTCTCTGACTAAAAAATAATCAAGGAAAGCATTTTCTTATATTCAATGCTAAGTTCCAGCTTTCAAAAT
This sequence comes from Hipposideros armiger, assembly GCF_001890085.2. Lineage (NCBI taxonomy): Eukaryota > Metazoa > Chordata > Mammalia > Chiroptera > Hipposideridae > Hipposideros > Hipposideros armiger. The sequence continues at coordinate 1,737,814 of NW_017731678.1, forward strand.
ATTATTACAGCAAGTCAAATTTTAAACTAAGGAACAATCCAGAGACATCCAGTAGCAAAGAAGAAAACATAATTTACTATAACCATTTTTTTAAATAGAGTGCATAAAAGTTAAAAACAAAAAACAAAAAACACCACTTTCCCTTAATTCACACATTTCCCCCTGCTGGCCCACTTGAGTAACTGGTTGCTGTGGCACCATCCTCCTAGTTAACTCACTCCATTAAAACAGAGGAACATATGCCATTGAAGTGTGCCTTTCTCATCTGTTAATGTACAAACAACAACTAGTTTTGCATCAGTAGCTTTAACTGGTGGCAAAATGAGGGGAGGTCCAGAGGTCAAGCTATGCTTATATTCCAATGCACAATGAAAATACTAAGCTTCAGAAATGTGTCAGAGTGAGCCCACCATGGAAACTAGCAACTTCAAACTCCAGCTAGATTTCTAAATCTCAGCAGAGGTTATCTATGTCCTCTCTGATGCAGTCTGTGAGCCAGCCTGATAGATAAAGTATATACCACCTTTTGACCCCAATGGGGAATTAAATCAGACCACAGAAAAGCCACATACCCCTGTCCCAATGGGGCTAAAATGTAAACAGTGATGAGCCTTGATATGCTCCGTTTGGTCAAAGACTTTAAAGTGAAGTGGAAGGTGGGGAGAAGTAGAAGTAAATATTGATATACATGTCAACTGAGTATAAGTATGATGCTATCCTGCTTTTAACAGATCCTTCTTAATTAAGGAATTGGTAGTAACATCAGCAACCATTTGTTAATTATTGTGGCAGCTACTTTGTACACAATATCTAATTTAATATGTACAGCAATCATATGAGGCAGGAAATGTGTTCTGCATTTTACACTTGAAGTTCAGATATTTGGCCAAAAAGCACAAAGCTAGTTAAGTGACAGGGTAAGTATTGAAAATCCATCTTGCCAGACACCCAAACCCATATTTTCCCATTACATTACACTACATTTCATAGTAGGTACTAAATACATAGTAAAAAATAAAGATTTAACAAACATCTGCTGAGTAAAACATGCCAAACGCTCCAGTCACAAAATGTTACATGTTGTGTGAAAGATGCAACGTGTATTTCTATAGTACTTTGATCCCTGGCTTGATGTGTGCAAACAAGAATTTAAAAAGCCAATGAATTCTGTCTACTATTTCTTCACACATATTATTCTGTTTTCAGCATAGAGCAATTTCCTTACCTCTTTGTCTTCCTTTCCAGTAAACTGTTAATTCCTTTGTCTAGACCCCAGGCACTCCTTTCTAGACAGCTATAACCTCCTTCCTGCCAGTCACCAACACCACAGCCAAAGCTATTTTCCATGCCGACCACTCTCATGTTGTACTTCAATAAGAAATCCTGAAGATTTTCCATGGCTCTCCGAATTACATAAATGGGGGCTGTTCCCTTCAGGAGCTCACTCCACCCTACCTGCCTGTTTCCTCTGCTACTATAATCCAGCTGTATTATGGATTGTAGATGAATGGATGATGGATGATGATGATGATGGATGATGGATGATAGAAGGTGGAATACACCCTCCATCCTAGACAAGCTTTTTACCTTACATTCCTCTTGATACCAAAGTTTCACATAAACTGCTCCAAGTCATATTTGTAGCATGGCTTGCCAAAGAAGAAATGCAAGTTTGGCAAAGGGCTTCGTTGTATTTTATAAGGTCTGTTGAACAGATCTATTTCGTGTTCACCCAAAGGACTCTCTCTTCACCATAGAATTGAATTTTGGCAATCAGATTGAGGCTGAAAGGCCATTCAAAATGGATTTGCTAAGTCAGTTTATAACCTGAGGCTGACAAGTGACAGTGTCTTCTAGCAAGAGGAGAGTTCCAGTTAAAACAGAAGCTGGCCTTCGATTTTCCCTGCTTCCTCTATTATCAGCATTATTCTTTGTTTTCAAGCCTAAACTTCAAAGAAAATGAGCTCCGATTGAGGATTGGGAGACGGTACTCCTCTGAGCCAAACAATGTTCTTTTCTATTCAAAACCACTCCTGGGTCAAACTACAGTGAGTTTGTTCATTTATTCTACATGACTGCCAATGTGGCAGCCAGGGAAGCAGCCTCAACTACACCCAGTAGTTCACCATTGGAATCACATCATGTGTGTTAGAACAGTTGCAGTATCATACATGCTCTTTTTTCTGAGATTGCAATCCATAAAGCCACTATAAACCAGAACTGCCAGTGTCCATATTTGTCATTTTGTAAAAAGGACTTGCCTAAAAAGGAACACAACACAAAGTAGAGCCAAGAGAAGGAGAGAGTCCTGCCAATATCATATGAGCTCTTGGATTCAACCATGCCTGAAGACGAAATTATCCCTTGAACTTTCTAGTGATGTGAGCTAATAAATCCCTATGCTTTTTTAGCTTAAGCAATGTTAGTTGGAATATTTTTGTCATTTGCAAATGTGTGATCTCTAAATAATAAACAGTGTGGAATTGAGAGGAAATATGACTGCATGAGGTGTATTTCCAAATAGGAAACAGATGGCACTCTCAAATTGGAAAATTCTAGAGGATTCTTTTTTAATTAAGGTTCTATTTACAAAGGTGTAGAAAGGGTGGATCAGAATCACAAGTGTTGTGTATTAACCCAGAGTTGGTTAGAACAGTGCTGTAATCACCCATAGGACTAAAAGGACAAGGGGACAGACAAGCTACCAGAACATAAAAGACTCATGCAGGAAAAGCAACCTTAAAATAAACAGTGATGTTGAGTCAATGAACAAAGCTAGTTTAAAGTAAACTCACAAGAAAAGAGCCATGAGAATAAACATATTGACCTCACTGTAATTCTTATCTTCTGCCTGAAATCCCTACTGGCCATACTCAACTGAAAGTCAGAGATGCCTGAGATGTAGCCCACCCACACAAATCAATCTCCCAAGGCAGAGATCAAAATTTCAAAGGGTGAAAGTTGATCTGCAGTTTCAAATGAAAGGTATTCAGCACAGCCAACATGCTTTGCCCGCCACCAATCATTCTTGTCCTTCATCCAATTGAAAAACACATGTTCTCATCTGAGGAGACATGATGAACTCCCATCAGCTGTTGTATTGTCATGGAGTGATAATAATTTCATTACACTGTCACCTGTCTTTCAGGGTCACCACTGAGTGTGATTGTTGTGCAGAGTCTGTCCATCAGCTGGTGCAGCAAAGAATGGAGATCTAGCCATAAATCAGACCCATGCTTTTTACCTTTATAATTAACTAATCATTTTGAACGCTCCAGGAAGTCATAGGTGTGGATGTGGAAAAGATGGCAAAGCAGTAGAAACAGGTACAGCATGAGTCTGGGCCATGTGCTCCTGCAATTGATGAAGATGCTCAGGAGTGGACACTACTTTGATTTTGTTTATGTGTATATTATTGTTTATGTTCAACTTTAAATTTTGAGGATCAAATAATACTTCACATATAACAGGGATTTCAGATTGCATAATCATTTTACATCCCATGGTCAAGTGTTTAGTGTTTCCTAGATCCTGTTAGCAAGCGTTTCAAATGGAAAATAGTTGTCAGTAAAGGACATGGCCTTATTCTAGATCCCTGGGTATCCATCCTGTTTATTTTCCTATTGAATTTGCTGGATGCTCAAAGAAGATCTCTATCTATCTGCCATAAACACTTTCTTTATTTATAGTGTCCTACATTATGAGACCCAAATAGAAGAACAGCCTGAATTGCAACCTAGACCTGCTACAGAGCCCATTCTTCCTATAGGTCTCACTCAAAACTTGTAATCTTATGAATTACTGATAAATGGGTAAGAGGATCATACACAAAAGTATACATTGCCTGCAAAATCCCAACTGGCCTTAAATGTACACCTCTTTCTAAGTAGTGAGTATTGTGTAAGATGTAGCAACGTGTCCCTCACATCAGAAAGGTCACATTATTCTCTCTGTACCACACATATTTCAGACCCTAACATTTTACAGTGTTCATTTCTACTCTCTAGAATACATATGTCTTATTATGATATCTAGAGTGCTTGCTACCTCCTACTTAACCAGAGCCAGTTAACAATGTTATCATTACGAGTGAGATGTTCTGTGAAATGAGCAATGATCAAGGTCCATCTAGATTATAATACAACATAGAGGTGGAGAGCTGACATAGCTCTTGGGCAAAATAGTAACAATATACTGTAATCCCTGCCATGTAAATGCAAACTGCTTCGGATTTTCCTCACTGATTGAAATGGAATAAGAGCACAGCTGTAAATATAACCACCACATGATTAAGTTTTGTTGTCATCTACTATTATTCTCCATGATACATCTGGCTTTTGTACCAACCAAATAAGCACGCTAAATAATATGTGGTAAGCATAACCACCAGTTCATTTCTCAAAACTTTGATAGTGACACTAATCTCTACAATATTATCAGAAATGAGACATTGCTTTTGTTTCATGACCGTATTGGGGAGGGGGTAGAGACAGGTTGGAGGCATTTCAGGGGTTTCTAGTTGATTTTTTCTATCATAACATCCCCTACTTCATAGGTCAGTGTGCCAATATAGGATTTTATCTCCTAAATATATTAATCCCCCTAAACTTTTTGGATAAAGAATTAATGGTAGTGTTTATCCCTAGTCCTCCTAGAACTACTATTAGATTTGAGCCAAGGTTTTATCTATTACCTGGCTTCTATAAGCCCCTGCTCATTAGGACACAGAGCTATTTTGGGTCTTGAGGGATTAGCTTCAGTTCATAGACAATGTCTAATAACCCCCAGAAAATCTGGACATTTATGTTTTGCTCAGTGCACAATCACAAGAACATATGGCTTCAGATCTCCCAGGGAAGTCTTGGGGGGAAATTTACAAGTTGATAACTCCATATTATAATGTTTTTCCTCAAAGGGACTTGGACTACCTCTCAGTTGAGAGACTTCAGGTATTTGAATCAATTTAGATCTAGAAATTGCATAAAAGGCATGAAGTCCACTTCAAAGGTTTGAGTTAGGTTTTTGCACTGTGACCAAAAATCTTTCCATGTCAAACAGCCCATTAGTAGTCTGCCATCCATTTAAGACTAGGGACTCTCTCGTCAATAAAGTAATGTCACAAATCCCTCAGATCTCAATTCTATGATTACTGTTTCAGTCCTATGGCTTATTAGAGTAGAAGCACTCACCTCTTCTCTGATAGTTCATTACTACTAAATGTACTCTACAAATCTGAAATTCCCACTGTTCATGCTGAGATCACTGAACCCAAGTTCACTGCATCATCCCCTCCATCATCTCTGACCTAAAACGAGCAATCATAGAATGTTTTAAGCATATTACGGTCCCTCACAGCAATGCATTTCTTAATGCTTTGGTGAACAGTGGGTCATTTGGGTCTTCCCACTAAGGAGTGGCTAAGCAGTTTTGGCTATAATACATTTATTCTAATATTTCTGTTTTCCTTAAGCCTTCAGAGTGTTTCCCCTACAATATGCCAGGCAACTTCCACATGAGTCTAAAATTCTACTAGTAGACTATTAGTATCATTTTCAGATCTTGGAGATAACATCATAAAGCTAGACTGCCAGGTGAGTAGACCCATGTAAATGACTTTGGTTTGATCCATCCATATAGTTCTCCCCTTGCTCTAAAACCTTCAGAATGTATTCTTCCATGTCCTCCACAGTCATCCATTGATACAGATTGGTCAATTCTTCTGTCCTTTTCTATACGCTCTTTCCTAATGGACGCAGGTCTTGAACTTCTCAAACTGTGCTATGTTGAAAAATAACTCTAATTTTAGGTCTAGAAGGTATGAGAGTTGGTTTAGGTTGGGTTCTGAGGAAAATCAGCAGCAAGTTATGAAACAACAGCCTTAGGCTCAATCTTGAAAAACTTTTATGCAGAAGATGACTATTTAGAAAGAGGGGATAGAACAGAGACACCTCCTCAGGCCAGAAAATTTTAAGAGACTTTGGAGGGTCCAAGGTCTCAGCTCAATCACTGCTCAAATGCCCCCAAACCCCTGCCTCAGGGCACAACTCTTTTTCCACCAGTTCCTTAGATGAGAAACCTGACAGACATTTGATTAATGCTACAACCCCATGCCTCTTACAATCATAACCTAGGCTTGTGCCTTAGCCAAATATGTCCTTCTCCCACAGTAGGAGATGAGGAATTCATTCAAAGCTTCCACAGAGGCATTCTTATTCTCCACATTGTGTTATATGTTTTTATCTTTCAATTTTTTTACCCTAACTAAGCTCTTAAGAAGAAGAAGTCAGCTTATTCCACAATCTTTGTAATTTCTACTGTTGGTATAGGGATCCCTCACTGTGCCCTCCATCTGCACATTATTCTATACCACCATCAGTGAGAACTGGGGTAATAGTAATGCCTCTCCATTCCACGGAATACTCATGTCCCACCTTCCCCTGGCAAGATGATTATCCCTGTGTTCTGTGAATTTAGGAGAAATCTGATGTCAAAACCCCATTTGGAAAGCCTATTTCCTTTGGCCACTTCTAGTACCAATGAGTACTAAATATAATACTAATGATTGTATCAATCAGGGTCACAGCAGGAAAGAGATGGCATATTTGAATTAGGATAATTCAAGGAAGGCTTGCTACAAAAGGATAATTTATAAGATGAGATATAGGGAGAGCCACAAGTGATACAGTGCACTCTTCTAGGTTCTTTGTTATCACCCATAATCTAAAGGTGGCAATGAGGGGATGAAGCAGCTGTCAGAGTCTGGAAATTGACAGACAAATATAGATGGCCACCTGGGGAGGAACGGATGAAAAAGCTATAGAAGTTCAGAACAAGTCTTCCCAGTATGTGCCACCCTGGCATGCAGATTATTTTGAGCTGAAGACAACTGAGGCCCAATAGGCTCAGGAAGAGCTTTTTACCACCTCCTTAACTGCCTAAAAGAAATTAAATAGAGGACCTGGTCGAGGAATAGCACTATCACCAGAATTATCTACAGAGAATACTGGCTAGGTATAGTAGGGGGTATTCATCAGGGTTTAGAGACCAAAGTCTTCTCTGGGTCCCCTTGTCTCTCTATGGCCCAGCAAACATTTGTTTATCAATTTTTTTTCCATCTCCATGTGAATTGGCTTTCTCCCTGTGAAGTCTCAGATTCCTACCCTTTCTTCTTAGTTCATAATGGCACATAACCCCCAATTGCCTGACTGCCTGTGGGCCCCATATTCTTATGGAGCACCCTGTAATACAAAATTAAACTTGGTTTTTCTCCTATTAATCTGTCTCATGTTGATTTAATTCTTAGACTAGTCAAAAGAACCTAGACAGGTAGAGGAAACAGTTTTCCTTCTCCACAGAGAATTCCAGGAAAAGGGAACACAAAGCACAGAGACCCTGACACTATAGTGTGCCTGGCATTGTGGAGAAAGAGTAGATAGGACAGTGTCTGGAGCCTACTAAGAGAAAGACTGTTAGGAAAGGAGGACAGAGGAGTGAGGGAGGCTGCAGATATTGTAGGATTTATAGATCATTTTAAGGGTTTTTATTTTACTATCCATATGTTTGGAAGATTCCAGAATATTTGAGCAGAGGGGTGACAAAATTTGATTCACATTTTAAAGGGATCACACAGGAAACTCTATGGTGACAACAAACATAGAAGCCATTTAGAATGTTATTACAATAATTCAGATGAAAGGTGATGGTGGCTTGGACCAGCCTGGTAGTGGTGGGATGGCACAAAGTGGTCCTATCCTGGATACTTTTTTTAAAGTAAATCCAATAGGAATTGTTGAGGAGTTGAGTATGGGTTGTGAGATAGGAAGAAATAAAAAAAAAAAAAAACCCAAGTTTTTGGGCTGAGTAACTTAAAAATGAAGTTGCTATTCACAGAATTGGAGAACACTTTTAAAAAGAACAGATTTGGTGGGGAAAAACAGGAATTCTGTTTTGGACATGTTAGGCTTGAGATATTTGTAGACACTAAGTGGAGGTAATTGGATACATACTCTGGATCTCAGAGGAAAGGCTTAGGCCAGAGATGTAAATATGGGAGTGTCAGCACATAGACTGCATTTAAAGCCATGATACAAGATAAGATCATCTGGGGAATGACTATCAATAAAGAAAAGCAGGATGACTTTGAAGTAGGAATCAGTCCCTGAGCAAATTTTATCCTAAAATGATTATTCTGAGGCTCTTTAAAATTATGGAAGGTTGAGAGATTATTCTGTTTCTCAATGGAATTATATAAAACCTTTATTTAAGGGTATTAAGCATCAGGGCCAAGTTGATGAAGAAGAACATGGATATGCGAGAACTACAATCTCTTTAGACTTACATTCTTTTATTCCCTCAGGTTTCACACATTTATAATATGCCAAAAACACTTTAGTAAAGGCCTCCTCAGGGCTTCCAGAAGGTGAATGAGGCGCAGCCAGTGCTTAGCTGTAAGCCTTTTATAGGAAAACATTTGGTCTTAGTTGAATCCAAAGCAAGTTCTCAAGATTATCCTCAGCAATTCCTTGGAGGCCACAGGGGGAGATTTAATACGCATCCATCAGAGGCAGTAGCTATGCTCACAGCATGTCCCTTAGCACAATCACCTAGGCCCACATGCAGCTGGTAAATAAGGATTCCTGTACAACACCCAACCTCCATGCTGTGATGGTATCTGCCTGAAGGGATCTGAACTATGAGCTCTAAATCCATCCAACATTCTGATAAGTATATAGAAAAATTGTTCCTGAACGAAATGTTTCAACAAGTGTTCTGATTTCTCATACTCACAGTGCCCCCATTTCAGTCCTGGTATTTGCCCTGGATTCCATTTGGAAAAGAAGAAGGTTACGGATGGATAAAAAGTGATTTGTCAAGAGTCACAGAGAAGTCAGACATTGGCTGTCCTGGTTTCAGCTCTGTATTTATCCCCTTGGCTTTTTACTTCAACAAAAGATAACTTTAAAGCCACACACAGTCACCACCAAATGGCAGTTTTACACACACTGATAAAACTAGGTGCGGTTTGGAAGCCAGTTTTATTTGAAACTTTCTTCCCAGTGGCCCTTCAGCCTTAAAATTTTGAATATTACTTTCTCAATTTTGAAAGATAAATGAAGAAAGAGCACAGAAATAAACTCTGGCTGAAACTAAAATTTTTTAAGTGTATCAAGCAATATCCAGCTGTGAAATTGTTTACTGGAGGGTTGTCAAGACATACCATATACATATATATATATATATATATACATATATATATATATATATATATATATATGTGTGTGTGTGTGTGTATATATATATATATATATAGTGGCCATTTAGAAATAATAGAGAAATAATCATTTTTCCTTTGCTGATCTAATTGGTTGGCATTCACAAGAGGACAACACTGAACAGGACAATGGAAGGGATGCTGCCACTGTCTCCCTCCTTGTCTGCCTTTGCATAACCTTAGGCAAAGCTAAGTTTCCTCAGTTCAGTGAGGTTATAACGCCTGCTCTGTCTGCACTACCAGTGTTTGTGAAGATCAGGTAAAGTATTGCATGTTAAACTGCAAGCACAAAACAAATAATAATAAAAATAAAAATCATAACAGATAGTATTAAGCAACACTTGTACAAGTTACCACTCTACGTGCTTGTCTCTCAGTCTTCACAACAGCCTTGCAATACATGCAGGTATTATTTTATTTGCATTAATCTATTTCATATCTAACATATCACACTGCTGAAAATGAATGACTCTTGATGCTGGCTTACTTGGATGTTAAAACTGCACCATGATCACCTCCTCAACCACATTGGCCCTGTCTAAGTGATGAGCCAATTTTAAAGAGGCCAGGAAATGCCTCAGCAGCCTCAATTCTAGGAAGTATGATTAAAAAATATACAGTGAATGTTTAAATAAAAAAATGTATTACAGTAAAAGACACATTGCCACTAATCCCCCTCAAAAGACTCCCCCTCGCTTCGAACACACTTATCCCATTGTTCTTGCCACTTTCTGAAGCAGTTCTGGAAGTCCTCTTTTGTGAGTGTCTTTACACTGTCATGGCTGCCTCAATGTCCTGAATCAAGTCAAAACATTTACCTTTCATGGTAATTTTGACTTTGGGGAAGAGCCAGAAGTCACACAGTGCCAGATCCAGTGAATAAAATGGATGAAACCACACCGTAATGTTTTTATTTGACAGAAATTGCTGCACCAGAAGCGACGTGTGACATGGAGCGTTGTCATGATGGAGGATGAAGTAAAGACACTCACAAAAGAGGACTTCCAGAACTGCTTCAGAAAGTGGCAAGAACAATGAGATAATTGTGTTTGAAGCGAGGGGGAGTGTTTTGAGGAGGATTAATGACAATGTGTCTTTTACTGTAATAATTTTTTTTTATTTAAGCATTCACCATATGTTTGGATCACACCTCGTACAAGCTGGTTGTGACTGAAACTGTGGCAGACCCAGAACTGTAAACAGGAATTGAGGCTTCATGATAGCAATGTGGTTAAGGTAGAAACAGGTAGTTGGGTGGGTTAGTTAGGAAATTCCTTTTGAAGCTATGTTTGAGTAGCAATCATACTGCATTTGTGTCTAATGAAGAATACAAACATAATACATACACAATGCATATAATATGTATATAATGTATCATATATAACGCAAATTTAATATAGCCAAATTTTCTTAAAATGGTTTTGTTCACCGTCTAGAAAAGGTGAGAAAAAAATGGCGATTGTCCATGTCAAAGTAGGTGACAACTAATAGTGATTTTAGGGATATAATGCAACTTGGCCTACTTGCTTGGTACGACCACTGGGTTGAATTTTGTTCAGGCAGGTGGTGTGCAGACATGAGCCTTCTGACTTCTTCTTCCTTTCTTTGCTTTCTCCTTTCTAATCTCTTCTCTCTTCTACCTTCTTTCCTCTTTCTCACTTCCATTTCTTTCCTCTTTCTTTTCTCTCCACTTCAACTCTTTCTCTCTTCTCTCTCACTGCTAGCCTCCCCATTGTCTCCTCATCTCCCTTTCCTGTCTCTCCTCCTCCCTTTTCCTAATTTTCTGCCCTCCTCCCACCCTTTCCTCACTTCCATCATGTTGTTTGGGCTTTTTCCTCAACCTGCTAACCCAACCCCATTTCCTACTAAGGCTTTCTTCCCACTTTTCCTAGATTTCTCCAGAGCCTTCCCTGCTGTCATAACCTAGTCGACTGGCTTTCTATCAGGAGAACATCGTTTAACTGGAAGCACAATACAGTCCTGCTGCCAAAATTCCCTCTCATATTTCCCCACCCCACACAGCAGATAGCGCTCCTTGACCCCGACATTGGCATGAACCACCTCTGACCTCCCCATTTCTCTGGGACATAGAGCACTGTCCAGCCTTGATGCCTCTGAGAGCCCAGTCTCTGTGGACAGGCCAACTTCTCCCAGTCCATCTCTCACCTGGTTCCACCATTCCCACTTCCTTCCTCCACCCCCTGTGGGGCTCATGTCACTGAGGCCCTCACATGTTCTGAACTTAGGCATCCCCCTATTAAAACACCCGCCCCTGAGAAGCTTATAACCCACTTGAAAAGACAACATGGGTATGGAGAAAAAAACTGGTGAAACAAAGCAATGACAAGGTTCAATTTGGGAAACTAGATACTAAGAGGAATGCAAAGGAGAAGGGATTAACGCAAAGGAGAAGAAATTGATGTGAGCTTAGGTGGTTAGAGAAATTTCACAAAAAAGATAGAACTAGAGGTAAAATCTGGATGGGTAGGGTTTAATTAAGCAGAGAAGTCAGCGGAGAGCATTCCAGGAAGCTACAACATGAAAGTGGGTACACCTATGGCATTTGGAGGGGAAGGTCTGTCTTTTTTTTTTTTTTTAAGATTTTATTGAGCAATTGGGGGAGGGGAACAGACAAGTTGCTGTCTTTTTGTTCTTCAGTCTAGTTGTGGAGGATGTCGTTTCACTGGCCCTTTTTGGTATTATCATTGTGCTCTTCCCGGGTGAGGCAGGCCGGTCTCTGGCCATTGGACGGCTGCTCACGGCAGCTCACAAAACCTCATGCCCGCTGCCAGCCAGCCCCACGGCAGCCTACATTGTCACCGGTGACTCAGGGCAGCCCAGCTCCAGGTCGAGCTGTTGTTCACCATCTTAGCTGTAGAAGGTGCAGCATCATTGGCCCTCATGTGGGATCCGAACCAGGGCCCTGCTGCTCAGAGCTGGTGTCCCAAGCCAACTCCTAACCAACACGCCACCCGGCCAGCCCAGGAATGGTTTGTCTTATAATTTATATGTTTGTGGCTTCAAGTTCTGCTGGGCACTCAACAATGGGCCTGTGAAGTGGGGAAATAAATATAGAAACAAACCAAAGAGGAGTCTCTCACAGTTACCCCACCCCCAAAGGGCCTGGCATACCATAATATGCATGGAAAAATGGTGACCGTGGATCTTCTCTAACCTAGCTGGCACCACTGTACATAATCTGATTTGGGGGTGGTGGGGTATGTCCATGGTAAGGACTCACAGCCACTGAGTAAGAGTCATCATTCCAGAAAAGGTTTCCCAGGTTAATAAAGACCCTGGCTAGTGACCAGGGAGCGTTCAGTCACCCAAGGGACGTTTACTGAAAATCTAACAATAGCTAAGAGTGTTAGGCATGCAAAGGTGAATTACTTGGTCCTTAATCTCAGGAACTTCACAGGTGGGGATGGGATGGGGAAGATGTAGAATGTTAATGTAAATATATATATAACAGAAAATTACAATTCAGTTTACTATGGAAGAATAAAGGAAGAAAGTTTACCTAACCTGTGAACGAGGAATGTGTTTCTGGAGGAACTGGCATCTGACCTTGGTCTTCAAATATGTGAAAGTTTTATTGGCTAAGACATTCCAGGCAGAAGAGCAATATGGTCAAAGTTCTAGAGATAAGAAAAATGTATAAATAAGAAGCTGTATGTTGCTGAGGATGAATTTTGATGCGAAATACTGAGAAAGATTACCAGGGCAATGCACTAACAGCTTTGCACACTAAGAAGGAGCGACATCCAAAAGCCAGGGAGACGAGCTTGGCTGGAAAAGGGCAGGTTCTGAGCTGGCTCGAGTCCAATAGGCAGCTGCAGGGCAGATCCCCAAGGAGCATAAAGAGGCAGATGCTGTGATCATACGGGCACCCAGGGCCCACCCGAGGCACTTAGGGCTCAGAGGAGAAGAGCAGTTCCTGTTTCGTAAGAACAACGTTCCTTACGTACCTGCCTGCATCATCCTTATTGGTGCAGGGTAAGGGTAGTGCTGCGCCCACCGTTTTTCAGTACTACCTGCTAATCTGCTGAACTGGGCCCCACAGAACTAACAATAAGTATACTTTATTAGCTAAAGAAAAATAGCCAATAATAGAAGGATAAGATTGGAAATGTAGGTGATATCCAGATTCTAAAAAGTCTTGCTGAGCAGCCTTAGGAACTTACATTTTTTTCTTTTGGCAAATGGAAGTTCATGTGCCACTGACATTTCAACAAAATTCAGGACAAGGAGTCCTAGACTGAAGCTTTTATCAATTCTAGTCCAAGAAATGTCATTTAGACACATCATATTTCCTTAGGCCAAGTATACATAAAGCTGAACTTTTAATAAAATATAAATGGGGAAATAAAATGTTTTATAAGCATTTTCATTATGGGATTTCCTTACCTTGAAAGCTATATTATTACCACAGTCACCTGTTTGATTTGCCAGCATCCAGCTTAGGTGCCATTTTTTAGGAATAGAGCTATAGCATGAAATAAGGTACCCTGTGCTCAGGCTTTTCCATTTACTAGACAAAAAAACTACCACTTCTACCTTAAATTGCAGGGTTATATTAAATTAAAGGCAATAAAAAAATCCAGAGTGCCTTGAATTCCTCAATGGAAATGTGCTACATGAGTGTGAAGTCCATGAATTTTATGAGTGCCTCCTTTTCTGCAGTCTAACAGCTGGCACAGAAAGGAAAAGAATTGATTTAGACCCAAGTTCGGTTCATTCTGGGGAGCAGCGTGATCGATCACCTGACTGAATGTTTCAGTAAGAATGCAGACCTGCCACTGTGAATGTAGACATCAGTGTGACAACAGAAAGCAGCAGCCATGCAAGCTGTGTTGGACTCACTTCTGCAGGAATCCTGACCAAGAATAGGATGCTGTTGTACAAGCCTTCTCTCCATGTAGTGAAGCGGGTATCCTCAGTGTCCGAACCGGGACTGTAGCCAGTAACTAGCTCACAGGATTGTTTTAACACAGGCCACATAGCAGGAGTGCTGTTATTATTGATTTACTTAGAACTTAATCTTTCTGTAAGAATACAGAATCTACAGGAGGGCAGGACACAAGTTCAGTATCATCAACATTATATTCTGCTTTTTCGTATAATAGTAAGCAAATAAGAGGCTGTCGATAAATATTGGTTCAGTGATGTCCTAGTCACCTGCAATATCACCATATCCTCATTCAAGAATGAATAAACAAAAAAAGTCATTGATTTAAAATTTAAAATCGTGTTAAGCATTAGATCCCATTCTGGGCCCTGGTAAAACCTAGAACGTCACAGTCACCAGTACAAATTTAATGGTGTGTCCCCCACTTGACTGTAAACTTCATGAGATCAGGGATCACATTTTGGTTGCAACAACCAGCATGGCTCCTGGGATATGGTAAATGCTCTCTACCTCTCCTTTCAACTCGGTTCAACATGGTGGCTCTCTGAAAGATTCAGAGGCAGTGTGCTTTGTTAGAAATAACACCAAAGTAAGAATCATGAGCTCTGGTTTAAATTTCAACCCTAGCATCATGAATATAAGCATGCAATGAGACCTTATGGGACTCATTTTTCTTCATCAACTCAGAATATAATCTCTAAATTCCGCTACTTTCCATGGCCTCTTGAAATACCCCTACTAATCAGAATTTGTTTAGGTAGCTAGGCAGGGAGAGAGACAGACAGACAGGATATATATATATATATATATATATATATATATATATATATATATTGTCGAGGGTACCAAAAAAATGTATACACATGACTTGTATTCGTCTTTTGTTATCAGTATATATTATTACAATTTTAATATAGTTTTCCTTTCTTAAAATGGTAGCTAGGCAGAGAGACAGACAGACAGATTATATGTACGTGTGTGTGTGTGTGTGTGTGTATATATATATATATATATATATATATATATATATATATACACACACACACATTTTAAGGGTGCCAAAAAATGTATACACATTTTAAGAAAGGAAAAACTGTATTAATTGTAATACTCAATATATACCTATAACAAAAGATGAATACAAGTCACGTTTGACTTCTGCAATTACAAGAGGTGCTCAAAGTGGTTACCATCAGTGTTAGACACTTCTGATTACAGTAAACTACTGCTTGAGCAACAGTGACCAAAGTGTCCACTTGTATATATTTGTTTGGCACGCCCAGTGTATGTATGTATGTGTGTGTATGTGTGTATGTATATACTTTTTAAACTTTTAATATCTCATAGTTTACATATGATATAAAGATATGTGTATCTTCTTGGCGTCATATTTCAGACTTTCTCTATGTTTCAGAAACATGATTACCTTCAGTAGAAATTGATGTCACAGTAAATGTCATATTAGGAAGATTGCTCAGCCTGAATGTTAGCCTCCCATAGAGGCCTCCTCTGACCACCTTATTTAAAGGAGGCT
This sequence comes from Hipposideros armiger, assembly GCF_001890085.2. Taxonomy (NCBI): domain Eukaryota; kingdom Metazoa; phylum Chordata; class Mammalia; order Chiroptera; family Hipposideridae; genus Hipposideros; species Hipposideros armiger. The sequence continues at coordinate 1,753,528 of NW_017731678.1, forward strand.
TCTGAGTTTGTTCACTGCTCCATCCCCAGAACCTAGAACAGTGCCTGGCCCGTAACTGACACTCAGCATGCTGAACAAGAGGGAGAAAGAAAGGTTTAAAGGAGGGAGAAAGTGAGAGACAAATATTCTTGATTTGGGTCAGAAAACCAGTGAGAAGCAAAATGAAGTATATAATTGGGACTTGAACTATATGCTACTAATTGAAATGTTGTTCAGATTTAAAAAAGCATCTGATACATCATTGACTTGCTTTGCTGTCAGTTAATTCTTAAGAAAGCTGAGGATGTGATACCTACAAGTTTTAGGTATAAAGGAAACCACTGGTAGCTATCATTTAAAGATAAATTTATTAAAGTGATAACTTGCACAATTGTACCTGTGATTCTGACCTCAAGTCCAAAAGAAAAACATAAATAGTACCCCGAGTCTAGGAGAACTGAAATCTGTCTTATCTCTTAATAGAAAATCATCCCAAAAGCATTTGTTTAGTACTTACTGTGGGCTAGATGGTATTTAGTTCTAAACTTAAGAAGGAATTATTATTGCTTTCAACTTACAGTAAAAAACTGAGGTTCAAAATGACTTGTCTGAGGTCACTCAGCTAAGGGAAGCATGAGGTTAACGTTCAAAGCTGCCTAATGTAAAATCTTCACATTTTCTTTTATGAACTATAGAAGTATACTGCCTCTCAGAAATATGAAGAGTTTTCTCTCAAGCATATAAACTATAAAATATTAAAAGTTTAAAAACTTCATCAAGGCCTTATACATTGTGTTATCGAAAAGTTGCTTTCAAAATGAAATGCTTTTTTTTAATCTTGTTTTGCATTAGACTCCTATTATAACACTGAAAGCACATTTCCATAGAAAAATGAAGCTTAGGTCATAATAGGAACATCCTTACTCAAACAGAACTCTATAAAATCATTTGCCAGATAAAGTTAATGTATAAAAAAAATTCATGTAAACCAAGTCACCCAATTCCAACAAAGCACCGAAATTACATTTATGTCCGATAATGGTTTGATGGTCTAAAAAGAAAACAAAGGACAGAAGTTCACTGCTTTAAAACTCACTCTTCTATAAAAATCCTCTTACTGAAATGCCAGGTGTACTTCTCAGTGGCTAGCACAGCTTTGTTTCAAAGCACATCCATTGAAGCTGCTGGCTTTGAGAAATAAACAATTTGTGCTGGGCTGCAGTGGGAAGGAGACAGGAAAAAATCCAGAGGCTGAATTTCAAAATAAGTTGAAAGAGTACAAATGAGGAAATTGATTTCTAGAAACTGTACCTCCTAGGAGTCCTCAGGCAATATGCCAAGTGTGTTCTTTATTTTATAAATTCATAGAATCATTACATTTTACTGCCCAGAGGCAAATGGAAGCTTCGACCCCTTATATTTGATGCAGAATAGAGGTCTGGAAAGTTCTAGGAACACGCACAGTGTAGCACAGCTAGTTACAGTCTTTTGAGCCATTCCATTTGGGTAAATACTCTTGATAAGATTTACTTTTTCAAATTAAAAATGTTATTTCAACTAGCCTAAGCACAGTAGGCGATGTTACCAAATGAGCAAACCACTATAAATTCTTTAATGGTATCTTTTTATCAAATTGTTAAAATGAAACATTATCCAATAAGAATAACTTTTAGGAGGAAAAATTGAACTTTTTAGAATAAGGATGTTTGGTGACTCTACAGATAAATAATTTGAACATAAAACTAAGGAGTCAAGCTTAACTTAGCAAGATTCAACAGTGAGATTTAGAGCAATCGACGTTACACCCAGAAAGGATGAAGGGGACTGTGGAGGAGAATTCAGAACAGCTAGGATATTATTAGCAAAATATTTCTTTAACAGAAATGTGCCAACTGGCACGGGATACACAAGGACCAATTTGGAGTGGAAAATGAGAAAGGATCAAAGTGTCATGGAAAATGGGAGTGAACGAGAAGGAGCTGAGATGAATCCATGCAGCATAACACATTTCCCTGCCTTGGCAGCTCTGCAGGACCAGCCGAACGTGGTTCTATCAATGGACGTGTCCAGCAAGGGTTCAAGAAATAAAACCCTTCAACAAGTCGGCCAAGCTATATTTTTTAAAAAATTTTTTTGAAAGCCATCCTGACAATACTCTTGAGGATACAAAGGTTCCGAGAGTCAAGGAAGCACAGAGCTGAGGTTTCTGCTTCAACCTCTTTCTCTTTGCTGTGTTGCCAGCACAGACGAGACACAGAGATACAGCAGAGAGATCTCAGAGTAAACCAATACGCTTTATACTATGTTCCTCAAATTTTGGAAGTTTTTTTTTTTTAAATACCATTGGCAGCATTATTTTTATTAGTTTAATCATTTGCAGTCTCATGTTGGACTTTAACATAAGGCCATTTTCCATTTTTGTTGCCAGCAGCAGATCTTGGTCAGCTGCCACTTTGAACTAGTTCCACACTATCTCCTCCCGCTGCCTGTAACGTGACCCAGTTTGGGCGAGAGAAAAGAGTTCCTGATCCTTAATTACAGCAGCTCGGCGGAAGCTCTTTCCCAAACACGGGAAGTTTCTGGCTCTCACCAAACCTCACAATGTGTAGGTCAATCTCTGGACCTTAGAGTGAGTAACAGAGTGTTGGACACAGAGGAAGGTCTCTCGGAAGGTCAAATTAAAAGGAGAACACTGCATCTGCTGATTAGTGTATCAGACAGCCCAGACATGAGCCACTGGGGGATAATTAGTGAGGTGGAGAGATGTGGCACACATACAATGGGACTGCACTTGGGGCCCAGTGACACCACTCACTTGTCTGGTGAATGTCAGGGAGTTCATCTCACCGAGCCTGAACTGTAGCATCTAAACATGAGAATAAACATTAACTTTTTCAAGGCTGCTGTTTGATAGGAAAGTGTCTGTGAAAAAGTCCTTTGTAAACTATAATACGACTTATGGAGATTAGTTATTAATGTTACCAAGCAAAATCATTTCTTTTATGAGACACACAGAGGCACACATGGGTGGGCACATGCACACACACATGCAGACGCAGACACACATATACACACATGATACAGAGGGTATAATTTTAATTAATTCATTATTTCAATATATTTTTATTTCTTAGCTCATGTAACTTAAAAGTATTTTTAAATGAACATAATATATTCTATCAATCTGATAAAATATGAAGTGAACTTGTTTTTGATGAAGTTATTTGAGGCATATAATCACTGGAACTTATGGGGAAGCTCTCAAGGATCTCCCACTATTTTCCATTAACTGGATACCGAAGGCAGGTGGGGGAGCAATTTTACGGTTCCAGACCATTTCCTTAACACTGCTATATCCATTTAAAATGGGAAATTTTACATATTGTATAGTTCCATTTATATGAGGTACCTGGAATAGTCAAATTCATGGAGACAGAAAGTAAATTAGTGGTTACCAGGGGCTGGGCAGGGGAGATGAAGTGTTATTATTTAACAGATACAGAGTTTCAGTTTGGGGTGATGAAGTTCTGGATGAAGATGAATGGTGGTGATAGTTGCACAACAATGTGAATGTACTGAATGCCACAGAACTGTACATTTAAAAATGGTTATAATGGTAAATTGTATGTTATATTTTACCACAATAAAAGAAAAAGGGAAATTTAATTCAAATGTTTGCATCATTTCATGTAGAATAATTGATTTGATTGAGGTTTTTGAGGAACTGCTAAATGAACAGAAGTAAAAGATATATATCAAGTTCTATCACAAGTCAGTAAGGAAAGAACAACAGTTACTGGTGAAGATTTCTTATTCCATGGTCACTTTGGATTGGCATTCAGCCAAAGCAAGAGAGAGAGAGAGAGAGAGAGAGAGAGAGAGAGAGAGAGAGGAAGGGGGAGGGAAGGAAGGAAGGGAAGGAAGGAAGGAAGGAAGGAAGGAAGGAAGGAAGGAAGGAAGGAAGGAAGGAAGGAAAACATTATGTGGGATTCCAGATAGCTTAACAATTCATGATTAGGGAGAATTTCCTCCTCAATAAGAGATTTCAAGGTGTGATATTTGGACTGTAAGAGGGGGAAAAAAAGACAAAATTAATTCAAATTAAGTCAATTCCTTGAAAAGGAGTCACTCACTGTCAACCAATAAAAACCTGAGGCTGTAAAACAAATTAAAAGTTTATTTGGGATATTAAAGGATTAGAATCTGGGAGACACAAGTTCAAAGGAAAACTTGAAACCTGCTCTGGGGAAGACAAAGAAAGCCAGAGCTCATAAAAGCAAAAACTACCAGTTGTAACAAAAGGAACTTTCCTATTAGCTGTCTAACATGGTGTGATGACTAGTTCAAAAGGATTGGTCAGACGGTAGCAGGATGGCTCAGCTAAAAAAACAAACAAACAAAAGGATTGGTCAGGTCTTTGGTGGTGATTCTCTGAGGTAAGCAAATTTCACGGTGTGCTTCTAAGGCAAGCATGAAAGACCAAGAGTTCAAACCTCTTTTAAATCCTCGATGCAAATGAAGGATGTTGGCTGGTGAAACAGATTGGCTCTTTTCAAGGTGAAGTGTGCAGACTGTCTGGTTGCCATGGTCAGGAGGAAGTAAAGTCCAGGATGTGGTTTCATGATTTATTCAAAAGTTCATGTGTGAGTTGAGCATAAGACAAACCTCTTCATGGCCTCCCAGCTCCATTTTAGTTCACTTGACATAAATGACTCTATCATGGCAATTTCCCTCCACACACTAACTCTACCCATAAGAGCAAACTAATTTCCAATGTGACAGTCATCATACTAGATTATATGAAATACTGGAAATCTCTAATGCCCTCACTAAAAAAGATGGAAGTATCAGATTGTTTTCTTTTCCAAAACAAAGACTCTGATTTCATAAAAGCATAATTTTGATATAAGTACATCATTTATATCAATGTGGATCACTGCCTTGAAAGTATTCTTTTTAATAAACAATACCTGCTCCAATAACTCCATTTTTTAATCTCCAAACTTGGCAACAGATTGTAAATTTTTTCATCCAAGCCCCTAAGATCCCTTGGTAAATTCTGAAAGAGTGTGGCAACAAAGAAGGAAAAAAATTGTACCTGTGAGCCCTTAGAGACTCTAAAGTGCCTTGGAGCACCAAGACTAAGATGCTCCAATGCTCACACTGTAAGTGTTTCAGAGGCATTCTCCTGGGGAACAGGTGGATTTCCTGCAATTCTTCACAACATCCCTGTCTGCAATCTAAATTTGTTTTCCTTGTTTCCTTTTACTTTGGCTCTGAAAACATGGTAGCTTGGTCTCAGTGAAGTAAAATTTCATTTCTTTCCTCATCTGTTTTTCCCCATTTACACCTTTTCTGCTTTGTTATTTAGGCAGAGAGGCTGATTTTAGTTCTTTGGTTGTTTTCTTGTTTGTTTCTTTACACTGGGAATTGCATCTATCGATCCAGTAATTACCCAAAGAGCCAGACAAAGAAAGCAAAATTTCTTTTGGTTTTCTATTTTCTCTTAATATAACTAGAGATGGCTTTTCTTTACAGTGAGAATTTAAAATTCAGGAGAGTCTGCTCAAGATGGTGGAGTAGGTAAATGCTATGTTGTCTCCTCCCATGATCACATTAAAATTACAACTAAATTATAGAACAATTAACTTAGAGGATCATCTGAAGACTAGCTAAACAGAAGGTCTATAATTAAGAATATAAAGAAAAAGCCACAGCAAGACTAGCATGAGGGGTGGAGATGCGAAATGGGCTGGCCCCACACCCACACATGGCAGTTGAAAATTGGGAGGAACAGATATCTCACAAGTGATCCCAGCTCCACACTGGGGTCCCCAGCCCAGAGCACCAGTACCAGGAAGAAGAGCCCACACAACATCTGGCTGTGAGAATCAGCAGAGATTCCATCTGTCAGGGTGAGATGGAAGGTTGCTGGAAACCCAGGCATCCACTTAAAGGGCCCATGCATGGACTCTCTTGCTTGCAGGCACTCACCTTGGGCTCCAGCAGAGGGACAGTAGTTCAGGAAGTGCCAGAGACATACAGGGAGAGACTGAGTTGTATGGCTTCAGTGAGGGCTGGAAGGACAGCCACCATTGCCCCTGTGTTCAGCTCTCCTCCTTTGTAGCCTATGGAGGGGAGCCACCTTTCCTGTGTTGAGCCCTCACCTCACATAGCCAAATCTGAATCTGCATTAACCTTGTGAAATTCACTTGCTCCACCCTCGAGACTCCCTGGGACCCCACTCCACCCAACTCAGGCACTGCTGGAGGCACTTTGTGGCAGGTAGCCAGCCCAGGCCATACACCACAGGAGGCTTTTTTAGCAGCAAGCAGCTGGCCTTGGCTTGCATACTGCAGGAGGCTCTTTGAGAGGTGGGCAGTCAGCCCCAATCCACACTGCAGTCTTTCTTGGACAACTCTCAGGGTCCCATGGGCCTGAGACATGTGATTGCTGGCCTCAGTGTACTCTGAACCTTTTGCTGAGTGGCCCCAGACTCAGCCCTGGCACAAAACCTGAATCTACATTAATCTGGTGAACACCACTCACCCCATCCTGGTGAGTCCCTGAAACCCTTCCTCACTCAAGTCACATATCCTGAGGTTCTTTCAGCAGCTGAATCTTACAGGCATCTGGCAGGTACCAGCAGGTTTTGGGGTGCCCTGGAACTTTTGCTGAGCTGCCCCATGCCCAATACTGGCAGTTCACAGTGTGGCCTCTCCCACAGACCTCCAGTTCCAGCACAGGCCGTGACCAACCTTGGATCATTTTGTAGCTCCTACCAGGTATCCCTGGTCCAGTCACAGGCAGAGACTGACCTGGGCCTGCACAAGAGCCCTTCCCAAGAGTTCCCAGAGCCAACACTCCTAGAGGCAGGATTCAAAAAACAACACAGCACCACCCAATTAGCCCCACAAGTGGCACATCCAAAGGGTGATTTAGACAGACACCAGAGCCCACTGGGGCAAATCCCACTCCATGGGGTCAGCCCACACATAGCAGCTCATGTGCTGTGGGTGTGGCCAATCCTCACAGACAGGCAGATTGAGGGTCAATCCCTCTCACTGATGTGCCAACAACAATCAAGGCTCAATTACAAAAGGAGGGTAGTACACACAACCCCCACAAGGGACACTCCTGAGCACCTGGCTCAGGTGATCAGAAACTGGGCTCCACAGGACACCTACTACATAAGGCCACCCAGCCAAGACTGGAGAGACACAGCAGATCCACCTAACACATAAAAACAAATACAGAGAGGCAGCTAAAATGAGGAAACAAAGAAACATGTCCCACATGAAAGAACAGGAGAAAACTCCGGGAAAAAAACTAAATGAAAGGGAACCAGCCAACCTACCAGATTCAGAGTTCAGAACACTCTTTATAAGGGTGCTCAACGAACTTAGTGAGAACGTCAACAAAGATATAGGAAACATTAAAATGGAGATAGAAAAAAGAAAAGAGAACCAGTTAGAATTGAAGAATACACTAGAAGGAAGCACCAGCAGGGTAGGTGAAGCAGAGGACTGAATCAGTGATTTGGAAGACAAGGTAGCAAAGAATTTAAACTTCAATAATTATTCCATCTTATTTATTATCTTACCAGAATGACACTAAATCTGAAATACTTAATCATTTTAGTTTTCACAATTGACTGTTTCAGTGGGTCACAATTATATGCACGTTATTATGTTCTGTCTGTAATGCGCACATCCTCACAGACAAACAAACTCATGGCTGGGTGCACAACACACTACACACTTACCTTGGTTTGGGTCCTTACCGTGCTCTCAGGAAATTCTAACAAGACTTTCCCGTAAATGTAACTCTAGTAACCTATACCTAACAAAAGACAATGTGTTGATGTAAATACACCTCTACAAAGCATAATGAACTCATGTACAGGGCATCCTCAATCATAAACAACCACACTCTGTTTTAGCATTTGCTGCTGACATGTACAGTAGAAGCAGACACAACACACCAAAGCCTAAAGGAATATAAGAACATTTGGCTCATGCAAAAAGTAAACAGATTTTTCAAATATATTATTTCTCAAAGAAATAACCTGGAATGTGAGAAATGAATGAAAAGAAGCATGATTATTAATGCATTTTCTTTTTCAAAATCCCGAAAACCAGTCATATGTTCTACGTTATGAATACGCAGATGGTCTCAATGCAGTTTTTTTTTTCTCTAATTAAAACCATTGGGGTAAAATAACGCAGTAGTTTAGGAAGCTGATTCAGCTGGATCTCCTCCTTCCCTTCTCCAAAAGTGCACCAAAGCCCCTGCATGTTTATATAATTTGGGGATCCTTACTGGTAAATGAAAAAGAAATGAGCAAAGCAGCAGAAAGAGTAGCTTTATTTTTTAGTGCATTGTGGTAAATTGTGCACTTTAGGAAGAAAATGCATTTCACAGATGGATTTCTCTTAGATATTTTTGTAAAGAACCCACCTTTGGCATTTTGTACGCATTAAATTTTCTGAATTTGGCACCCTTGCTGTGTCTGTCCTTGATCCAACAGTGATGTTGAAATCAAGCGTATCAAGTTAACCTGTCAGCCTGCCTGCATGTCCCCTTAATGACAGCTCTGAGCTGAGCATGTCAGTTGGGCCTGGCTGGATTGCTCAAGGCAGAGGTTTGACATGCTATTATAAGGTGCCTTACACTCCTCTTTGAGGAAGATTGAAGTGGACAATGGATAACAGGCCTATAAACTATTACTATACTTGTTCTTCATCTAATCACAACTCTACCAAAATAATTCTGCCCCAGGTTTTTTTCTCTCCCCTACAGAGTTTCCACACCTCTGGCCCTTTAGTGACCACAGGTCTATTTGATTTTGAAAGGTGTTGTTAGGAAGGTAGCTCTAGAGGAGGAGAATAGCCTTATGAAGGTAAATTTAAGTTTAAAATAATACAGTTACCTTGCTTGACATCATCATCCTGATGAAACGCTTTTCCCTTAATACATACATATGTTGGGAAATATGATACTCAATCATCATCAAAGAAGTGGTTACAAAAATAAAATGTGCAGAGAAGGAATGTACGGTGAGGATGTCACTCTTTTACAGCGCTATCACAGAGCCTACTTTTCTCTAACCTACTAAACCTTTTTAGCTGAAGTCCTCATTGCTACAGCTTTGGCTGCCAGAGCAGGATGGGAGGCATGGAACAGCTCAATGAAACGAGGGCAAGATGAAAAATGCACACCCAGTCATCTGGAAGATGGTCCTATTTATAGAAAATCTGAACTCTTAAATGCAAAACTTCTCATTGAAATAATGAAATCATTATTGCACGAAATAATAATCCTCACTTAGAATAAAATGAGAAGAACTTTAAACAAAACGATTGTACTAGATGTAAATTTCATGTTTATCAAATTTTACCCAAGCACAGGGGACAAACACATCTCCAAACTTGCATGAAGACAAAGGGAGAAGTCTGAAGTCTGATGCCTACTTAAAATAAAATGCATTCATAGGGAAAGTCAATATTCTGCACAGTCAAGTGTTCTCTCCCCTTTTCTAATACGTGTGCATCTGAACAATTTACTGGCCTGAATCAGAATTAGGCATTACATAAATTATCAAAAAATTTGCAGGGCAAAGTGAAGCTATAAATATTATATGGTCTATTTGGAAAGATCACATTAGCTGAGTCTTTTAAAGGTTCATTTGACCATAAACCTACGAGGCTACTGCAAACACAGCTGTGCGGACAGACTGAGATATTTTGTCCATGTCTCCTAGGCTCTAACTGTTCATGAACATTACTAAGCTCGCCCTTCACTCACACCTTTCACACTTTGTTTGTTGACTAAGGCTCAGCAGCCCACCAGCTAGATGGCTATTAACACTGCCAGTAGAGGTCAATGGAAAATGGGATGACTGGAAGAGTGAAAGGCCATTGGCTCCTTCTGGTCTACTTCCTGAATTTCTTGTGTTTCCTGCTTCTCTTGCATTTGTGTTTATCAGCATCACTGAGTAATATTTCTTCAGCCCAGTGATGGCAATCCTTTTCAAAAGAATTTTGAAGTTCTAATACTCAGAACCAGCCTCATGGTGCCACCTCAGAGACTCTAGAACCAATCTTGGCACATACCTTCTAAAAAGGGCCAGCACCAGCTGACCACTACCTGCAGAACAGCACCCATTCTCAGAAGTCTGTGTGCCAGCCTCACAGGGTCCCTTCTCTGAACTCAGAGATACCAGCACCAGGTGGCATCCATCTAAGAGGCCCCATCTCTAAGATTGTTTTGTTTAATAATCTCAACTTCTTACCCTTGTTCCCCTACTCCCAAAGGCGGTAGCAGCTTCCTACAGGTAGAACCAACTACATAATTTGCAAGGTTTAGTGAAATATGAAAATGTGGACCCCTTGTTTAAGATGACTAAGAATTTATGGGCCAGCCAAGTGGCGCAGTGGTTAAGAGCTGGCTTGGGACGCCAGAGGGCCCTGGTTCGGATCCCACATATGAGGGCCAGTGACACTGCCCTCTACAGCTAAGATGCTGAACAACAGCTCAACCTGGAGCTGGGCTGCCATGAGTTGCCAGCGACGGTGTAGGCTGCAGCCCCTGCTGCAGTGGATTGCCATGGGCTATCGTGTGTAGCCAGCAGCCAGCGTGAGCGGCCAGCAGCTGCCGTGAGTGGCCGTCCAGAAGCCGGCGACTGATGTGCCTCCCCCGGGGAAGAGCGCAATGATGGTGCCAACTTGGGCCAGTGAAGCAACGTCCTCCATAACTAGACTGAAGAACAAAAGGACAGCAACTTGTCTGTTCCCCTTCCCCCAATTCCCCATAAAAACTCTTTAAAAAATAAAAAAGATAAATAAATAAAATTACAAAAAAATAAAATGACTAAGAATTTCAATATGTTGACATCAGAGTGTTAAACCAAGCATGAGCCTTTCCAAATGAGAGACCCTGTGAGAATGCAGGGTCACACACACAGGAAGCCAGCACTACTGACAACAATGACCTTTCTGATATAATAATGTTCCTTTTTGGCATTTTCAGTTCACTAATACCAAATTAACAATTCTTCACATTAAATTCTCTCTATTAAAATAACTAGTGCAATATCTTTCTTGAGACTGGTTCCTAGTTAAGATCCTATTCTGTGCCTCATGGTGAGGGAGTGATGGGAGTATGTCTTCAGGCAACAGTAGGCCTCTCTGTACTGTCTCTGAACAGGAGAGAGAATTCAGGATTCAAGTTCTAACCCTCATCTTGGGGTTACTGGGATCAATGTTCAGAAGTCCGTAGTTCAAACCATCCTTACATACTTCATTTGTGTCTGTTTCCTAGCAGTATATCCACCAATGTTCTAAGCATTCGCTGAAACAGGGTAGAACATGGTCCTGAGTTCATATAGGCACAAGTAACCTATCTATACACATGCTATTTACTCCCCCAATAATTAATTTAAATAGGAAAAAAAATCTAATAGATGGAAATACTTAGAAGTTTAAATTCCTCAGTCCTTGGCAAGTTGAAAATCAAGTCATGCAGTAGTAAGCATTACCTTCAATAATCATTTCCCAATCTAATAAAACATTGCATCTGCCTCTCTTACCTCTTACAAGAGCAGAGAAAGACATTCCTTTGTGCAGCAGAGACTAACAGAGGGGCTATCAAATATTAACTGGAGCTCCTTCAAGGAGAGAGCCCTTTAGTCAAGCATTCTCAACTAAAGACTCTGCAGAATGGAGCATCCTCAAATCCCAGTTATTAAAAATAAAACTAACTTTACTCAGGAGTGGGAGAGAAAAACATCAAACACTCATGCCACAGCTACTGTGTGACTGAGTGCAGTTACACGACACTATCTCAAAGCTTTATAAATAAGCCTTAGTATCTGTACCACCCTACAGCTACTGCTCATTGAACACTTATTATGTGTCAGGTCCTAGACTAGGCATTTTAACACTGATTTTCTGATTTAACCTCATAGCTCCAAAAGTGGTATAGTTATGTCAACGTTACTTAGGGAAGAACCGAGGTTCGAATTGGTTAAAAAAGCATGCGCATGGTCACGCTTCATAGTAACCCTAGGTAGCAAACGCAACAAAAGATTTTCCTTGATTTCTTCTAGAAACAAAACCAAAGTTCCCCAGATGTTTTTATGTCACTTCCAGAGCCACTGTTATCAAATTATTCTTGGGAGCAATTGTTTGTCTTTTGAGATGAATTAACTTAGATCACTAAGATCCGTTTTTCAAGGTGGTATCATCGCAGGATAAGTGGATAAATAAGTAGAGGCCACCAAGTGTGTAACGCTGTTAGGTCAGCCTCTTACCCTCCAGTAATTACTTGAGTGACACTCGAAAAAGACAGCACTAGAGACCTCCAAGAACAAATGTAATCGTTTAGAGTCAGCTCTACCTCTAAATGACAACACACATCTGATAAAATCTAGAACACTCAGTCCATGATGCAGACATTTTCATGCATCTGGCTATCTGATATTATGCACACAGGATATATTAATATTTATATAGTTCTTTGGTTTTTATTTAGGTATTTGGCATTCACCTATATTTTTCCATACAACCACTCGCCAGGCTCCTTAGTCAAGCCACAACTTATATTGCTTAAAAAATAATAACTATATTTACATATAAATCCCATTTTTTCTTACCCTTTTCTTGCCCACTACAGTTCCTGTGAATAAAAGATCCATAATTTTGTTTCTATAGGCAATAATATTTAAAAAAAAAAGGCAAACATAAGGTTTGGGATCTGCATCTATAGAAAACTTAACTGGGAAGTTTTAATGGGTGCTGAATTATCTGGAGAAAGGAGACTGTAGGTAGTCCATTCAGGAAGGCCTAGGGCAGCTTTACTTCTCAAATTCTTAAATCTGCAAATCTATTTAAAACCCAAAGTAGCAAAAGTACATGTCCAATCAAGCACAGTGAGCACAATTTGGAGCCTTTCACTACTAAACGCATACACTTTAGAAATGTAAAGAGGGTAAGAAAAAACCTGTAGAGTTTCCACACTCAGGGAAAATACCCATGAAGGTTAGTCTTATTATGCAGACTGATGGCAAGCCAGGGATCATTAAAACCATCTCAGAGCACACAGGAGGACTTGTTGTTTTCCAGAGAGCTATAAATCATGTCAATCAAATGGAACTCAATATTAGCTGAATCAGCAAACACTTTTCCCCATTAATTGTATATATTTGCACTTCTTTAACATCAGTAAACCTCTCAATCTAGATGGCTTTCTAGATATGCAGCTCTGCACATGCTTTAATAACACACCAAAGTTGCCTATGGGAAAGCCCACATATTATATGAAAATTTCGTTAATGTAGTGACTGTATTTCTAATCACTTTTGTATATATTCTACACTCAATTATAAGCAGGGTTATTAACTCTTTAATTATACCCTTGGTACAAGAACTTTCTCATTGGTATTAACATGCACCCTGCAGAAATGCTTCTTTGAGGTGCAGAATATGCCTGTATTTACTGGTGCTCATCTCAGCCAGGTAACTAATGCTCAAGAAGATATCTAAGAATGTGTCAGGGGGAGGGCAGCAGGAGGCGAGTGATGAAAAGAAGGCTCTAAAATAATAACAACTAGTATTTATATAACTAGTACATAAAACTAGTACCAGGTACTGCTCTAAGCACTTTAAATATTACCTCATCTAGTCTTTACAGTACCCCTAGGAGGTAAGTACTATTATTATCTCATTTTAAAGTCAAGGAAACAGAAACAGAAAGTTCAAGTAACTTTTCCTTGTTCACATAATTGAGAAACAGTGAAACTAATTCAAACCTGGATAGCCTAACTCCAAACTTCATGCTCTTTTTTTTAACTGATAAAAATCCCTTTATTAATATATACAAAGCTCTGTAAATAGCCCAAATACTCAGTAAACTCTCCTATCAAGCATATAAAACACAAAACTCAACATAAACTTGATCAAAAAGTAAAAGAAAATCAAGATAGAAATCATGCAGAATCTATTCTCTGATCACACTGTAATTATGCTAAAAGTAACTCTAAGATAACTAGAATATTACTTAAAATTGGTTTTATAGTTGGCATTCAATATTATTTTATATTAGTTTCAGGTGTACAGCGCAGTGGTTAGGCATTTATATAATGTATGAATTGATCCCACTGATAAGTCCAGTACCCATCTGATACCCTACATAGTCTTTACAACATTATTGATTATATTCCCATACTATATTTCACATCCCCAAGTTCACACTTTAATTATAATGTCATATGGACTTTTGTTGCAAATAAGAATGATTTGAAAGGGCCGGCCGAGTGAAGTGTTGGTTAGGAGTTGGCTTGGGACACCAACTCTAAGCAGCAGGGCCCCGGTTTGGACCCCACATGAGGGCCAGTGACACTGCTCCCTCTATAGCTAAGATGGTGAACAACAGCTTGACCTGGAGCTGGGCTGCCATGAGTCGCTGGCTATGGCATGGGCCGCAGTGGGGCTGGTCAGTAGCTGGCGTGAGCCTCCATGAGCGGCCGTCCAATGGCCGGTGAGCGACTGCCTCACCCAGGAAGAGCGAATGATAATACCAACATGGGCCAGTGAAGCGACGTCCTCCATAGCTAGACTGAAGAACAAAAGGACAGCAACTTGTCTGTTCCCCTCCCCCAATTTCCCAATAAAATCTTTAAAAAAAAAAGAATGATTTGAAAGATTATTCCAGAAGGCCCAACAACATGAATGACTATCCTTCTAGTAAAGCCTATAATCAAGCAGAACCAAAACCACAGGATTTTAAAACTTGCTCCTGACAATCTAAGAGAGAGAGAGAATCACAGATAGATTATAGATAGAATATATAATGTATATATTTATGTACATAAACTCTCAATGCCTTCATTATTTTGAGGAAAATTAAGTCAGAAAAACAGTACATTTTGATAATTTTAAATAAAAAAATGTTTTTTTCTAATTATGAAATTATTTATCAACTGAAATGCAATACTCCAAAAAAAATTTTTTTTAACTGGGGGGAATTTGCTAGAGAATTGCAGAACTAGGCTGAATAACTCAAATCCTACATATTCTAAATTTCAGGTAACATTTTTCAATTCTGTTCAATTCTTTGAATGATGAATATCTCTACACTTACCTGTAAATACAAAATTTGAAAGCCTCATTTTTTTATAACACGTTCATGATCAGGGATTTCTCTATTATCCATCCTATAACTCCATTGTCATATATAATCAAAACTAGGCAGTAAGACTATTTCTATATATTTTATGCAATTCTATTTGACTAATAGTTTGGGGACCTCTGGTGTGGGCAGGCATTTTGCCTGATGCTATAAATATGACATGTTTCCAGCTCTCTCTTAGCAGTTCACAACTCATAAGGAAGGAGCTAGACACACACTAAGTAACACGAATAACAGGCAATTTCTGATAGGTGCTCATCTGGGAAATAGCGGAAGGAGCATGAGAGCTGAGAAGGGCATCTGGAAAGCCTGGGAAAAGATGAGATGTGAGATGTTGTATGTCAGTGGAAGGGATGTGGAAGGAAGGCATCTAGGGTAGACAAGTCAGCACCAGCACAGACATGTGAGGTCCAGGAAGAGGTCAGCTTGGGATCCTGAGAAGCTGGTGCTCAGATGGGTGAACTGTGGAGTTGTCAGTAGGGCTGAAGAGACAACCCAGGAAGAGACTGTGGAGGAACCTGCATCCTTAAGAAAGCTGGACTTTTCCCAAAGACCAGATAGAAAAGGCTAAGTTATAAAAGCATCCAACTCTGGGCCGGCCAAGTGGCACAATGGTTAAGAGCTGGCTGGGGACACCAGAGGGCCCCAGTTCAGATCCCACATATGAGGGCCAGTAACACTGCCCTCCACAGCTAAGATGCTGAAAAACAGCTCAACCTGGAGCTGGGCTGCTGTGAGTCGCCTGCGACTGTGTAGGCTGCAGCCCCTGCTGCAGTGGGTTGCCATGGGCTACTGTGTGTAGCCAGCAGCCAGCAGCCAGCGTGAGCGGCCAGCAGCTGCAGTGCGTGGCTGTCTAGAAGCCGACAACTGATCTGCCTCACCCAGGAAGAGCGCAATGATGGTGCCAACTTGAGCCAGTGAAGCAACGTCCTCCACAACTAGACTGAAGAAAAAAAGGACAGCAACTTGTCTGTTCNCGACAACTGATCTGCCTCACCCAGGAAGAGCGCAATGATGGTGCCAACTTGAGCCAGTGAAGCAACGTCCTCCACAACTAGACTGAAAAAAAAAAAAAAAAAAAAATATATATATATATATATATATATATATTTGATGACATTGAATGGCTATTGGATTGGGATACTGGCTCTGCCATGTATTGTGTCATCTTTGTAAACTTACTTAATCTACATTTGTCTCAGTTCCCTTGTCTATCAAATGAGGACAATAACAGAATCTGCCTCATTAGGTTGTTGTACAGACTAATTAAAATAAATATAAAGCAATTAGAAAAGCACTAATATATAAAGCAATTAGAAAAGCACTAATAAAGTGTCTATTATTATTGGAAAAATAACTGATCCATATCAGGTAAGTTCTATTATCAAATAATCACTATCAGAAAAATATGAAATTTGAAAGGGATCTTCTGAAGGTCATGCTTTAACCACAATGGAATTTTAAAGAAGGGCATTTCTGAATTCATGGCAAATGGTGGGTGAGATTAACTTAATTAGGAAGTTTTATGGGTCTCATCAAACTCTTTTTCAGAACTTGGTTCTCTTTCTAAGCATAGATCTGAAACTACCTTTACAAGGCAGGGCACAATATTTGCTGGCAAAAAGTAAAAAAATAAAAAATAGAATTCAAGTCCAGAAATATACACTTATTAACTATGTGCCATTGGTCATTTACTCACTGAAGCTCCATTCTTTCATCTGTCAAATACTCATGTAAGTATATCTACCTCACTGAGCTAGATGAGACTCATAACAATCTATATAAAAATACACTGTCTCCATAAAGACTAGCAGGGAATTGGGGTTGGCAGTGGTGTCTTCATTTCTACTCAATTAATTGAGTCCCTCCTAGGCTAGATGCTAGAAAAGCACTAGATGCTGAAGATACCTGGGGACATGGAGAATAAAATAGAGCCTGCTCTCAAGGTCCAGAGCATGGAGGCAAGATGACCCGGTAAACAAAATGAACAACGTGATGACTGTAACAAGGGAGGCAAGCAAGGGTTGCAGAGGTTGCTGGGATGGGGACAATTATGAACTCCATCTGGAGTGGGTGGGAGTTTTATTGGGGAGGGCTTCCTGGTCACATCTGCTCTAACCCAAGAGAGGCCTTGTGGTCAGGAGCACTTCCAGGAGATTAGGAGAGCTCTGAAACTAATCTAGAGGTTTGGCTCTGTTTGAGGTACACCTAAGCTGGCCTTGATACGCTAAAACCTCAAAGAAACTCAAACCCTGTGTATTATATTCCAACTTGTAAGCTGACCCATGGGCCACCTGTGCTTCTTGGAAGTCCTCTAAATTGAAGAAATAGAGCCAGAATAAATGACGAGGTTTTCATAGAATGCCCATTAGCCCTGCAATCACCCCTTATCTGCCTGAAGAAAGTTCATACTTCATTCAAGACCCAGCCCAAATCTCCTCTCCCCAAAAAACTCGTCTCGTCTTCTCTATGTTAATCTCCCTTAGCCAATCATATCCTGCCCCCAATGCATTTTTATTTTAAGTCACAAAATCCATCTTATTTTTCTCATACTAATTATTTATGTTGTTACATGTTTTTTACATTTGACAATATAAGACATTATAATATAAATATTTCCTTTATACATTTTTATTCTGCTTTGTTTTTAATGTTTTGCATAATGTAGATGCTCTATCTTTGATACAAGCCTCATATTCTAAAAATAAGGCCCTACAATGGAACAGGTCTACTATTTAGGAGAAAGAAAAAAAGTGGGCAGAACAAGGGTACATCCCTATGATTAAATAACCTAGGGAAGGTTACCCAATTGACTCTGGCACTATAATCTGCCTAAAATTCTTTCTACAGAGTACTTACCTGACTAGAGACTCATTCTATTCAAAAAAGCAAATATCACTTGGTAAGATATCAGTTCTTCATAGAAGCTATGAAGTTATTTTCAAGGATAAGCCAGATGCTAAGAACACATGTGAAGTATAGAGTCAATGAAACATTTGCCCTTTATTAACTAAATAGTCTTGGGAAGAATCTCCCTCAACTCTGGACCTTCAGAGTCCTTACTACAAAATAGGGATAATGAAGTCTTTTTTCAGAGGACTGAGGTGAAGCTACAGATAACGTATCTGTGAAAGTGCCAGACTAGCAGGAACTCAAATTTGGACCTCTGTTTCCCTCCCCCTCAACATCTAGCTGGTTTATCACTTATTAATTCATTACCTAATAAATATTTATGACATACTTGCTATATTCTAAGTGCTATGGGCGCAGCAGGGAGTAAGAAAGAATGGCTCCTATCTTCATAGGTAAATATTTAGCAAATAATAGTACAATTAAACATCCACCATTGTGACATGTGCTGTAAAAGAACTACGGAGTACCAAAGAGTGAATAACAGGGAGACTCTACTGTAGCCTTTTGGGGATTGGTTAGAAAGGACTTGAGGAACGGGAATGCATGTATGTGGGAAAAAGATATTTTAGAGCATGAGGCTTTGGGGATACTGGTTATCCAACCAAGGAATTGCTTAAGACTAACAAAGCATAAGAGTGCGGCAGATATGTTCAGAGACATGGGCATGACATAGATAAGGAAAGTCTCTGAATGACAAGTGGAAGGTGAGTTGTCAAGCATTATCCCAGGGCAGCCTCCTGTTAGCCCTGAGATTACAACAGGAAGCTTCTAAGGTGCAATCATATTTTGAAATGTTAATCAATACTATTTTTCCTGAAAATTTTCCCCATTGTCCCTCCTCTGTTTCTTACCTCCCTCCCCCTCTTCCACTCCCTACAAAGCCTGCACTAATTGCCTTAGGGGGAAGGATATATCATAACCATAACAACAACAACAAAGCAAAGAACAAGAACTATATTCCTATCTATTGTTTCCAAAGACAAGGACTTTAGGTGTGGAAAGGACTCTTGACATAGACAGATATATAAGAGCAAGAAATTTGAGGAATATTTGACTTCCCAACCCAGGGAGATCGAGGAGGGTAGAGTTCTTCACTATGTCCTCAAACAGAAAATATCCCCCTCAGGGGCACAGAAAGAGAGTTGGTGACAAAATGATGAGGGTGTCAACATCGGGCATCTAGAGGGGACACTTGCTCTTACCCCTGAAATGTGGCCAAACTCAAGAGAGGTATGAAAACTCCAAAAACAGAAGAAGCAATGCTCTTTTTTGTAGAGTTTCAAGGAAGTGGCAAAACCCTGGGAAAGTAGTGACTGAATCGCTGGTCCAGACTCATAGCAAGCCTCTCATCCCCTATGTCAACTGGCCTAATGATTCTAGTGCCCCAGACTCTACATGGAACTAGTAAACAGAGCTGCTGGAGTCAGTTGGGTTGGGCACAGGCACAAGGGACAAGATGGTGAGCCATACAGGCCAAAGACCATGTCCCAGAAAGATAATGGACATCTCAACGCTTCCTGTTTGAGAGATTTGTATAGATGACCTTGGGCAACCAGTAGGACATTGAAGACCCTGTACAGACTAAGATCAAATTATACCACCTTCACAAATTGAAATCTAGATAAAAACTGGTTGTTATATAAAATGGAAAATTATGCTTTGTACACCTTAGTTTGTGAGCTGACATGCATACCTACTTTACCTGCTAACACTACCCGTTCTAAGATGCCAGAGTTGCTTTTCCATCATCTGAGCTGTTGCTGAGTTCCTTTATTCCAATTTAAATTCCTTCACTTGTGTTAAGCCCCAGTATCACTGCAAAGATTTTTTTTTTTAAGGGAAACCAAATCATTATAACTTTTGCTCTTATTATTGTAAACCTATGTTCCTGCTGTGAAGTGACCTCCATTTGATAGGCTGCAAAAATTAAAAGGATGGCAATTATGATCCTCCTCAGATGCAGGAACTGAGCTCAGGCCCCAGTGACTGGAAATCTGTATGTCCTGGTGCTGACGGAGCTTTGAGCAGTTCTGCCTGGAGCCCACCTTTGAAGTGTGTCCAGATGGGACTGAACTGAAAACACTAGCTGCTCTATACTCCTCAACTACAAGACGAAGAAACATACTTTTATTTAATGGTGTCTCATCTAAGGTGATTCTTAGCTTTTCAATAAAAGAGATTACTCAAGCTTCAAAGCTAGCTGTTCCTTGGCAAAGTGTAACACAATCTTGGGGGAAGAAAGACAGAATCAAAATTCAGTCTTTCTGGTTCTCTTCTGGGGTTCCCTTTTTAGGTCACTTTCACCAATTAGTTCCTAAAGATCCTTGCTGACAGCAATCTGTAGATGAAAATCCAATCCAAATGAGCCCCAGCTGTGGGGCAAAAGCCTCTGTGGTAAAGCAGGGAACAGATTAGATGCTGGCTCAATAAAACACACTAAATGTGGAAATTTAGCTAAGGAATCTCAAGGAGATTTGGGCTCTAGGGAATAAGTTCTGAGTCAGTCCAGCTATTTCCCGTCGCTATTCTTTTATTTATTTATTTTTTTGCATACCACATGGCCTGATCCTGGACCCTTGCTTCATCTTTCTGCGTGCTACATTGAGTCACCTTGGCCTTGAAGACTGAGCGTGGGTTTAAGAGCAAAGGCTCATCCTAGGATCTGTTTCTACCAACCTCCCACCATCTGGATGGGTACACCATTATTTTGTCCTTATAAAAGGGAGATGGAGAATGTCACAAGCAGAACTTGGAAGGAAAATTCAAGTAAATAGAACAATAAACTTTATAATAAATGAAAAATGCTTTCAGAGTGTGTTCTAGGCAAGGTTATGCATTGTTTTGGAAGAACAAATTTTTAATAGACATAATGTTGCACTCTGTGTGTTTTTCAAAATGACTAGTTAACCCCATGATGGCCAACTTTTTGGTTAGCTGAGGAGAATCATGTTCTTCACGCGCATTGGCCAGTAATTAAGATTTCACAGAAATGATACTGTGCTCAGAATACCTAAGAAGAATTTCTTCAAATAGCAAAGGAACCAGATGGCAATTACAGTACCTATGGGCATATTAGGAGAAGAGGGTTAAAACAAATATAATGCTTGTATCCCATCTGTGTTAGTCTACTTGGGTTATAACACAATACACAGACTGAGTGGTTTAAACAGCAGAAATTTATTTTCTCACAGTTTTGGAGACTAGAAATCCAAGATCAAAGTGTTGACAGGCCTTGGTTTCCACTGAGGCCTCTCTCTTTGACTTGCAGATGGCCACCTTCTCCCTGTGTCCTCACCTGTCTATCCTCTTCAATCTTCAATCTCTTCAATCTCCTCTTCCCATAAAGACACCAATCAGATTGGATTAGGGCCCATTCTAATAACCCAATTTCAATTTAATCACCTTTTTAAAGGCCCTATTTCTAAATACAGTCACATTCTGATATAATTGGGGTTTTGGGAAGGGAAACACAATTCAGCTCATAATACTGACATTAATATTTAATCTTGCTGCGTATTATAGCAGGAATCTGCATAATTGAGTCTTGAGACAAGTGGGCTACACAGGTAACAATATTCAGATAATAAATATTTATCATTTTTATTGATCTTTTTAAATCATGACATTTTCCCTGTATACTGCACAATATGCTCTTGTTCACCACCCCACATCCCTCCTCACACCCACACACAAAAATCCGTGGTATAAATCTGTAGTAAAAATCTTTGGCTCTCAACCAGCAGGCTCTATCTCCCTCTGGAGAGAGCTCTCTGGTGTTTCTTCTGATAAGGACACTAATCCTATCAGATCAGGGCCCACTCTTATGACCTCATTTAACCTTGATTACTTCCTTAGAGGCCCTCTCCCCAAATACAGGCACACTAGGGCTAAGGGCTTCAACATATGAATTCTGGGAGGCCACAGACATTCAGTCAATAACAGAAGCCTTCTAAGCAAGAGGGATTTTTTTCCCCCTCAAAAGCAAAAGAAAGGATACAGAGATGGATTAAACACAACACCTTGGCAAGACTTAGCATTACTGCTCAACCTAGCACACTGTCTAGTACATAGGAGGAGCTCAGTGAATCTTATTGAATGAAAGGACAAATGAATTATTCTATTATTTTAGGTTAGGGTCCCAAATATAAAATAGATGCTTCAAGGACAGTTTAATGGGTGATAAGATCTCTCAGGGAAGGATGATTAAACTGATTCTCTTTAAAATAGACTACCTGAGAGTTCATAAAGAAGGCCATCTATGATTGTAGGAATGTGTAAAATATATGGAAATGTGTGCTGTGTGCACTAGGTGTTAATATGGAGTATCTGGGGCAGGAGTAAATGAACAATGTGAGTGGAGGAAGAGGGATGAGGAGAGGAGAGAGCCAAATAAAATAGGGAAAGAAGGATGACACTAAAATCTGCATGATAATATTTGATATATGCATTTGTATAAAATAATATATTAAAGTTACTCATGTTTTTTCAATGACAATGACCACTCATCCAGAAGGATTATATGAAAGGCTCCTTCCAAATATGTCATAAAATAAACAGAGATAAGATGTCATTATGGTGAAGAAGATCAACTCTTCAAATTGGAGGTAGCAAGCCTGACCTCAAAACAGGATTAACAAAAGATGGCTTGTGAGCATATATAAAAGGCTCGCCCAGAGCCAACACAGGCTTATCCAATAAAACTATGCCAAACTGGCCTCTTTTTCATTTGGTTAGAATGCTAGACTAGAAAGTCAGCAGAATCCTGTAGGCACGGTACATTTAGATTTCAGCAAAGCATTTGAAAAATTACTCAGTAACAATTTGGTGGGCAAGATTAAGGAATAACTGGTTTAAACCTATATATCTGAATATTAAATAGATCCTGTTATTATGAAAATAAAAGTTTGTAATAGTTTGACACAGATTTTGTCATGGACCCTGTCTAGGACAACATTTTATCAATACCTTAACAATCACTTTTTCTTTTTTAATTGTCAGATGTCCAGAAAACAAAAAGTTTTGAGGATTTACTGAAATGCTTGATTGAGATCTTGGCAGTTCAGATTAACAAATCTAAACTGAAAAGATAAATTTAATAGAAAAAAATATAAAAGTCATGCACATAGGTTGAAAGAATAGAACTGAGCAGATTTTGTTTAAGTGTGGTTTGTGTGAAAAAACAAACAAAGTAACTTGTGGTTTTGGCTGAGAGCAGGCTCCATCTGAGTCATGTGTCCTTAAACCCTGGGAAGTTAATGACCTCTTTGACTACATTGCTGAATATGGAGGCTCAGAGAAGGGGAGATGATGATCCATGACATTAATGGGATGCAAGTCTCAGTGTATCTGGAATATCGTGTTTAATTTTGAGCATCGTATTTTCTAAAAGGATTCCAACAAACTAAAATGTATGCAAAGGGGCAATCAAGGTAGAAGAGATTCTGGAAGATAGATTATATACAGAATAGTGAAGAAACTGGGTTTTCAGTGCTTCATGATAACTAACCCACCTCTAAAACATAAAACAAAGCTCCGCCCCCTTTGGCTGGTCCGTGGTCCTCATCCTGGACCATTTGCTCCACTTGCCCTCCTTCATTTCCTGATTTTCCCAGCTCCTGTCCTCATAATAGCTCTCCTCCTAGTAAAGGAAATCATTCATTCATTCATTCATTCAACATTTATTGATCATCTACTGTATACCAGGCAACTTTCTTAAGCATTTTAAGCATCAGTGGATAAAACAGACAAAAATCCTTATCATTGTGGGGTTAACATTCTAGAAAATGGCAGACTATAAAAATAGATATTATAAATGAGTAAATTATACAGCATGTTGAAAGTTGATAAATACTATGGAAAATAGGAATGAATAGAATAATGTAAATGGATTCAAGAGTGCTGAGACTAAAGGGGAAGCAATTGCAATTTTAGGCTGTCTTGTCAGGGCAGGCCTCATTGAGAAGGTGACGTCTGAATAAACCTTAAAGGAGCTCATCACAAGGCTATATGAGAGAAAAGTGTTCCAGTGAAAAAGCCCAAAGGGCTGTGTGCCTGGGAGGGAGTAAGAGAAGGAGGGGTAACAAGAAATGAGCTCTGAGAGACAATGATGCCAGGTAAGGACTTCAGCTTTTCCTCTTCTTAAGGTGGGACTCTATTGGAAGGTTTTGAGCAGAGGAGCAGCATGATATGACTTAATTTCTAAAAGATTGCGCTAGTTACTGTGTGAAGTGTAGATTCTAAGGGAGCAAGATGGAAGCTGAGATACCAGCTGGAAGGCCATTGTAAAAATCCAGATGAGCAATGATTCAGCTCACACCAGCAGAGTGATGGTGTCAGTGGTGAAAAAGTAGAGCAAACAAGACTTCCTGAATGTTTAGATGTGAGATATGAACAAAAGAGAGGAGTTGACACCTATTAATGTTTTTCAGCTTGGGCAGTTTGAAGAATAAATCTGCCATCAACTGAACTAGGGGAGGGTGCAGGTTGAACAGCTTTTGGGAGGAAGATCAAAAGTACCACTTTGGATAGATGAAGTTGGAGATGTCTATTAGACTTTCAAATGGAGACATCAAGTAGAAAGCTCAATAGAGGAGATCTGGGTTACAGATATAAATGTGGAAGTCTTTCGAATGTAAGTGGCTTTTTAAGCCATGAGATTGAATTATAACATCAAGGGAGAGAGTGTAGACAGAAAAGAGAAGAGGATTAAAGTTGAACCCTGGGGCTCTCTGACTATAAGAGCTCAAGGAAAAGATAAAGAAGCAAGAAGCAGAAAAGGGGATCTAGCATGTTAGAAAAACCACTAGGAGAGTGTGACACCTTAGAAGCCAAGTGAAGAAAGTAGGAGAGAAAAGGGTGTGATCAACTGTATCAACTGCTGCTGAAGGTTAAGTAAGACGAGAACTGTGTATTGACCACTGGCTTCAGTGCCATTAGTTATTAGTGACTTTGGCAAGAGCAGTTTCAGTAGCGTGGTCAGGGACAGAGCCAAACTGAAGTGGGTGGAAAAGGGAACAGGAAGAAAGGAATTTTACATTTTTGCTCCAAAGGGTCAGTAGCTGAAAAAAGAATTGAAGGGAAGTTTTTTAAATTTTTTAAGAAGAGGGCAATAACAGAATGTATGGTTGCCGCTAGGAGTCAGTAGGGAGTAAAAACTTGATCAGAGAGAAGAAACTTGCAGGAGTGATGTCCTTTGGTAGATAGTCGACAGGATCTAGTGAAGAAAGGGAGAGATTGCTTGTAAATGAGGGCACAGAAGTTTGTGTATGGAAGCAGATGGGAAGGCAGACTAGGGTAATACACATGCTGTTGTTCATGGTTAGTTGGGGTAGTGAGAGTCTGAGAGTTCTCTTCTAATTACTTTGGTTGTTCTCAGACAGCTCTGCTTTAGTCCTAGGCCATGAATTCTCTCAGCTTCATGTTGTCAGTGTTCTCAGTGTTGTCAGCCTCACAGGAAAATGCCTCACTTACCAGCTAGCCTGAGGGCCCCCTTGGGGCAACATCCTTGCCTAGTCCATCCCAGTCCCCACAAAAGGAACCCAAACATATATACAGCCGACAAAAGCGAAGATACGTAAGGAGAACACGAGCTGTGTTTTAATATTTGTGGGATTGGTGTTTTGTGCAATTTTAACAAAACAGAGTGAATGTGGAAAGCCCATGTTGTGAAATTTAAATATACATTGTTCAAATACTGACTTTTCTTTCTTTTTGTGAGAACTGTGTTAACCTGTCCAATCCCATTTCTTCATCTGTAAATAATAGAATTATACACTTCCCTCCATCACTCTGGCCTCCAAAATGTGGAGATTTGAGCCCCTTGCCTAGCCCACTAGGTGTGCAAAGATACTTAGGGGCTGCATATTGTAAGGATGCTTGGGGGAAACTTCACATGGTCCAAAGGGCATATCTCATTCTACAGTGGAGCAGCCAGACCCCGGGAGTCACCCAGGGCTCCTGTGTCCAGTCTCTGCTCCTGGCATTGTGGGATGCCCTCACCTTAGCCCTTTCCCCAGTCCCTGGCTCCAACTACTTCCCGGCCCCAGGCCAGTTTTGATGGTTTCAGGAGGGGTATATCCTTCTGATGTCTGACCTATGGCTCCTTCATTTTCCTCTCCCTCATATCCACACCTTCATTTTCCCTAGTTTCATTCAAAGCAAAAGAGTGGTACACCATTCTACCACCGCTCACAGAGGGACTTGCTATATCATCCCTACTATGCTGCCAGTATAGAGAAGTGGTAACAATCCCTGAGAAAACTGCAGGATTAGAGACTCCACCCTCCTCACCAGGACCTACCCTGATGCTTCTGGTCTGTCATAATTGAGTCTTGTGAATTATTCAGTTTCTTCAGAAGGTTTTCGTAGTGTGGATTACAATGGAAGGGTGTGAATCTAGAAAACTACTTAAAGCTAAGTCATCTTATTACTCTTAATTATTAATTAAAATGCAACAATATTAATAACATGCCATGGCTTTATCTCTGCTCAGTGCACATCAAAATGGCATTCAGTTATTATTCTTCACACATACAAAGAGAGGCAGTTGCTGATCACTAATGTTGTATAATTAAAAGGCGGTCTAAAGTCTCCTCAAAAATATCTCCTCCACTTTCCTAAACATTATTCTGCTAATGACAGTTATTTGGGTTAAGGCTTTATGTCTCCAAAAGGCCTACATTCATGGGAAAATGAAAGATCCTGGGGGAAAAGCTCATTAAGATGGCCACTCTCGGTAATACATTCCAGTGATTAGCTGATCAAATTAGTACTCTGCTACTAATGCCAAAGAGCTGCCATGTACGTGACAAGGTGTACAAAACTTTGAAAGAGATGGACAGGAAAGATCAGCAACATGGAGCCAATGTGGGGTGTGCAGTGGGCACCTGAGGATGCTGGGTTCCTGATACAGGTAGTGAGGTCAGACAATGAGGACCTGGAAACATGAGGCTCTGCAACTTAACTCCACAATTCTAATTCCTATGCAATCAGAAATGATGTTTTACTGATGATGATAGGGTGGTTTAGTAGAAAAGAAAATATTAGACAGCCTTCTCTGCTGTAAATTGTAAGATCTCCAAAGGACTGGCCATATATACTAATTTGATAAATTCCTGGAAGAGGACAATGTCTGAAACTCTCCAAAGCTCAGAAAGGCCCTGAGTTCTTTACTTACAGTAAGCACAAAAGGACAGCCTAGTTAGGCTGAGAAATGAAAGGAAATTATAATTCTGGATGAAGTCACTCAGGTTACTGCTGCTTTCAGAAGCGAGGCAGGTTCTATTTTCACGGAGATGAGTGGTATTTAACACCAGAGTGTTAAATGCTGTCTTCCCCTGGCAAGCTCAGGCCTCCCTGTGACTTTTCTCCAGCACCCTGTCTGTAATTTGTGCAACCACCCACAGGGTGATGGTGGACCATTAAGCAAGAATTTCTCAGCCATGACATCCCGGGATCCTGACATACTAATGCATGAAGTCAGAGGAAGAGAAATAGGTGGTGTTCTGAATTATTCTTAAGGAATCACCAACTTATTTTATCCATCGAGCTACCTTGGCAAAACTTCAGATATAATGGGTACATTGTCTGTAACCCTACAGGGGGTTGAAAAGGGCATGGACAAGAAATTCAGACCTTCAGTTCTGGTTGTGAACATCTGCTAATTAGGTTTCCCTGAGGTGTGAGAACTGAGAAGGAAGATTAATAGGTCATGATCTAATCAAGAACATTTTTACTTAAAATCAATAAATAAAGAATGTAGTAATCTCATTTCTAACTGGTAGGCGTGGCAAACACATAATAAATCAAGTTTAAAGCCATAAACTTTCAAGTATAAGAACGTTTGCAAGTGAGTGCTATTAGTATTCTGGTTTCCATTTTTATACTGAGGAAAACTTCAAACCTACACTTTCAGTTTGAGTGTTTATAAATTCCTGACTTTTTAACTGTGTACTACTGTTTTGTGTGTGTGTGTGTGTGTGTGTGTGTGTGTGTGTGTGTTTTAACCAAAGCTTAACTGCTTCAAAATAATAGCAAAGGCATTATGCACCTATTTGCAGTTAACCAAGGAGTAGTCATTAATTTGCCTGCTTACACTCTTAATTACCTCTGCAAGATCTAAACATAGCTCCTTACCAGCCAGCCATAGCACCATTTTCCTCTTCAATGCCCTATATTCCTCCCATCAGGTTCATTCTTTGCCCAAACTCCAATTTCCTTTTTCTTAGACTTCTCTTTCAGTTCCAGCCACTATCCCTAGATAACGTTGTCCAGATTACACCCTTATGCATATGATGCCCAAATATGTAAAAAACACTAGGATTCCCACTGTCCAGACCCTGATAGCTGACTGCCTTTAAACATCTACTGACTACCCATCTTTATTCCAAGCTCAATAAGCTCTGGAAGGCATTTATCATACCCATTCTAAAATATGCTCTTGTGTGACACCATTTTCCAAGACAGCCACTCTCAAAATCTTGATATTATCTTTAAATCATCTTCTCATTTTTATGGCCAATGATTTTTTTTTTCCCCCACTCACTCTGGCATAAACCTCTAACTTTTCACTTGTATGAACATTGCCCATGTTCAGGCTCCTGCCCTTCTTATAGAGACTACTCTTATCATAGCCTAACTGATTTCCCACCTCCTATATCTGTCCCTTTCTGAATAATCTTTTACTCTGCTCTCAGAATTAATTTTCTTTCTCACCCCTACTAAAACACTTCTCCCACGTAAAATTATAACTCACACTTTGCTGTCTGGCATACACTGGCTCCAGCCTTTTCTTCCAGGTTTTCTTGCTACCACAATTCCACCTTGTCCTCACTTGTTGAAATACTAACCGTATCCATATTAGCCAGCATGCACTGTTACACTACAGTAACAATCTCAAAATTTCATTGGCTTTCAACAAAGGCTTAGTTCTTGTTTATGATACCAGTTCTTTGGAGTAGACTGCATCTCGACTCCATGTTGTTTTCATTGGAAACCTCTGGTGAAAGGGCCCATGCCTGAGATTGGTGGTCTTCTGACAGAGGGGAAAGAACAACGGCAAAACTGCACAATGGCTCTGTCGGCTTCTGCCCATAGTTCATTGGTCAAAGCAGGCAAAATGGCCACACCTGGTATTAATGACCCCATGGAAGGTCCCAATAGGAAATATTTTGGACAAATAATATAATCGACCACACCATCATTGAAGGAACAGCATAAATTCCACCATGTTTTCAGTGTCTTGCTTCTTCTTCTCTAGACATTGGTATCTCAACCTCACAGCTACTGACACCTTGAGCCAGATAATTTTTTGCTGTCGGGTTTGTCTGTGCATTAGAGGATGTTTAGCAGTATCCCACTAGATGCCAATACCTCCACATACATTCGCCCACAGTGCCAATCAAAAATGGCTCCAGAACTTGGGAAACGTTCCCTGGAGGGGCAAAAGCACGCCCAGTCAACAACCACTGCTTTAGTCTATGAGTCCTTAAAGAACAGGAACTATGATATACGTTTAATACCTTATAAAATAGAATGGAAATTACAGAAGAAAATTTTCTTTACTAATAAAATCAAGGGCAGTATTTATCTCTCAGGTTTCTTTAGGGGGAAAAAAGCATAAAACTTTACAGACAGAAAAACAAAAGTTTAAATGTGGCTTCACCAATCCGTAAGACTCAGGGAAAGTTGTTTAACCTAAGTGTCTTCATTTCAAAATGGGTACAGTATCATTTCCCTTGCAATGTTGTGGTGACGAGTCAATGCAAATTGCTCGGTATATGGTACATGCTCAATAAAAGGTGGCTGTCATCACCACCACCAGCAGCAGCATCACCTCTGTCATACCCATAAAATATGAGATGTTTAAAAATGATTTGACCTTTTGCATAGACATGCCAAATGTTGCTTCCAGGAAGAGAACAGCATGCTCCCACGAAGCATTGCTTATGTTTATTTCTCCATAAATAAGACCTGTTGTCAAGAAACTTGAGCTTCGCTCTAGTGGATTTGCCATGAAACACACAAGCTTGGATATGAACAACAGTTTTTTGTAGCACTTTTCTGGATGTCAGCAGAATCTCACAAATCAGACAAGAAAAGTCCAAAACATATGCCCTTCAGCAACTCGCCAAAAACCAATAGAAAAAATGGTTAGTAAAGCCAAAATCAAGAAGGCAGGCAGGAGTAGTGTGGGGCTGCAAACCTCAATAAATTCACATAGAAATGTGTTTCATTTTAGTGAGAGCCTGACTAACAAAACTATTTCAAATGATGAAAACAACTTTCACATGACTACATATTATACACTCAGGAACATCAAAAAGACAAATCTCCTCTGCATTAAGGACAAATCGGTTCTGCATTTTTTAAATCCAGCCATTTAGAACAAGATAAATTGACAAGTCAGTGGTGTTGCTGTTAGGAAGTGTAACTCAATATCTGCAGAAGTGTCCTTTTCTAAGAGAGTAGTATATTGTGACATTATCAAGACTTGCGACATTTTATATCCAGATGCAAAATACCTCTTTTGTTTTCTGGTTAAGAAATTCATGGCATGACAATCATGGCAAGATTAAAATGCAAGAAAAAAAACTCAGTTTATAAAACATAGGCTGTGAGTTCCACGTTCAAATTAGCATGATTCACTGTCCAGCAAAACTAAATGTGAACGGCTTCTGATTGTGTGTGTGTGTGGGGGGGGGGGTTGTTTGTTTGTTGTTGTCATTTGTTTGTTTAACAACTCTGTGAGACTTTCTAGCTGGTAGAAAGATTTAGACCTGAGGGCCCTGAAGACTAAAAACACTTGAATTCCCAGCAGTAGCAGCAGCAACATTAAAAAGCTCCTGTTGAGTAGGAGCTAAGATTTCAATCCAGATATCATTGTGATTCAGCCTGTTTCTGCAGTGAAGCTGGGGGGTCAGCAGCTCAAAAGATTAAGCTTCTTTGACACTGCTCAGCAACACTCAGAAACGCTCCCTTCTGGGCGCAGCGTCCCTGCATGCAGTAAGGAGATCTCCTCTTCTGCAGCGTGGAACTAGGCACCACCTCATTCTCGCAGGACACACCTGCCTGCCATCGGGCCCAAAGGCTATATATACCCCCTTCACAAGCTTTGTTGTAGTAACCACGAGATCTTTCAGCAACAACACACTTGACTCGAAAATGTATTTTCTTCACTTGAACACTCCTAAGCCTGCTGGCTTAATGAGCCCCAAAGGGCAGCCTCTATATAGCTTGCTGAATTCTAATTAGATAATTAAACCAGATAGCAAAAATCTTGATTTTTGTAGCTATAAAATGTGGGCTAGTCTATATATTTTGTGCAACTAAAATTTCATAAACAAAGCATTCCTAAACACTCTTCAAAATAAGTGAAAGTTTAGTTCCAAACTCAGAAATTAATACTTGCTTTGGTCAAGGTTCTGGGACTGTCTTACCTTTTTTTTTTTGTAAGGACTGAGAGAGTATAAATACTGAGATCCTCATTCATGCATACATTTAGTTGGGAAATATTTATTCAGCACCGATTTTGTACCAACCACTGTTCTGGGCACCCAAGAAAGTTCTAAGGTCTATTTGCAGTTGTGATTTAAAAATCTGAGATAAACAAATGATAAAAAGAACAAATATGTATGTCTATAATTTAGGCCAAAAATCAGAAACGCCCAGCCTTTACTTTTCATGCCCATCTACCCTGACTTCATTGTTCCATCATGAGTAACCAGCCAGGCACATGCACGTGTACTTTTTATTTTATATACTTTACAACACTTTCAACTGTGGGCCTATTTGCAAAGTAGAATAAGAATTATTTTTCAGGAAGTATGATAGTTTTGACATCCAAAGCAAAAGCAAAGACCTATCAATATGGCTGTTTCTCCAGTGCTAATGCACTTGCTTAAGAAAAAATTGTTTTAATTGAAGGTTAAGTCATTGACAGGAATACATTGCATTGTCATTCTGGAAGTCTTTTAGGGAAAATGCAATGATTTTCAGTTGTCAAAAAATTCTGGGAAGACCTTGAGACTAAAAGACTTAAAAAAAAAAACATTTTAAAAGGGAAAAACTGGTTTACTCTTTGTTCTCTTTCTTCCATTCACCCTAAAAAAATCACATAACTTTCATATTCAGCTTTCCCATTTCTTTTATACAGATGTTAAAAAGATTGTTTAAATTCCCTTATATTTTTTAAATTTCTCGTATTTTCTTTCTTCGTTGCCAAATTCACATCACTTGTTCTCTTTGGGAAGAGGATTGACAATATTTCAGATGAGAAAGTAAGCCAAGATTAAATATTACCTTTTCTTCTTCCCTTTTATTCTTCATTCCTAATTGATGTCTTCAGGGAATCAATAGATCCTATTGAAACACCCGAACAAAAATTTGGCAACTCAGTGCTATCCAAAAGTATCACAGAACAATGCTATGCTGTTCTGCACAATGGTAAACACCAGATGGAAAAGTAAATCATTCAAACATCTGGAAATGTCCTAGATAATTGTTCACCTGAACAAATTTCATGAATTATTAGAAATTAAGTTTTTGCTTTCCACCTGGATGTGTTTTTTTTTTAACTCAAATAGCTGTAGAGCTAGAAGCAAAATCTTAGTGCTCCTACAACTACTTCTTGGGTTTCATTTTCTCCAAAAGGAAGACATAAATTAATTAAGGCTGGCTGGGACAATAACATTATAACATTAATTATTTTGATGTCATCCACTGAAGCAGGCTAGAAAGAGAACAGGAATACAAGGATGGACTGCAAGTGGTAAATGCCCCTCCTTGGGTCATCATGCTATGTATCCTCTCTCCTAAATACCATCAGCAATTTTAGAGTAACACACGCACGCATGCTCACTCTTCTCAGAGATGTGTTTAAGTCCAATGTCAAGAAAGAACATGATTTCATTGCATTTAGTGACAATTCCTGTTATAGAATTTATCAAAGTATCTTTTGAACTGTATGTCAGCCTAAATGAGGCAAATTTTGTTTTAGAATACACATAGTAATTAATTGGATTAATTATATTGACATCAAAACACACTCTAGGTGATTCCAAGATGGTGGAGTAGATAAACACTGTGTTTATCACATTCAAAATTACAACTAAATTATAGAACAGTCAACCTGGAGAACCATCTGAGTCTAGCTGAACAGAAGTTTTATGACCAAGGATATAAAGAAGCCGCACCAAAACTGGTGAGAGGAGCAGAGACGCCGAAAGGGCAGGTTCCACACCCACGTGTGGCAGTTAAAAATCCGGAAAGAGCTCTCCACCACAGAGGTTCCCCACAAAGAGCAAGGGACCCCAGATCCCCACACCAGGCTCCCCAGCCCAGAGTGTTGGTGCCAGGAAGAGGAGCCTCTACAACTTCCGGCTGTGAAAAACAGTGGGGATTCCAACAATCTGGGTAGGGCCGAGGGCTTCAGAAACCCCAAATATTCTCTTAAAGGGCTGTGCAGACACTCACCACGGGCTTGGGTGGAGGGACAGTGACTCTGGGGGCATCAAAGACATATGGAGAGAGACCGAGTTTTGTGGCTTCAAGTGAGAACTCAAGGCCAGTCCCCATTTTCCCTGTGGGGGGCCCTCCTCCTGTGCCACCAGCAGGCAGGCTCCATCTCTCCTGTGTTGAACCCACCCCCACAGGCCAAATCTGAATTTGATTGGCTTGGTGAGCTCTGCTGCTCCGCCCTGCTGACTCACTGATGTGTTACAGATCTCCATGATTTAGGAAGCCAGGTGCATTCCCAGGGAAAGAGGCTGATAGAAACAAGGCTAAGGAAAACAGATTGCAAATTAGAGCTAGAATTTAAGCCTAGGAGGGAATGCCATGAGAATGAGAAACCCAGGCAAAGGCAAGTGAGCCAGATGACTGCGGGCATTGAATACGGAGCCTACCACATGGTGCAAATGTCACATGGGTAGCAAGCCATGCATTCAAACCAGGCACCAGAAACATATGTTTCAAACTATTTCCAGCCCCAACTCACTAAAGACAACACAGCCTCTCAGGCCCTGCCAGCCCAGGTCCTCTATGGTTTAGAGAGCAGGCAGGGCTCTACCAGCAGTTGCAGACTTTCAGTGCAGCTCCACAGCCTCTTATCCAAAACCTTTTAAGTGTATTTTGGAGTTCAGAATTTTTAGATATTAAAAGTCATGGAACAACTTGTGTGGCTATCCAAAGGAATTATGCGGGCTGGCTGAGTGGCTCAGTTGGTTAGGAGCTCGCTCAAGAGTGCGAGCTCTGAGCAACAGCGGTTCGAGTCCTGGCCCAAGCTGAGCTGCCAACAGGTGGCAGGATGGCTCAGCTAGAAAGAAAAAAAAAAGGAATTATGCTGAGTGAATAAATTCAATCACAAAAGGTTACATAATGTATGGTTCCATTTATGTAGCATTGTTGAAATACAATTACAGAGATGGAGAATAGGTTAGTGGCTGCCAGGGGTTAGGGAGAGGGGTAGTAAAGGATGGGGCTGAGTACATTCAATCAATCAATCAATTAATAAACATACAAAAAGTTTTTGTTTGATGAATGGATAAACAAATGAGTGAATGTACACATCACAAAAAAATATCAAATACAATATCATATAATTTGTTAACTTTAAGACTAGCAATTTACTTAAACTTTCTGCAACTTGATTTTCTCAAGTATAAGATGGTAATAACATAGTTCTTCTCCATCAGTTAGATTAAACCCACTAGTGCATATAAAACAATTGTTACTCAACTGAATAGGTAGGAAGCACTAAGCAGATACTAAAATTATAAAGTATAGATATACATTGGGAAAAACTTTAAATATATTTTCTATTCTCTAAGCCACAGAGAGTGTGAAATGTTCTTAAATTAAGATACATTAAAAAAACATTATAACTATTAATAACTTTATAAATATCAATATCAAATTTCCTAAACATTATCAAATGGTAAACTACATTGTGTTTTAATGTCAAACATTATTTTTTACTACACAGAATTTATAATCACACATAGTATTTATTGATCCTTAGGTAAGCAGAATATTTAATTGATCATTAAGAGATTGGCTCTCTGATAATCATGTGATTGCTAATTAATTTTAATATATTATAACTTATGTTTGAACAAAGTATGTGTTATTATTCACTCATTCACACATCAAATATTCACTGAGAAAACTAGTAAGCGTCAGGCAATGTTCTAGACACTGATGAAGCACTGGTGAGCAGAATAGTCACATTCCCTGTCCTCATGGAAATTACAATCTTAGAGTCACATGGGTGTAAAGTTCCTTCCTGGGTGAAGAGACAAGGCTCATCTGAATAAGCATATAGTGAAAGAATCCAGGAGAAACCAGAGCTCAATAATCCATGTATTGCTAAGAAGTGTATAGAGCTGCAAATAACAGAAACCAGGCTACAGTAGCTTAAATATAGTCGGGTTTTCTTCTTTCACATAAAATGATGTCCAAAAATAGGTAGTCCAGAGCTTAACGGGTAGCTTCACTAGGTGCAGGGGGGGACCCAGGGTCTATCTACCTTTCTGCCCTGCCATCATGACTTCTATTAATAGCCTCAAAGTCCCAAGATGATTCCTGAAATTCCACTTATCACATCTACCTTTTAGCAAGAACTGAAAAGGCAAAGGTGGAAATGTGTAAAAATCCCCACACAATGGCCACTTATTGACCATCTCCATTAAGAAAAAAAAGGGGGGGGGGAATTGGTGTTGGATACACAATTAAAGGTCTTTACCGTAGGTCAAGAATTAAGGGCCCGATTATTCGCTCAGGCTCAACAGGAGTCACAATCCTGTGAGCACAAATTAGATGGGAACAAAATATGTCTCTCAAAAGACAAATCAGAAAAGAAGAAGAAGAAGAAGAAGAAGAAGAAGAAGAAGAAGAAGAAGAAGAAGAAGAAGAAGAAGAAGAAGAAGA
>NW_017731678.1:1789653-1832869 GCF_001890085.2 Hipposideros armiger
GAAGAGGAAGAGGAAGAAGAGAAGGAGGGGGAGAGGGAGGGGGAGGAGAGGGGGAGGAAGAAGAAGAGGAACGATGGTATAAGGGTGGCACAAGTCATGAAAATCTGGAGGTTTTACTGAGGAAAGGGCTTTTGATTCCTGTCCAACGGCAAAACAAAATTCACTATTAGACCTGCTTCTGGGGTCAGGAAGTCAAAATGGTGGCCAAAAGCCATGTCACTGAGGAATAAGCTTTCAGCTAGGGGAGAAATAAAATAGTAAGATGCTTAGAAAATTGTATCAGCTCTACGTGTGTAACAAAGAGCTAACAAGGTTGCTTACTCTACTCCCGTACCCCTGGCCAGCCCAGTGGATTACATAGCATGCGGTCAATAGTATGTGTTGAATGAATTAGTCTTGGCAGGCTTTCCCATGGAGACTGGCCGTGTCCTCAGAATTTCTCTCACACATGGCTTCAGGCAGCCACTACCAATGGATCAGAGACGTGAGGAGACAGGAAGCCGATCTGCCATACTCTCACTGGAGTGAGTCTATGCGCAGCAACCTGTCTGTTCCTAGGGAACTCCAATCTTTATCTCAGTTTTTCCTCATTACTTAGAAAATGCTTTTTTAGGGGGAAAACATCAACAGGGCTAAGAGTAAATAAAAGAGGGGGACAGAATATAAAAAAGGATACTGGCTTAATGCCTCACAATCAAGTATGGTAGAGGAAACAGGAATTCTCCTGTGATAAAATCCCAAATAAAATTAAGCATGGGGAATTATGAAAACATCTGCCTTTCCCACATGCACATTCCTCTTTGTACAACGTGTGTGTGTGTGCGCGTGTGTGTGTGCGTGTGCGTCTGTGTGTGTGTGTGTGTGCATGTTGCAAGTTTTAAGTGAGATCAAATTTTCCTTACAATCAGAAAACTTCATTTGCCATGTATTCTAGATAAATGATTGTTGAAGATGATGCTCTGAGAAAGAAAAAGTAAGTCACCCAAAATAAGAGAAATATTGAAGAAAGGATTCATTTAATTAATGTTTTTAAGTGCCTACTAAATGCACAGTACTGGTATGGGGTTGCTGAGCTAAGCAAAACTGCTGTTTTTGCCTAACAAGGAAATGAGGACGATAACCATAAATCAAATTACCATATATATGGTTATCTAATTACAAATTGAATTAAGTACACTGAAGGAAAGGGCCAGTTCTGTGAGACCCTAGAATAGTAACAACAATAAAACTTATTTTGGGGCTTTCATTTTACTGTACCAGGATAGGGGAAGCAAGATTCCAAATGATTGAGTAGCATGTACAAAGGCCCTGAGGCAGCAAGCAGCATAGCAATTCCCACAAACTGGAAGGAGGCCTGTGTGGCTGGAGTGAGGACAGCTGGCAATGGTTCAAAGTGAGGCTGAGACACAAGTAGGAGGCACCAGCAGGGGCTTGAAAGCCATGACGATTTCAATTTTCATCTTAGCCATAGGAATCCATTGAAGAGTCTTAAGAAGTAAGTGACATCATCATGTTTGTGTTACATAAGTACCTGTGTGACTCGATTCTAAGAGCACTATAGCATCAATGTGGTAAACTGGGGTAACTGAACACATTATACAAAAAAAGAAAAAAAAGCAAATAAAGGAGTAAAGAGTTTTGTCAGATAAATTACTCTGACAACAGCATGAATAATAGGTTTGATAAGGGCAAAACTGGACACTAAGGAGATGAATTTGAACAACACAAACAAAAACACAGAAAATAAAATGGATACAAGATACATTGAGATAGTGAAATGTAGAGGTTGATAGAGGGAAGGACCTAGGCTGGCTCCAAGTTTCTGGTCTGGATAAGTGGGTGGATATGTTGCTATTTGCTGTGATCAGTAGCACAGAAAGTAGACCAGGAATACAAGGAATGTGGTTAATCCAGCTAGACTTGTTAAGTTTAAAATGTTCATGAGAATCCCAATATATATATCCAGACAGGAAGTGATATGAATCTGTACCTCAGAGGAAATTTCATAGATAAATATCTAGATTGTGGACTGATTAATATAGAGATGATTGTTAAAATGGTAAACATGAATGGATCACATAGGGAGTATTTACCATGATTTACATAAATAAGAGAACCCTTAGCATCACCAGCTACAGGGCAAGCTCAAGGTTAAGAGAAGACCAAAGAAAAATTGTGTCAAGAAAACCATGTGATTAGGTCATTTTCTATAAGGACTAAAGGGTCATAGGGGCATATGAAGAAAGAATAGAAGTATTCACTGGGTTTAGCCATCAGGCATCTTTGTCAATGGAGTGTAAGTCCAAAGGTGGGGCCAGCACTAGGGTGTGGTGGAAGAGGAGGATGCAGAAAAAGTGATTGCAGGCAGGCTAGTCTTTATTTATTTTTTTTCTATTTAAGATGTCTTTTATTTCTTCAAATTTATTATTTATTAGGAATGACTGAAATAAAAAAGTATAATTGAGCCCCATCATTATCATGATCACCATGGAAATGGCTTTAGGAGAAAACTGGTCAGATGAATATTATTGCTTCCCATTTTCAACCAGTAAAATAGATGCCATTGATAAACAGACAGCCAACCGTCTGTCAAGAATGCTCTCAAGATGTTACATAATACAACATGCCTGTTCACAGAAGGGAAAAAGACTAGGAAATAACTTATGTGAACTTCTTGATTTCATCATACAAGACAAGCACAAAAGCACCACCCATGCCTCTGAGAACATTGGACCATGCACCCTGAAAAAACATTTGCCTCCTTCATCACGAGCAATCTTCCTCCAGCAGTCCAGCGTGCCTGTGTACATGATATCAGTTCCTTTGCGCCCTGAGTGCATCATCATGCGGCGGCGCACAGTGTCAAACGGGTAGGAAGTCAAGCCAGCCACCGCCGTGACAGACTGTGCAATCATCCAGCTGACAAAGATGTGAGTATTCTTGGGATCTGGAAGCATTTCCTTTGCAGTGTCATAGATACCGAAGTAGGCAGCTTGGTAGATGATTATGTCCTGCACAGACACATTAAAGCCTTGGTACAGGCCCTTAATCCCATCAGATTTGGAGATCTTAACCAGGCAGTCACCGAGGCCTTTGAATTCCCTTTCAGCTCCAGCTTTGCCCACATCAGCTGCTAGACAGGTACGGGCAAAATCAAGAGGATACACAAAACACAAGGAGGTGGCCCCAGCAGCACCACCTGATGCCAGATTGCCTGCAAAGCAGCGCCAGAACTGGGTTCTCTTGTCCACATCACCCAGGAAGATCTGCTTATATTTATCTTTGAAGGCAAAGTTGAGAGCCTGGGTGGGGAAGTATCTGATGACATTGCCAGTTTACCATGCCAGAAGGACAGGACTCCCTGCTCCTTGGGGATACGAACCACGCAGTCTATAATGCCCTTGTATTGCTTATCTGCGGTGATTTGCTTGCTGGCATGCTGCACTTGCAGCAGCAGTTTGACCTGTTCGAAGAGCGCTACCGCCGTCTTAGAGATGGCTGCGGCCACTCCTCCTGCCAGGAAGTCCTTGACGAAGGACACAGCAGCACCTGTCATATTGAAAGGGAAAAAGAGGCGGATGACTGAAAAGCTGGGCTAGAAACGGGCTGGGACTCTGGGCTCTCCAGGCTATTCTTAATTCTATGTTTTATATTAGTTTTAGATGTACAAAACAACATAATGATTAGACATTTACACCCCTCACAACGTGATAATCCCCTCAAGTTTCCTACACCTCTGACATCGTATATAGCTGTTACAATACCATTAACTGTATTCCCCATGCTGTACTTTATATCACGTGACTATAACTATGTCTATATCTATAAATTTATTTATAGTTGACATTCAATATTATTCTACTTCAGCTTCAGATGTATAGCATTTTGGTGAGGCATCTACACAGTCTATGAAGTGATTCCCCTGATAAGCCCAGTGCCCATCTGGCACCCTACATGATCTTTACAACATTGTTGATTATATACCCCATACCATATCTCACAGCCCCATGACTATTTTGGGACTATCACTTTGTACCTTCTAATCCCTTCACCAAAGTTCAAACTACAGGGCAGCATTCCCAGATTTCCTGATGGTGCAAAGGTAAGTAGAGATACTACTACTATTCCGCAACTTACATTTGGAATTTCACCTTGGAGAACTCCAAACAGATTGGCATCCAATAAATGTTCATTGAATGCAGCAGCGAAAGAAGGTTGGTGGGGCCAGCCAAATGGTTCAGTTGGTTAAGAGCACGAGCTCTGAGCAACAGG
Organism: Hipposideros armiger; assembly: GCF_001890085.2. Taxonomy (NCBI): domain Eukaryota; kingdom Metazoa; phylum Chordata; class Mammalia; order Chiroptera; family Hipposideridae; genus Hipposideros; species Hipposideros armiger. The sequence continues at coordinate 1,793,926 of NW_017731678.1, forward strand.
GTCGCTGGTTCGATTCCCACATGGGCCAGTGAGCTGCACCCAAGCTGAACTGCCGCTGAGCTGCCAACAGATAGCAGAATGGCTCAGCTGGTGAGACCATGTGTTACTAACAACAAGGTTGCTGGTTTGACTCCCACATGAAACAGTGGACTGCCCACCTGCAACTAAGATTGAACATGGCACCCTTGAGCTTAGCTGCCCTGAGCTGCCAACAGGCGGCCAGATGGCTCAGTAGTTAGGGTGTGTGCTCTTAGCAAATAAGATTGAACACGACACCTTGAGCTGGCATCCGCGAGCTGCCAACAGGTGGCCGGATGGTGACTGGACATGGAGCTGAGCTAGCTGTGCCCTCCACAACTAAGACTGAAGGACAAAAAATTGGATGTTCCCCTTCCCCAATTCCCAACACTGTTCCCCTTCCCCAATTCCCGAATAAAATCTTAAAAAAAAAAGAAAGAGACAGAGAAAGAGAGAAAGGAAGGAAGGAAGGAAGGAAGGAAGGAAGGAAGGAAGGAAGGAAGGAAGGAAGGAAGGAAGGAAGGAAAGAAAGATGTATGGTGGGTCATTCCTTCCACAGACCCTATTTTGTCTACCTCTTTTTAGTCACTATGTAGCTGCATTTACATCTTGGCCTTCTAAGACCACTTTTGAGTTCTGCAAAATAAATTACATCTATTAGGAAAATAAACATAATACTATTTCATTTTTCCTTCTCTAACTCACTCTAACATCAGTGGAATCTGTTTGAAATTTGAGTTTATTACAACAGTTTACAGCTCACATTTTTTGGTGCACCTAATTAGAGGCATTTCACACTTACCCTGAGTTGGTAAAAAAAAAAATATGATCAAAGAGTTAAGGCAACAACCTTCCTTTAAAAAAAAAAAAAAGAAAAAGAAAAAGAGAACCTCCAGTAAAGCCAGATTGCATTCTACAGAAGTAGTTTATTTATTAGAATTTGAAAGCATTTAACTACTAACAAGTCAAATACCTGAACTAGCTTATTGTATTTTAGGTGCAGGGTAGCATAATAGATTACTTAAAAGTGAAATTTTGGACAGTCCACTTGAAAGACTGTCCACTTTCAAATCCCAGCTCTACCTCTTCCTTGCTTTGTGACCTTAACAATACTTAGCTTCCTTTGCTTTGGCTTTATCATCTTTTAAATGGGAATAAAACAATTTCTCTTTTAGAACTCTTTAGAGGATTAAATACATGTAAAGTGATTTGTAAAATACCTGGCACATAACAAGTTCTCAATAAATATTAGGTATTTGGACAAAGTTCCTCCTCTGTTTACAAAGCTCATAACCTACTTGAGAGAAAAACATGCAATGCATAGTCACTCATAGTCACTTATAAGTGAATACGTGTATCCTCTGGAAGCAAGCAAGAAGGAATGAGTAATTCTACATGCAGAACTCAAAAGAAGGTTTAGAGAAGAAGTGGCATTTGAGTCTCCTACTCAGGCTATGTCTATTACCATATGGATTTGTTCACACATGCCATTTCATATGCATAAAATTCATTTAATGTTTATGTAGTTTATTATAATATTTAATTAATGTTTAATTATAAACATATGGTCAATTCAATCAAAATGGTTAAAATCTCTGGTTTAAGGACTGAAATCTGGTGTTCCTTCTACATTTTCTCTTTTCTCCAATAGATCTTATTCCTTTCTGCTCTCTTTTTCCATCTCTCTATTCTTCTTCTCTCCCTTTTTCCCTCCCTACCCTCTTTCCTTCTCCCTGGAACACTTTCCAACTTGAATTCTTTAGCACGGCTCTAAAATTTTATTCAAATGTTTCCCACAAAGACAGCCATGACAAACTCTTGCAAAGATAGCTATCGTTGCTTGTCTGGCTTCCATATGTCATCTCTGCAAGACAAAGAGGACATAGAATGAGATTAAAGTGAAAGACCTTCAATGAGTCAAATTTTAATGCGATTCTGTCCAAAAAAGAAGATACTTCATAACATGTTGAATGAATTAATGAATCACTGAATTGTAACAAGTAATTTACCTTACTGGATTAAATATTTTAAATCCATATTGTGTTTTAATTATAATTTACCTGGAAAACTGACCTATGTAATTCCTGCAAAGGAGAGTGACTGTTCAGGTTTTTTATGCAATGATGAAAATCAAGAATGAAAGAAGACATGTTAGTTCCCACTAAAATTGTAAAGGTCGATTTTACCTAAAACAGAGAAAAAAAAAAAAACACTATGCAAAAAAGGGTGAGACTCCCTTTAAAGGTTCAAATCATCTAATTCTATTCCTTTCCCCCCTTCTACCCCACCACATATATTATATACACAGTGTAGCAAATAGGTGTCATTTGTCATTAATAGTCTGAGTCTTAATAATGAACACACTGAAGATGACCACATGGTCTCATCTATATTCAGTTAATCAAGAGTAACTATTCAGCTGGTTTAGAATTTTCCAGAACAAACAACAGCTGTTTGATTGCATTTTTTATTTGGCAAACAGTGAATCTGCAGTTGTAGAAACACATCTTGAGGCCCCACATCTGATGAGGTAATTACTTAAGGCAAGATGGCTACTCAGGGGTGAAAACAGTAATAAACTTCAGGCTTTGGATTTGGGTTCAACTTTTTAATTAATTTTTAATTGGAATCTATTAATTTCATACAGATGAGAAAAGACCTGAAAAGAACTATTTGAAATAATAAAATTATTTGGGAAAACAAAAATGAGAAATTAAGTAGGAAGAAGACAATTCCTTGCTTAGTGGAAAGTTATTCCATATTCCTCTGTAAATCAAGATAGAAAAGCGAGGTATAATACATACAGCTATAAATGCTAGCTAGTTGCTCCTTGTGCTGTATTTCCCCCAACAGTAAGTTCCTTTTAGCAAACATCAAGTGTCCAAAGTTGGTGCTTTTTAACTAGCATTTGTCTTCCTACAAACAGCAAACTAATTAGAACCTACAGTTCACAGGCTCAGTGCAAGCTCCTGCATGGAGGTCTTTATATGTTTACAGAACCAGGGTTAAGAAGCTCTACTGCTGAAATAGTAGCTTGCAGCTTTCAAAGGTGAAGAATTCCATTCTCTCTATGATTCCAACGTCTAAGAAGAAATAGCCACTTGCTTCTTATAAGTGAAAATTCTGACCTTTTCTAAAGTGAATTATCAAAAATGATTGGTAAAGTTGGCAAGGTAGAAAGTCAGACTATGGCCATGTTATGAAAGGCGTTTCTAACAGAGCAGGTCTTAGAAGTAAAGGGGAAGACCTCTGTCTGGTGTTTTCCTTCATGGTCTAAACTCTGAATATCAGAGGATCATATGTGCAAATTTTGCCTTCTACTACTTTCTACAAAAGTCCCTATCTTTCCTTTCAAGTCATGCCTGTTCTGTGCCAGCCATTAATTAGAATTCATTTAAACTACAACAACAATACCTGAAGATCTCTTCAATGATCATTCAGTTGATCGCTCTCTTTAAGAGATAAATTATGAGTCCCAGGTCATATAGTGAGTGTTTTGGTGGCCTATGCATAACCAGAGCTGGGGCTCACTAAATGCTTCTGATCATCCCTCCCAGTCTTTCAAAAAGCATCATTTGGCCTTGCCAATGTTCTGGAAGCATAAGAGCCACTGAAGGAACTAGCACTCCATCCCTAGAGTCCTTCTAGATCAGTTCAGTTGGCTGGCTCTCTCAGGCTCCTGGCTTTTCACCTTTCCTCACCTCCCTTCTCCATGGGTCCTCTGCATCTCCTCTAGGATGTGACTTTTCTAAGTTTCCCCTTCTGGCCCATTACACATTGCATCAGTGTGTCAGAGTCACTCTTCCACCCATGAACACCCCCAGCAGGGCTGCATTTCAGAAGAAGGAGTCTCTCCTATGCAGGGACCTTTTCCCGTGACCGCCACCCCGCCCCCCCCGCCCACCCCAACTTGTCTTGCCTCCTCTTGGCCTTTTATTAAAATACTTTTAACTGAACATAGCCAAAGATGAGGCTTTAGGTTTACCACACAGTTTCGACAAAAAATATTGAACAAATCTGATCTATTCATACCAGAAAACTCAAAATATTAGCTGTTGTGTCCAGTACTTAGCACCTTAGACTTTGCAGATGTTTTGCCTATAAAACAGGAATTTTCTTCTTTTCTGGCTTCAAACCCTTGCTTGGATTAAATGCCAATTAAGTGACGATGTAAGCCAGCAAGGGCTTTTAGAAACCAACCCCACTGCATCAACAATGCCATTGAGGAAGTGAGTGGGGGAAATTACACAAAATCCAATGAAAAAAAGAACTCAGATGGGCTGTCCTGCTGCTGAAGAAGAATTTCTAGGGGGGGAAATAACACACCAGATTCACAGAAACAGTCCAGGCTTAGGTCAAGTTCATTCTTTGTCAGGAGTGTGTCTCTGTAAAGTTTTCACTTCAAATATAGCAGAGTGACTCAAAGTGTCTTTTCTCATTTTCATGTAATTTCTCTCAGCGATTCTGTCGATAAGCAAACTGGGTTTTCAATCTGTTTACCCTCCTACAGCCTGGCCAACTGAAATCTAAAAAAAAGCACAGCATGTTTTCACCACTCCCACCCCTACCATGTTACTCCTTTGTGCAATGAACCTCACATTGGTTCTTGTCTGGAGAAATGTCCTCCTGCACCCTACACATCAACCTTTAAAACAGTTTAGTCATTCTGTCCTTCAGGCATCCTATGTCATCCACACTCTGTTTGTTTCTAAGTGATTCCCAAGTACAACTTTGCTCTTTTCTCACCACTTCCCCAAACTAATACCTAGGTATTTCTTTTATAAAATACACACAAATGACTCTACCGTAGGTGACAGGTGGCTCTGAATGGATCTTGGAAGGAAGAGCCATGCTGAGCTATAGATATGGAATGGAAGACCATAGTGTGTAAGCTAAAAAGTCTTTATTTAGTGACTAGGGTAAATACTTTAACAACAGTGCTTTCAGAATAATTCATATGGCTCTCAATTTTTTTAATGTACAAAGACTGCATAAATTACAATACATCCTTTGTTTTAGTCAACTAAAATAGCATATATTACAGGGAATTTCTCCAAGCAAAATATTAAAATTTCACAAAACAATGTGGTCAATAAACAGCTACCATTTACTTAGCTCCTTATACATATTTAAAAACCAAGAGTTGTAAATGTCGGTTTTTCCCTCACATTCATCTTGTAAAACTGGTGTTATTGGCTGCATTTTATAAGACTCAAACTGATTAAGAGGTGACCACAGGCGACAGAGCTAGTAAATGACAGAATGGGGGCGGGAATCTAGTTCTCTCAAAGGCTCAAGCTAAGGCTCTTTCAACCAAGCTCACTACTTCCCGAAGGTGCTTAGCATCTTTGAACGAAAGAGGAGGAAGTTTGGGGGGAGAAATGCTCTTAGGAAATCTACCTCTTGATGTCCTACAGTATGAAATCCTATGTCAAAGTTCTGTAAACCTGAAATATTATACATTTTACAAGTTCAAACATGATTTAATGTGTGTTCGTCCTGCTTTAGTAATTAAAAGATGTCTAAATATTTAGTGTATAGCTCTGCCATACCCAAAAATAGATGTGTTGAGTGGCTTTAAAAAATTCATCATAGTTCAACCACAATAGCTATAAATGATCGATACAGATCTCAAGCCATTCAGCCTGGCAGAGGAAATCAATGTGTCTCAGTTAAAGCCCCAAATGTTTCAATTCTGCAGAGTCCATTTTCTTGACTGTATATAGACATTTTTGGCTAAGAAAGATGTACAAGCTTATCAAGTCCCGGAGGAAAAAAAAAAATACTTGTCCTGGAAAATGTGTATGGGGCATTTTGGAGATGGGCTGAATGGATAGAAGGAAAAGTCAGGCAATCAAAATGTTGAAGCAAGCCATCGTACAGAAGTGACACATTATGTATAATACCAATTTCTACAAGGTAGACCAAAGAGGGTCTTGCCTAATAGAAACGTATCTGGCCTAATAGACCATGAAGAAGAGCTGGATTGTTTTTCTTGGGAGCTCTATTCTTCTTGTTGACTTACCTTGCACTCTCAGGAGTTAGACTATGGACTTTAAAAGACTAACTTTTTTTCTTCTGTCTCAAGGAGACTACTATAGTCAAAATTTTTTTTTCCTCCTCAAATTATGACTTTGTATTTGAAAGTATAAATGTCTTGTAACAATGCCTTACCCAGGGAAAATAAAAACAGGCTTATGCAACAACTTCCTCTGGGTCTTAAAAAATAAAAGGTGATTTGATACAAAAGGGACACTGAACATCTTTAGTAAGAATTGAAATTTCTCTCATGAAATTACTTAGCATTTTCTTAATTGGCTGTATTTACCCTAGTATGTCAACTCCTGTGTTTGAATAGTTTCCTGTGACTCTTCAGAGGGTTACTGTAGTAACAAGATCTTATGTGTGTCACTTTATATTTGGTAAGAGAATTGTTCTTGCTCTAATTATATTGTAAAGGGGACAGCTTCATTAACCAAAGTGGCAGAAATAACAAAAGCATCTAATACTTATTCCACCTGGACATTTCACAAAGCTGAATGACGTTTTTCTATTCAAAAAATGTCTCTCTAGTGCATTTATTAAAATGAGCTTTCAACAAAACCATTGACTAGAGAGAGAAGACAGTTTCAGCTGTGCTAAAACCTGATTTCCTCTGAGTACCAAAAAGCTTCATAAATAATTCAGTACAAAAAGGGGAAAAAGCACTTAGAAAGTATGGCAGTGTCTGCAGATTTAGGAATGGCCGCAAATGATTCACATCATTTCAGGTTTGTAGAGCATCAACTGGATACTAGGCTATTGTCAATGCTGGTGATGCAAAGACAAATAAAAATAGTTTAAATCTTCCGAGAGTCCATGGGGCCCATGGGTGGGATAAACACATGAATAATATTTTAAAGGCATGGTAGTTAGTATTCTTGTAGAGACATGGAACATTTAAATAGTCATAAGAGCAGCTTTAACATCCTTCTTTTGAGCCTCTGCCATCTGTCCTCGTGCTAAGTGCTATCATCCATGTTATCTTATTTAATCCTCACAACTAATGATGTGATCAGGTGTTATGAAGTGCTGTGAATTCATTCTTCAACAAGGACTTCTTGAGTACTTACTATGTGCTGAGCACTATTCTATGCACTGGATAAACAATGGACAGACAAAAATCCCTACTTTCATGGAATTTCCACTGTCTTGGGAAGAAACTGAAAGCAGCATAATAACTAAGTTACGTAACATATTAAAAGGTAATAGTTCTATGGAGAAAATGAAAATGAAATATGAAAAAGAGGTCAATGAGTGCAATTCTAAATAAATGGACTGGGTTATCAGGGAGGCCTCACTAGAAAATGACATTTGAGCAAATCCCTGAAAGAAGTGATGAAGCTACCTAGCCACACTGAGGAAGTAGGAAGTTAGCCATACTGGGGAAGGAAGAGAAATAAACCATACTATGAAAGTGAGAGAGTCAGTCAGAATGAGGAAACGAGGGAGCTGGCCACCGTGAGGAAAGGAGCTACTCATATGAGGAAATAGGGAGCTAGTCATACTGAAGGAGTGAGACAGCCAGGTACGTTAGGGAAGCAGGCACTTAGCCATACTGAGAAAGGAAGGGCGATAACCACACGAAGAAAGTACAGAAGCTGGTCAGAATGAGGAAGTGAACGGCTAGTCACACTGAAAAAGGCAGGGAGCTAGCCATGCTAACGTCTGGAGAAAGGGCATTGCAGACAATCGTAAGTGCAAATACTCTAAGGCAAATCATGCCCACACAGCAGATTTAGACAAATCAAGGATTGCATAAAATGTCGTCTCTGTAAAATTACATAGTGTATGTACAAAGAAGTATATGGAAAAATAGTCACTGAGATAATAATGAAAATTTAACTGAGTTATAGAATTGTGATTACTTTTTATCCTTGTCTTCAATTTTCTGATTTGCTTGAATTGTTTCCAATGGAAGTATATTATTTTATCCCCCCCAAAAAACATGCTTTTTTATCCTTTATGGAAAAAAAAATTGAATTGGCATAGATCACAGTTCTGTTTAGTGACTCACCAGAGACTAAATCCCTCTCTATCCATTCTTCCTAAATAATAAACACCCAATTTTAGTGATCACATTGTTCGCTAACGACTACTTTACTGGTAACAAGTACTTTATGCAGACTCTTTTCCAGCTAGGCATTGCCATGAAATTAGGTTTACTCAATGATCAGATGATTCAAAAGAACAGGCCTTAAAGGAGTGGGCATCGTGGGCTTCCTCAGTGCTTCTTCCTGCTATTGGCCTGAAATCAGGGCTAACTCCTGGTACACAAACACTTTCTTGAAACATAAGGACAAGGATCTTGTCCTAGAGATGTCAGAGACAGAGACAACTTCATAAACCACCCTGCCAGCCCTTATCTCCCACTTTCAGACTTCTTTCACAGCAAGGATAAAATCTTGTGTGTTTAAACCACTCTTATTTCTCATGTTTTTCTGACACATATGGCTGAACGACCCTTACTTAATATAATATATGTATATAAAGCAGCGTTCCATCTCTGTCTTCTTAGTTTATGTTTATGCCCTTTGTATCATGCCACCATTGCTCCTTGCATGAGCGAAGCAGATCTTGGAGGACAGACACTTTAGCTGAGTCGTGGAGGTTGAATCAGAGCATGAGAGAGTTGTATACAGTGATGTGCTAGAGGACTCATTCCAAAGAGCATGGATCTGCTAGATGCAATTAGAAATAATAGCATTTTCTGACAAGCCTAATTAATATTTCAAAAAACCACTGCTTTCTTCATACCAAAAATGTCCTATTAGAAAAAATCCAAATAGTTATAAGAGCAACAAAATTTATAAAATAACTATGTTCTTATTACTATTTGCTTTTTTCTAATTGAGCCTTGAGTTTTGCACACCTGGCCATGACCAGGATCAAATGAAAACGAGATTCAAACCCTTTGGCCATAAGATTTGCTTCTGGCTTCCCACTGCAGCTGCATCAATTCACACTTTTTTTAAAAAACATCACTAGTCATGAGCAAGGCCTTTGGAGATCCCACTTGTGTTGATCAAGAGCAGGAGAAGCATTTAAAACATTTCTCTCCATCTCAAGCAAGCCAGAAATGCTCACCTCATTACTAATATCACTTCATGTCCTGGCATGTGGTAGATTTACTCACACAGTAAAAAGTTAAGAGATCTCTTTTTTTTCCTTTCCATAAAAATTCAAATTCAAAACAATAAGGTTAATGAAAAGCAATTGTGCATATAAGCTACATGTTTATATGATTTACCTCTCAGGTAAACCAAGGGATGAAAATTTTGACTCACCATCATTCTAAAGAAAACCCTATTGATCCATATAGTTGACAAAAAAACTGGACAGGAATTATACTATGTTGGGCCCTTTGAAGAGTACATACTAACTTAATAAATCTTTGTTGGTGCAATTGCCTCATGTTCTTTGCAAAGCATTTTGTTTCCTCACTTACTAGTCACACCTACCTGAAATAGAAGGAGTAAAGTTGATCTCTCAGTGAATGGTTGCATTGACCCAGATTCCATAGGATCCTGTATCTGGCCATTGCCTGAGGCCACATGCACTCAGCTTGGTCACAGGCGAACAGGAGATGTCTCCTTTGTGCAGGACATGGCTGCAAATCCTCAAGGACAGCATGGCCCATGCCAGTTTCACCCTTACCTTGAAACGTATTCACCATGACTACTGGTGATTAGAAGGTCACGTGGTATGATGAAAAAGGAACTGAATTTGGAATCAGAAGGCGTGTTCTCACTCCAGTTCTAACCCTTGTTAGCTCCACGGCTTCAGGCAAGTCCCTTCAAACCCCTGTCCTTGGTTTCTCATTGACAAATATGGGTAATGATAATTTACCATACCAGGTAGTTTTTAAATAAAATAATATGTGAAGGCACTTTGTAAACAATAAAACAATATACACATGTGAGACATTACATGTAATTAGTAATCAAAATTTGATACTTTCTGATCACAGGATGTCAAAAAATTAGCCTAATCCCACATGGTTACAGTAACTGATTTTTCAAAAGAGGTCAATTAAACAAAGACCATGGTCTCCTGGGGTCATTTGACCCAATGATGCTGTCTAAGTATTTATCCTTCAGAAATGTTTATTACAACAAAATCTGTAAGAGGCAAAAATTGAACATAACCAAGCTCTTATCAAAAAGAAATTGTTATATAAATTATGGTATGTCTATACCATTAAATACAATGCAGGTTTTTAAAAATGAGACAGCTTCATTCTCATTACTGTATAGAATGTGTTGTTTGATTATGCCACAATTTATTTATTCATGTACTGTTGTGAGCATTTGGATGGTTTCCAGGTTTAGTTCATTATAAATAACAGTGCTGAAAACATTTTTGAACATCATTTTTTATGAATATATGAACATATTCCTGTGGTTATATCTCTAGGAGTGGAAGTACTAGATCCTAAGGTGTGTGTCTTCAGATTGAGTAGCTAACTCCAGTGGCAGCCATGGAATCAGACTGTTCAGACATCCTGCTGTGAGGAGGAAGCACAGTTGACTGACAGACCCAGCTGCTGCCCTTCTGGACTCACCTCTGTGATGGCACCAGGGCCACACTTACTCCAAACTGCTCCCAGCCAATGACTGAGTACAAAGCAAGTACTAGATCAAGCCCATTTTGTGGGACATGGGATTTGTCTAACAGGCAACTTTGGTTCCAGAACTCTAGATCTTACTGGCTGAAACGTCTTAGAAATGCAATTTGAAACTCTCCTTACCCAATCCTCCTGCCTTCCCCCATCCTTTCATAGGGATTTGAAGGCTCTCTGCTTACTCAAGCTCCCTAACTTTATCCTTCCCCAATTGCCCACAATAAATTTTTTGGGTGTTTCCTCCTGTCTTGGCCTCTACTTCTCAGAAGACCCAAACCAAAAGACACTTCCAAACAGTTTTCCAAAGTGGGACAAAATCACTCTCCCACCAGCAATGTGCTCAAATCTTAGTAACCCTGCTTCCATACCAACACAGCTATTTTGTGTTTTCTTCATTTTAATTGTTCTAGCATGTGTGTAGTGGTATCACATTGTGGTATTAATTTTTATTTCCCTAATGACTAATAAAATTGAGCACTTTTCATGCTTTCCTTTGCTATTTGATTATCATTCATTTTGAAGTACTTGTCCACATCTTTTGCCTCATTTCTTTTTAAGTTATAGTACTTCTTTTTGTAGTCTGAATATGAGTCAATTGTCATGTGTATGTACTGAAAATATCTTCTCTGACTCTGTGGGTTGCCTTTTTATTCTTTTAATGGTAACTTGTTGAACAGAAGTTACAACTACATGCAAGAATATGGGTCAGTCTCAGAAGCATAACGTTGAATAACAAAGAAAATGCCAGATACAAAATTATATGCACCATATGATTCAGTTTTGGATAAAATTCGAAACAGGAAAATTAATCTGCAGTGTTAGAAGACAGGGTAGTGGCTACCCTTGAGGTGGGGTGGCCAGTAGCTGAATAAAATGGGGGGCAAAAAGGAAATTTTTTACTTGCTGGAATATTCTGTTTCTTGGTGCTGGTCACATGGATGTGTTCACCTTATAAAATGCATCAAACTATACACCAAGAGTTATATAATTTTTTGTGTATGTTATACTTTAATTAAAATTTTCAATTAATAAGGAGCTATGTCTATTCTAAGAAAGAAAAAAATGTACTTAATATATTACTGAGTGAAATGAAAATATCACCAGACTACAGTGGGTTTGAATTCTTCACATCTGAACACATTTTGAGCTGCTAACTATTCCATTATATCCATTATATATGTCATATATATACATACATATATGTATATATATATATATGATCATTTTCTTTATCCATTCAATTTACCCACATGTAGGTTGTTTTCATACCTTGGCTATTGTGAATAATGCTGCAATGAACATGGGAGTACAAATATATGTTCAAGATACTGATTTTGTTTTCTTTGGCTATATGCCCAGAAGTAGTAGGATTGCTGGATCATATAATAGTACTTTTTTAAATTTCTTGAGGAACCTCCATATTGTTTTCTATAATGGTTGCACCAGTTTATACCACCAACAGTGTACAAAAATTCCCTTTTCTCCATATCCTTGTCAGCATTTGTTATCCCTTGGCATTTTGATAATAAATATCCTAACAAACGTGAAGTGATATCTCATTGTGGTTTTGATGCTCGTTTCCCTGGTAGTGATAAGTACCTATCCGTAGACCTGTTGGCTATTTGTACGCCTTTTATGGGGGGAAAAAAATGTTTATTCAAGTTCTTTGCCCATTTTTTAATTGGATTATTTGTAGGTTTTTTTGTTTGTTTTTGTTTCATTTGGTTTGATTTTTTGCTACTGAGTTACATGAGAGTTTGTGTATTTTGCATATTAACCCCTTATCAGATAGATGGTTTCCAAATATTTTTCCCCACTCCGTAGGTTGTCCTTTCATTTTGCTGACAGTTCCCTTTGCTTTGCAGAAGCTTCTTAGTTTGATATATAGTTCCATTTGCTTATTTTTGTTACCTTTGCTTTTGGTGCCAAATTCAAAATATCATTACCAAGACCAATGTCAAGGAGTTTACCATCTGCTATTTTCTTCTAGCACTTTTACAATTTCAAGTGTTATATTCAAGTCTTTAATCCATTTTGAGTTGACATTTGTGGAGAGTGTAAGATAGAGGTACAGTTTCATTCTCTCACATGTGGATATCCAGTTTTTCAAAACCAATTAATTGAAGAGACTCTCCTTTCTCCACTGTATATTCTTGGCCCCTTTGCTATAAATTAATTGACCATATATACAGGGGTTTGTTTCTGAGCTCGCTATTCTGTTCCATTGATATAGTTATCTGTTTTTTTGCCAGTACTATACTGTTTTGATTACTATAGCTGTGTAATGTAGTTTGAAATCAGGAAGTGTGATGCTCTAGTTTTGTTCTTCTAAGATTGTTTTAGCTATCTGGGGTCTTTTGTGGTTCCATATGGACTTTAGGATTGTTTTTCTGTTTTTTTTTAAAGGCCATTTTGATTTTTGATGAGGATTGTATTAAATCTGTACATGGCTTTGGGCAGTATGAGCATTTTAACAATATTACCTCCTCTCATCCATGAGCACAGACTATCTTTCCATATATTTTTTGGCTTCTTCAGCTTATTTCATTAATGTTTTATAGTAGTCCGTGTACAGATCTTTCACTTCCTTGGTTAGATTTATAACTAAGTATTTTATTCTTTTTAATGTTATTGAAAATGGGATTTTGTTTTTCTTAAGTCTCTTTCCAGTAGTTCACTGTTAGTGTATAGATACACAACTGATTTTTGTATATTGATTTTGTATCCTACGACATTACTGAATTAGTTTATACTAATAATGTTTTTTTATGGAGTCTTCAGGACTTTCTTTTTATACTATAGTCCTCTGGGACTTGTGAACACAATCCCCATTGGCTTTCAGAGCTAGGTGATTTGGGGGCATGTCCCTTGGATAGCAGCCTTAAAAGTCGGGGCACTAGATGTATGGTCCAAAACTTTCACTCAGGGAAAAGCTGGAAGCTGGGGCTTCCCTCCCAATGTATGGTGCTGTACTGGGGGTGGGGTTTATGGCATGTCTCAGCCTTTCCTACCCATTTCAATGTGGGTATTTTCTCAGTTGCTTGATATGTAGGAATACTCAGCTAGTTTCTGGATTTCTCTCAGAGGAGATTGTTTTATGAGTAGCTGTATATTTGATGCATCAGTAGGAGGAGGGAAATTCAGGAGCCTCCTATGTTGTCATCTTTGTTCAGTTAATATCCAATGTACATATTATTATTATCTCCATTTTACAGAGGAGAAAACTGAGGCATAAAATTTAAGTAAATTGCCCATCATCATTTATACCATAAATTGGTGAGCCAGAATTTTAACCCAATCATTCTAATCCAGAGACTTCAGTAATAACCTCTACCAGTGGTTCTCAACTAGGAATAATTTTATCTCCAGGGGATATTTGGCAATGTCTGAAGATAATGTTGATTGTCACAACTGGAAGGGGAGACTACTACTGGCATCTAGTAATTAGAAACCAGGGATATTTCTTAACATCCTATAATGCACAAAACATTTCCTCACAACAAAGATTCATTTAGCCTAAACTGTCAATAAAGTGGAAGTTAAAAAACTCTGCTCTATATTATACTTCCTCTAGGATGAGTTATACCTTTGCTATGAAAAATGTGGTCTTTAGACTAGGAGCATTGTATCACCTAGGACCTTATTATAAAAGAAAAGCCCATTCCAGATCTACTAAATTAGAATCTGCATATTAGTAAGATTCCTAGCTGGTTCATTTGCCCATTGAAGTTTGAGAGGCAGTGAATTTTACTTTTAGCCCTACTGTGCTATTGGTAAGTCTCGAATAAGATGAATTCCATATACCAGTCTAGTCTCCATACACAGGCACAGAGAGACAATGTTAGGAAAATAGTGGTGGGGTGTGGGGAGGAAGATGGACAGATTCAGCAGGGGTGGAATATTAAAGACTGGAATTTTCTTTAGCAGATGGTTCTTAAATGGATGACTTCCTCATAAAGATGAGAGGTTGCAAGCAATTGTGCTAGCATTGCAAAAGGACAAATGGCCTAAAAAAAAAAATGCATATCCTATGGGCTATGCTATTTATTTGTCTATACAAATATCACAGAATGAATCTATGTAAAACAAAAATATCCCACTGAGAGAATTCATCAAGCCAGATAACTTGAATTGTGCTGATAAAGATAAAAAGAGAACAGACTGAATTTGACTGTCTTCCACTTTTTAATTATGAATGTTGGTGTCACGTAAACTCAGTTTTGAAACCAGTGTAACTGTCACTGTCATTTCCAGGCATATAATATGTATTGACCCATCCTCCGACCACGAACTATTCCACACAGTTGCCATATCTTTGATGATACACAAAGGTCTGGTCTGACTAAAGCAATGGCAGTGCAGATCCTTCTACCAGCCACCCTCAGATTCAGGTATTTAATTGTGTATGTATGTTAAACCATTTCCTGGAAACTATTTTTCCTTTATTTATAATAGGTATTTATTTAACCTTAATTTTGTATTTGTATATTATTTTATTATTCACACTCCTGTTTTAAACAACTTCAAATCCTTATGGAATTGTTGATGAATAAATATATAATGAGAGAAGAATAGGGATAGAAGTGATAAATTGAGTGTGGCAGACAACAAAAAAATAGATGTTTAATTCAAACTTTCTTTTTAAAACACTGACCTAAAGAATTGAAAATTAAATAATAAATATAGTTTTGAAAATTAAATAATATACAAATTTATATTTATAATATAAATACAAAAATGAACTCCCAAAAAAGTGTGATCAGCTGAAGCAAGAAACACCCACAAATTAGGGCTTGCAGATAACCCCTTTCTGGAGACAAAAGATGGAAAACCACCTATGTCTTCTACACAAACTATGTTAAATTAATACTTCTGACTTTAAAAACCTCCTATAAAAATATTTTTAGTAAAATAAATATATACATTTTCTTGTGGCTCATGTTTACAAGGTCCTTGGCTATTATAGGCATTGAAATAAAAAAGAAAATGTATACACATGTACAAACACACACATTTATAGTCAGTTATAGTGCATAATATATGCATCAAGAACTAAAAAGTCAAAGGACCTCTCCTCTTTACCCATTCTGAAAATATGTAACCAAACTTTAGTTTTGATTGAAACCATTTGCTCCATGTTTGCGTGTTATCCAGTTTCTATCTAAGTCTGTCCTGGAATCTTCCACCTTAGCATATCCAATACCTTTGGCTAAAAAAGGCCTGTCCTGCCATTCCTCATGCAAGTAATAAGTACTTGCTTCTGTTGTGCACTGCTTGCTTGAAACTTTGCTTCAGAAAGGAAGCCCGTATAACTCTCTTTTTATCTAATTTATCCAGGGATAATCCCCTAGGAAGTACCCTGATAGCTTGACTGGGTTAGAGGAAACTGAAATCCTATGTTGTTTTAACTAAATATATCTTCGATCTTATTTTGGAAGTGAGACTTGCTTGACATTTGACATTAATCATAGACACTGGAGAAACAGCTCAGGGAGTCGGGATTGTCATCTGTGACCAATCAAGTCTCACTGGACATAACCCACTGCTCAGCATTGCTTTAATTTGTTGTGCTGAAATGTCACACCTGTCAGACAACTCACACGTCTTTCCAAGGATGGGCTAGGTTTTGTTTTCTCCCTTTCTGTAAATGCAACATATGTTAGCAGCGTGCTTTGGCAGATTTCAGCAGTATTTTCCCCCTATTCAAGCTGTTAGTTCACTTGTCAAATACAGGAATTTCTCTTTCATCTTCAAAGAATTCAGAACCACAATTAGAACGAGGGGGAAACAGCAAAGCAGATTGACAGGATGCCTATCAAGATTTCCCAGCAGTTGCTTAGCTGTTTATATACACTGCCTACCCTTCCCCCATCTCTTCAGCAAGTGGAAGGCTGAGGAACATACCTGGACTTTACAGGTATAGGCAACTAAAAGACCAATATACATGAAGTAATGGTTTAATGAGCATTAATTTTAAATTGTCCAGTCAACCGGAGCTAGTAATTTTTTATGGTTTATACATAGCCTATTTGGTGACCCTCATATTATGTCTAGAATCTACTCAAGAAGCCAGAAAGGCTGGATGGTGTGTAAAAGCAGCATAAAGCTAAGGAGCAAAGGAGCTTGGAGGTGCTCCCCAGGGGCCCTTTTCAAATTATTAAAGCCACGTCAGAAAATACAAACAATGATGGATAAAACTGTGCTTCAGTGTGGCTACAAAAGATGAAAGTTTTAGAGGCTAGTATTGAACAAAATTGTGGGAATAGAGTAAAAGAAATTCATGGCTGAGAAAAACAAGATTGTCAAGTATTTAAAGCCAAGAACTCTTGACATGAAGTTGAGGGTTTTTCTTAAGTGGTTCCTGAGACATCTCTTTGAAGCAGTTTCCTCAAACAGTCTAGGAATACAAGGTGTTCAAAACGATTACAGTCATGAAAAAGAAACACAGATAAATTATTCAGAATTCAGCCAGAATATTGTCCAAGAAGAGTCATTTTTATTTTATATAGAAGATTAGAAGCTCTTTACTAAAGAGGCACTCCTCTATGATAAAATGAGACCATGTTTGTGGGCTAGTGACACTGAGGTCTGTAATGCCTGCAGGGCAGCCTTACCTTCTGCAGCCCCTTTGGCCATAGAATTTGCTTCGGGCTTCCCACCACAGCTGCATCAATTCACACTTTTTAAAAAAAAAACATCACTAGTCATGAGCAAGGCCTTTGGAGATCACACTTGTGTTGAATCAAGAGCAGGAGAAGCATTTAAAACTTGTCTCTCCATCTCAAGCAAGCCAGAAATGCTCACTTCATTACTAGTATCACTTCATGTCCTGGCATGTGGCAGATATGCTCACATAGTAAAAAAGCTAAGAGATATTTTTTGTCCTTTTTATAAAAATTTAAATTCAGAACAATAATGTTAATGAAAAGCAATTGTGCATATAAGCTACATGTTTATGTCATTTGCCTCTCAGGTAAACCAAGGAATGAAAATCTTGACTCACCATCATTTTAAAGAAAACCCTATTGATCCATATTGCTGACAACAAATTGGATAGGAATTACACTATGCTGGGCCCTTCGAGGAGTATATTCAATAAATCTTTGTTGGTGCAATTGCCTCATGTTCTTTGCAAAGCATTTTGTTTCCTCACTTACTAGTCACACCTACCTGAAATAGAAGGAGTAAAGTTGATCTCTCAGTGAATGGTTGCATTGACCCAGATTCCATAGGATCCTGTATCTGGCCATTGCCTGAGGCCACATGCCCTCAGCTTGGTCACAGGCTAACAGGAGATGTCTCCTTTGTGCAGGACATGGCTGCAAATCCTCAAGGACAGCATGGCCCATGCCAGTTTCACCCTTACCTTGAAACGTATTCACCATGACTACTGGTGATTAGAAGGTCACGTGGTATGATGGAAAAGGAACTGAATTTGGAATCAGAAGGCGTGTTCTCACTCCAGTTCTAACCCTTGTTAGCTCCACGGCTTCAGGCAAGTCCCTTCAAACCCCTGTCCTTGGTTTCTCATTGGCAAATATGGGTAATGATAATTTACCATACCAGGTGGTTTTTAAATAAAATAATATGTGAAGACACTTTGTAAACAATAAAACAATATACACATGTGAGACATTACATGTAATTAGTAATCAAAATTTGATACTTTCTGATCACAGGATGTCAAAAAATTAGCCTACTCCCACATGGTTACAGTAACTGAATTTTCAAAAGAGGTCAATTAAACAAAGACCATGGTCTCCTTGCTCAAAAGTGCTTCAATGTTTATTCTTCTAATATGGTTATATTAAGACTCCAGTGTATACTTGAGTTGTGTAATATAGTCCAAAATTTGGCATCTGCTTTCATGAATCCATAGTCACATGTTTCTCATGGCCAAGTGAGAAGGCTGACTTATGACAAAAATAAATGCAGCTTTATTGACAATTTCTGATCTCAGAGGCCTTTTTCAGCCACGTTTAATTGTAGGCAATGAATCTCAGTAAAAGAACCTCTACCTCACCTTCCATTGGAAAATTGATGACCAATAATGATAGATAAGACTCACTTACAACTTTGTCTGGAGCTGATGTGGGCAGACTCTCAATCAAGGAGTCAGAAAACTAGTGCTGTGGACTCAGCTGTGCTAAAAGCACGGACTGTGAGGGAATTGCAAAGTAGTGCAGCCACTATGGGAAGCAATTTGGAGATTCCTCAAAAAATTCAAATTAGAACTATGTACGACCCAGCAATTCCACTTCTGGATATTTATCTGAAGAAAACAAAAACACTAATTCAAAAAGATATATGCACTCTTATGTTTATTACAGCATTATGTACAATAGCCAAGATATGGAAGCAACCTAGATGTTCATCGATAGATGAATGGAATAAGAAGGTATGATACATATATACAATGGAAAATTAAATGAAATCTTGTCATTTGCTACAACACGGGTAGACCTAAAGGGTATTGTGTTAAGTGAAATAAATTGGACAGAGAAAGACAAATACTGTATACGATTTCACTTATATGTGGAATCTAAAAACCAAAATAAACAACAAACAAAACAAAACAGAAAGAAACTCAAATACAGAGAGCAAATTGATGGTTGCCAGAGGGGAGAAGGTTGGAGTAGAAAAGGGGAAGGGGATTGAAAAGCACAAATTTCCAATTATAATATAAGCCATAGGGATGTAATGTACAGCATAGGGAATAGAGTAAATAATATCACAATAACTATGTACAGTGGCATATGGTTACTAGACATATTGTGGTGATAACTTTGTGAAATATATAAATGTTGAATCACTATGTTGTACATGTGAAACTAATATAATATTATTTGTCAACTAGAATAAAACAAATTTTAAAATAAAATAAAAGCACATGTTACATCGACATGACACCTAACCTCTATGGAATCTGTTTCTCCATCTATTAAATGGAGGAAAGGGAGGAATCAGAGTTTATTTTTCTTAACTTTTTTGTGTGTCTTGGGTCTCTTTAAATCACAACCACCATATGAGGAGGCATATTATCAAGCACCATACAAGGAGGTAGTAATATTATCTCACCTTATTACTAGGTCACTTAAGCAATAATGAAATGTGTACAGAGTTCACAGAATTAAAGGACTCACATAGATGACCTATAAAAGACATCAGTTTGAGAGTCTCTAAATTAGAACATATAATCTTTCTACCTGATCATTTCTTTTCTAAAAATCAGGGCACATGTTTTATTTGGGTCACATATAAAACCATGACCTGATGTGGCCCATTTCCTTCTAATAATAGACAGAAAACTACCTACCACTGAGTATGTAACACTACTACCCAGTGAGATAACAGTACACCAGCATCTTTTCAAATAATGCCAATGTTCATAAGTAATAAAAATGAATTCACTGTATCCTAGTGACACCCAGAGAAGCTGCTTCCAGTGAGCCCTGAATTTGCCCTTAGGCCACCCTCCTCCTAAATGCAAACTAGATTGGACAATTTTGTCAGGGATCACGGACTCTCACCATTTGAGTCCTCCCCTACAGAGAGCACATCTTTTTCAAATCCAAATTAATATCAATCAAATGTTAGAACGGAATAAACACATTTTCAGACACCCAAGTTGTCCAACGATATTGCTTCTAAGCACCTTTTTTTTTTTCAGGGAGATTGCTGGGGGTTGTGCTCCATCAAAACAAAGAATTAAACCAAAAACATCAAAACATGAAGTGCAATAGGAGGTCTCTTTGAATGACAGCAAAGATAAGTCCCAGGACCATAGCTAAGCAGAAAGGAAGGTATGTGGAAAACGGAATTGAAATTTATTTTAACATAGTTGTTAGACAATGTAGGAAATATTAACCAGAAAGAAAAAAAAGAAGGAATGACTTCATGGCAAAAATAAAAGTTTGCACAAGAAATACATCTAGCAGTGAACAGGTGCAAGTACAAAATAATGAAAACCTTGAATGTACAATTAGCCATAAAGCTGTTTTGCAAATTTTCAGGAAGAACAAATATGTCTTTGTGTAAAGAGGGGTATAAGAAAGCAAAATTCTTATCTTTCATGGTCAATACAGAACATCTAATACATAAAATACGATGAAGTAGTAGAATAAGCACACTGTTAGAAACATATAGGTAATTACTGGAGGCAATAGCAAAAAGAGTTGAAAACGATTATACCTGGGGAGGGAAAATGAGATGAGGAGAAGGTAAGGCAAACCTTGTTATAATATTTGTGTTTTAAAATTGCATACAACAAACACTTTGATAAAGACAAAAAGTAAAAATTAACAAGGTAATAAACAAGAAATGAGCAGTCACATCTGCCTCACCCTGGGAGGATTTAAGTGCTGCCACTGCCCTTCTCTTCAGATTCTGAGGTGCCCTGGCCCTACCTGAAGCCATTTTTACATAACCACTTTCTTGACCCTATGGCACATTCCGGACAGTATTGAAACTGAAACTGCTTCCTGGTCTTTCGTTATTTGTCTTTGGTTATGATTAAGAAGTAATGTGGAAGCTTCTAAGGAAAAGATATCATCATTGTGTTTCAAATAATCCTTTTGAGTAAATGATTCAGTGCAATGTTACTGCAACATTGTCAAGTTCAGTTGTGGGAAGTCCTGCTTTTGTCTTCTCAAGTTCAACATGCTATGTGTTCAAAAGCTATCACTCTTATACTGCTATGTTGCCTGGTAAGCAACTCACAGAACTTCTGAATTTATGTGCTCTAAAATAAAAACAAAATGGCATGCCAAACAGGAAATCCTAACCAGGGATATATTGAGAGTGTGGGGTGTCCCCAATGCATTTGGTTACCAAAAGGAAATGTCCTGGGTCACTACTGCCTACCTGAGGCTTGAATGCACCGCAGATGTGCCAAGATTTACTCAAATAATCTGTCACTTTGCCAATGTGACAGGTTATTTCCACCTCAGAAAGGATAATGAAGAGCAAGCCTTCAGAGTGGGACTCTTAGAATGAATACAGTTTTTGTCCACTCTATCCATCCAGCAGCTCCAATAGATGCTGGACTAGGCATGTAACAAATGAATCCATAGTAACAGACTTTATTTTAGGAAGACTGATTTAGGTTTCTCCAACCACAGACCCAAACCACCATGGCAAACATCTCATAAGTTCACACCTTTGAACACTCAGGAAAATGAAGAAGACAATGTGTGTGGTTTACTCTCATTGTTACTAGGAAAACAATTCTAAGTATAAATCTTATTAAAATGCACAAGTTTTCAGATCAATTTTCTCTAGTCTACAAAGTGTGTTTACACATATATTTCACTGCTGAAATAAAATTTTAAAGATAGCTGACCACTCATTAAATGCATAATCCCACTCTATCCCTGCCAGCTATGCAGCACCTCTGGAGCTAGAGATCTCACTTCTTCCAAAAGCAACCTATTCTGTACACCACTGAGAGTTAGAAAGACCTTTCTTTGATCTATGACTCGGTAACTTCCATCCAAAAATGCTTTTATTTCCTTTGGAGTCATAAAACAAACAAACAAACAAAAAACATATTTAACCTGTCTTCCATGTAGCCCTTAAAATATTTAACAACAGCTTCCATTTCTCCCATCAGCAGTTTTCTTTTTCCCTCCACTCTCTGCCCCCACCCCCACCCCAACCTCCACAATAGAGTCTTTAGACTTTTCTCATAGATTATGGCCATAACACCTTCCACTGTTCAGGGTACTGTGAAGAATAGGGTCTCATAGGGCTTTGAACAGGGGCATCAAAGTCAGAAAAACCAGGGTTTTAATCTACATCTATCCTGTAGGTATATGACTTTGAGAAGTAAAATATTTAAGCTTTAGTCTCCTAATCCACAAAAAAACGCAATAACAAAACTTACCTCTTAATGATATAATATGGGCACAGACTCATCAAGGTGCCTGAAACATAGTAAATATCAAGAAAGTGCTACATTGCTGCTGCGATGGTCCAGCGTGCATGTTTTGTGGTTTGCAGATTCTCTGTAAAGGGATATTCCAAGTTTCAACATACTGTTGTGAGCATGACCCGATCAGTACTAAGCAATGTCGTAATCTTGAACCACTGGGCAGAGCCTTCATGACTGGCATGTCTCTGTCACTTATTTACTCACCCCTCCATCTTACAAAAAGTATTAATTTCAACTAAGGCCATGGAGTCACGTCATCATCTGCAACTATCCAGGTCTGGCACTGAGCAAGAATACGAATGAAGGAAACACTGGACCATGCTTTGAATTCCAAAGGATCTCTCCAATAGCCCAAAGGGGAAAACAGCAGTGTGCTCTCCCTGTCACTAAGGTAGAAGGAAGGAGGAGTAATAAAAATGGTCAGATTCTCCTTTCTGATCCATTTCTAGCAATTTAGGATGCATCAGATGCCAAAACAACTCTGAAAATAGGACTTTGGATAGCCAAAATGGAGCAGTTACAGAGGAGACGGCAATGCTAGTGACAACTGGACTCTACATTTATTTGGATGTCAGTATTTGGGTATCACAGAAAATCTGTTTAAGGAAGAACTCCTGGCAATCTTTGGAAAAATAACCCATTTGAATTGAATTTGTTCAATTTTTAAAAATGTAAAAATAAGAACAGTTGATCAAACAGCCAAACGAATGAACATGTCCATGGATTCTGTTGGCATTCTATGGATATAGACTCTCAGGAAAGAGAAATTCATGAGGTCTCTGAATTTTAGGAGTAAGAAACCACAGTAAAAGACAGAAAAGCTAAAAGCATGACTGTTTGATTAAGATAAACATCAGTGATATATAAATTATGTGAGTTGAATGCATTAATTTTTTTGTAGAACTAAGACTACTCAATTTTTAAATATAATATTGGGTTGTCAGAAAAGTCATGATGCATTTTTGCAATGAAAAACAGAAAAAAATACATCATGAATTTTCCGACAACCCAATAGTTTGTTTTTTGCAGAAAAATTAGAAAACACAGACAGAAAAAACACAAAAAATCTCCCCCAAAAAAACACTAGAAATACCAATATTTAAAAATTCTGGGCACATAAGACATTTTTTATGCTACTTTTATAAGGAATATTGCAAAAAATAAAACCTAAAACCCTGAATTTTATGAGACTAGCCACCATCAACTAAGAACAGAAATAGCAGGAAAGTTATCTCTGGAATCTTGTAGCCAGAACACTAAACATGGATTCCTGTACCTTTCTAGTTAACTTCTCCTAATAATTACATCATGCCAATGACTCAGGAAAAAAAATTGTTCTGGGTAGTTTCAGACATAACTATAGCTTTGTAGAAATCATGTAAACCATTTTTGTCTGCCCTTTGTATTTAACCAGAAGAGTCATAATATCTGCCTGAGAGCAAAACTTTAATTATTGAATAGTGGATGGGCTCTGGAGAAAGGAAATGGGACATGTCTAGTAAAATCATTTTTTTGCACAGCAAGCTTTCTGGTCAACTAAGATTTTTTAAGTGATAAAAAGAAAGATGTATACCCAATGAAAACTACAACTTAAAAAATAATGGCTGGGTTGGCCGAGTGGCACGTTGGCTAAGAGCTGGCTTGGGACGCCAGAGAGCCCTGGTTCGGATCCCACATATGAGGACCAGTGACACTGCCCTCTACAGCTAAGATGCTGAACAACAGCTCAACCTGGAGCTGGGCTGCCGCGAGGTGACGGCGTAAGCTGCAGCCCCTGCTGCAGTGGGTTACCATGGGCTACTGTGTGTAGCCAGCAGCCAGCGTGAGTGACCAGCAGCCACCGTGAGAGGCCGTCCAGAAGCCGGCGACTGATCTGCCTCGCCCGGGAATAGCGCAATGATGGTGCCAACTTGAGACAGTGAAGCAACATCCTCCACAACTAGACTGAAGAACAAAAGAACAGAAACTTATCTGTTCCCCTTCCCCCAATTCCTCAGCGCTGTTCCCATCCCCCAATTCCCCAATTTAAATAAATAAATAAATAAATAACTAAATAAATAAATAAATAATGGCTAAGAATGGGACTTGGTTGAGATGGTGGAGTAGGTAAATGCTCTGCTTGCATCCTCTCAAAACCACATAAAAATTACAACTAAACTACATAACAATCATCATTGAGAATCACCTGAAGTCTAGATTAACTAAAGCCCTACAACTAAGGACATACAGAAGATGCCACCTTGAGGCTGGTAAGAGGGGCAGAGATGTGGAATGGGCTGGTCCCACATCCATGTGTAACCATTAAAAAACAAGCAAAATATTTCAGCTGTGGAGCTACCCAAAAGATGAGCAAGAGGTCCCAGCCCCTCACCAAGCTCCCCAACCCAGGGTTTTAGTGCCAGGGAGAGATGTCCCCATAACTTCTGGGTGTGAAAACCAGCAGGAATTGTAGCTGAGTGAGCCAGCTGGCAGCTGCAGTCCCAGGCAATTCTCTTAAAGTACCCATGCACAAACTTACTCACCGATGGACTCACTTGCTTTGAGCTCCAGTGCTGGGGCAGTGGCTCAAAGGGCACCAAAGACACACAGGGAGAAACAGAACTGTCTGACTTTAGTGCAAAGAACACAATTGTCTGACTTTAGGGCAAAGTCTGGAGGGGCAGCTTTCTCCTGAACAGAGTTGCTGGCAGAGCCATTGCTTCTTCTTTGAGGTCTCCCCACTCCCAGCATGCAGATGCCTGTGGCTACCATATCTAAGTCTCCATCAACCTTGCTAACACCATTCATTCACCCACGCTACTTTTGGACACACCCAAGCTGATTCCAGTGTCTTTTCTACACAAATGGTGTGCCTTGTCTCATGCTGCAGAATTTCCTAAAACTGCTCAAAGGTTCACAAAACCCAAACAAGCAGCTGGCTTCAGTATGTCCCATACCTCTGGCTGAGCAGCCCTAAGCCCATCACTTGACTATCAGCCTTGATTAATGGCTTGATCTTTTGAGGCATCTCCAAGTCCAGCACAGGAGGTGGCCATCTTTGGATTGCTTAGTGGCTCATTCCAGGTGACCCTGGGCAGGGCACAGGCTGTGGCTGAGCTTGGCCTGCAGCAATGCCCCTCTCAGGATGCCATGGGGCTGGCACACCAGTGGCCAGCTGTGGACCAAGCCAGATCACCACCCGGCTGCCTCCAAAGACAACACACATGAAGGGCAAACTGGGCAGGCTAAAATGAATCCTGCTCTTGTAGGGTTAGCACCTATACCACAGCTCTTCCACTGTAGTCACAATCAGTCCTTACAACCAATCAGCTGAGGGTCAATCTTTCCCATTGATATGCAAACAGCAACCAATGCTCAACTACAACAGGAAGGCACATCCAAACCACATCAGGGACACACCTGGAGCACCCAGCTCTGGTGACCAGGGAGACTATGCCACTGGCCCCCAAAAGACACCTACTACATAAGTCCACTCTACTAAGACCAGGAGACATAGCAGCCTTGCCTAATACATAGAAACAAACACAGGGAGGCAGCCAAATGGGGAAACAAAGAAATATATCCCAAGTAAAATAACAGAACAAGGCTCCAGAAAAAGAGCTAAACAAAATGGAGGCAAGCAATCTACCAGATGCAGAGTTCCAAACACTGATTATATGGATGCTCAATGATCTCAAGGAGAACTTTAACAGAGTAAAGAAATATAGTAATGGAGATGGAAGACAAGAAAAAATGAGCAGAAATAAAGACTACAATAACTGAAATGATGAAGACATTAAAGGGAATCAACAGTCGATTAGATGAAGCAGAGGATCAAATCATCGATTTAGAAGATAAGGTAGCAGAAAACACCCAATCAGAACAGCAAAAAGAGAAAATAATCCAAAAAAGTAATGACAGTTTGAGGGGCCTCTGGGACAACATCAAGCATAACGACATTTACAGCATAGGGCTACCAGAAGAAGAGAGAAAGCAAGGAATTGAAAACCTATTTGAAGAAATAATGACAAAAACTTCCCTAACCTGGTGAAGAAAATAGATACTCAAGCCCTGAGGAAGCACTGAGAGCCTCAAAGAAGATTAACCCAAAAAGGCCCACACCTATACACATCATAATTGATATGCCAAATGTTAAAGATAAAGAATCTTAAAAGCAGCAAGAGAAAATTGTTAATTACCTACAAGGGAGTTCCCATAAGACTGTCAGCTGGTTTCTCAATGAAACTTTGCAGGCCAGAGCGGTTGGCATGAAATATTCAAAGTGATGAAAAGCAAGGACCTACAAACAAGATTACTCTATCCAGCAAAGCTATCACTTAGAACTGAAGGTCAGATAAAGAGCTTCCCAGGCAAGATAAAGATAAAGGAGTTCATCACCACCAAACCAGTATTACAAGGAATGTCAGGCAGACTTCTTTAAGGTGGAAAAAAAAAGAAAGAAAAAAAAAGATCAAAAATATGAAAAATAAAATGGCAATAACTACATATTTATAAGCAATTACTTTAAATTTAAATAGATTAAATGCTCCAATGAAAAGACATAGGGTGGCTGAATGGATAAAAAAAAGACCCTTATATATGCTGCCTACAAGACACTCACTTCAAATAGAGAGGTATACACAGACTGAAAGTAAAGGGATCGAAAATGATATTTCATGAAAATGGAAAAAAAAAAAAGGAAAAAAACCTGAGTAGCAATATTTATACTAGACAAAATAGACTTTAAAACAAAGGCTTTTAACAAGAGACAAACAAGGATCTAGTAATTCCACTTCTGGGTATTTATCTGAAGAAACTCAAATTGCTACATTGAGAGGACATGTACATCCATATGTTCATTGCAGCATTGTTTACAATAGCCAAGATATGGAGGTAACCTGGGTGTTACTGATTAAATAAATGGAAAAAGAAGAGGTGGAACATTTACACAATGGAATATTACTCAGCCACAAAAAAAGAATGAAATCTTGTCATCTGCAACAACATGGATGAACCTAGAGGGTATTGTGCTGAGTGAAGTAAGTCAGAGAAAGACAAATGTCATATTTCACTTATAAGTGAAGGGGGGTGGGAGGTGGGTGAAAAAGGGGAAGGCATTAAGAAGGACATATTGGAGAGATCCAAGATGGTGCAATAAATAAACACTGTATCTGTGTCCTTCCATGAACACATTAAAATTACAACTAAAGTATAGAACAATTAACCTGGAGAACCATCTGAAGTCTAGCCAAATAGAAGTCCTAAAACTAAAAATATAAAGAAGCCATAATGAGACTGGTAGGAAGGGCGGAGACACTGATGGGCCCTAAACCTCCGTGTGGTGGTTGAGAATCAGGAGGGCTAGGCTGTGGATGTTCCGTCCAGAGGAGTGAGGGTCCCTGCCACTAGGCTACTCAGCCCAGAATACTGGTGCCAGGTGGAGGAGCCCCACAACATCTGGCTGTGAAAATCAGTGGGGATTCTGACAATCCTGGTGGGATGGAAGGCTGCGGGAAACCCAGGCATCCTCTTAAACTGCCCACGCATACACAGACTCATTCGCTCGCAGGCACTTACCTTGAGCTCCAGGGGAGGGACGGTGACTCAAGAGGCCTTGAAGACAAGTGGGAGCAGACTGAGGAGTGCGGCCTCAGGTGGAGGATAGGAGGACAGTTGGCATTTTCCTGGTGAGGGGATCCTCTTTTCGCATAGCCAGCAGGTAAACACCATCTTTTCTATGTTGAGCCAGCCCACCACAGGCCAAATCTGAATCTGATTGGCCTGGTAAGCTCCACTGTTCTGCGCAGCTGACTCAGATGGAACTTGGCCCCACCCAACTCAGGCACTGCCAGAGGCAATTTCTCATGAGCAGCCAGAACCTCCTGTATTTCATTCTTTCTTGGAAAACTATTAGAGAGTCCAGCAGGCCCCAGGTAAGCAGCAACTGACCTCTGTGTTCTCTGAGACTTTTGTTGTGTTGCTCCAGGCTCAGCACTGGCACCAAATCAGAATGTACATTTACCTGGTGACAACAACTCTTCCCACTCTAGAGACTCCCTGAGACCTGCCTCATCAACTCACATACTGCATGAAGCTTCATCTGCAGCTAAACTTTAACAGATCTGGCAGGTGGCAGCAAGCCACCAGGTATCCTGTGAATTTACCCTATGCCTGGTTCTGGTGGCAGCTGACCTAGGTTCACATAGAAGCCTCTCCACATGCCTCCAGGGTTAGCACCGGCAGCAAACAACCATGGATAGCTTTATAGCTCCTACCAGGTAGCCCCTAGTCCCCAGCCAGTCACAGGTAGTGGCTGACCTGGGCCTGCACTGGAGCCCCTCCCAAGACGCCCCAGAATGAATATACTTGGAGGTTGGCTTCATTCCACAGCAGAGCACCGCCCCATTAGTCCCACATGTAGCACACACAACAGGCTGCCTACAAAAGACTTCAGATTGAAAGTCACATACACTGAACTATAAGAATGGAAAAAGTTATTTTGTGAAAATACAAACAAAAAAAAGAAAAAGAAAAGCTTGGGTAGAAACACTTATACCAGACAAAATAGACTTTAAAACAAAGGATATAACATAAGACAAAGAAGGGCCCAGTAATCCCACTTCTGGGTATTTATCTGAAGAAATCCAAAATGCTACTTCCAGGGGACCTGTGCATCTGTATGTTCATTGCAGCACTGTTTACAATGGCCAACATGTAAAGGCAGCCTGGGTGTCCATCGATGTATAAATGAATAAAGAGGAGGTGGTACATATATGTAATGGAATATTGCTCGGCCATGGAAGGGAATGGGTTCTTGTTATCTGTGGTGACATGGATGGACCTAGAGGGCATTGTGCTGTGTGGAGTATGTTAGACAGATAAAGACAGATGCAATGTGATTTTGCTTATATGAGGAATCTAAAAACAAAATAAACAAACAAACAAAACAGAAACAAACTCATACATACAGAGAACATTTTGATGGTTACCAGTTTAGGAGGGGGATTGAGGTAGTGAAAAGGGGGAAGGGATTAAAAATTACAAGTTGGTAGTTGCAAAATAGTCATGGGATGTAAAATAAAGCATAGGGAATATAGTCAATAATATGGTAATGACTATGTATAGTGCCAGGTGAATACTAGACTAGACCAGGTGATTACTTCTTAAATTAGACAAATGGCTGACTACTATGCTGTACATCTGAAATTAACATAAAATAATATTGAATGTCAACTGTAATTGAAAATTTTAAAAGGATGGGGAAAAAAGACAGATAGGTTATATTAATTCTTCCTTAAATGTTTTATAATGCACCAGTGAATTTCTGGGACAGGACATTTATTTGTAGGAAGATTTTTAAATATAAATTTCTTTTCAAGGGTATGGGACAAATCAAGTTTCCTATTTCTTGAGTCAGTATTGCTAAGTTGTTTTTCAAGGAATTTTTTCATTTCACCTAAGTTGTAAAATTTATTGGCTTAAGTTGTTCATATTATTCTTTTAAAGTTCTATAGAATCTACAGATATTCCATCTTTCATTTTTGACGTTGGTAACTTGTAATTTCTCTTTTTTATTGATTATTCTTGCTAACTG
Organism: Hipposideros armiger; assembly: GCF_001890085.2. Lineage (NCBI taxonomy): Eukaryota > Metazoa > Chordata > Mammalia > Chiroptera > Hipposideridae > Hipposideros > Hipposideros armiger. Next base: position 1,824,112 of record NW_017731678.1, read on the forward strand.
TTTATCAATTTTATTAACTTTTCACAGAACCAAATTTTGGCTTTGGTCAATTTTTCTGTTGGTTGTCTCATTATTTCTGCTCTTATTTTTCTAGATTCTTCAAGTAAAAAGTAAGAAAGTTGATTTTAAGCCTTTTCCCTAAGCATTTAAAACTAATTTTCCTTTAAGCACTGCTTTGGCTGAATCCCACAAATTTTTATTTGTATTTTCATTGTTATTCAGTTTTAAATATTTTCTAATTTCCCTTGTGTTTTTGGCTCATAGATCATTTAGAAGTGTATTTAATTTTCAAATATTATTTTCTAAATATTGTATTGTAGTGTATTGACTCCTAATATAATTCCTGTGGTCAAGGCTTCAATCATCTGAAATTTATTGAGACTTGTTTTATGACCCATCACGTGCTCTAAGTTGGTGAAACTTTCATATGCATTTGAAAAATTGTTGAGTGTAGTACCCCATAAATGTTAGGTCAAGGTATTTAATATTGTCATTCAGATCTTCTCTTATTTTAAATAATATATCCTGTCAATTCACGGGGCATTAAAATATCAAATGATGATTATTTTTAAAAAGTACAAATTGGTGGTTTCATGGTAGTCATAAGGATGTAGGGTATAGTATACGGAACATAGTCAACAATATTGTAATAACTATGTATGATTATAGTGTCAGATTGGTATTAGATTTATCAGGGTAATAGATGGGAGTGGGTAAGATGGCAGGGTGAAAAAGATGAAGGGATTAAGAAACACAAATTGTTCATTATAAAATACTCATGGGGATGTAAAGTAAAGCATAGGGAATATAGTCAATATTACAGTAATGACCATGTATATATAGTGCAAAGTGGGTACTAGACTAGTCAGGGGGATCACTTCTTAGATTATATAAATGTCTAACCACTATGCAGTACAACTGAAATTAATATAAAATAATATTGAATGTAAAAAAAATAAATTAGTTAAATTCTGTACTAAAAAATAATAGCCAAAATACTGGCAGAAAAGCTAAAATTCTAAAGTCAAAAGAATTAAATATAATTAAAAGGGCCTTTTAAGTTAGAATTAAAGCAGGTACAATAAAGAAGGTAAAATATCCTTGGTTCTAGAAGATGGTGTTATGTTCACAGATGTTTGAATAAAGATAGAAGTCTTTCTTTTTTGCTAATCTTCTCCAAGAAGCAGAATGGTCTTTACATTAGAAAGCATAGATGATCACTCCAGTCCCTTCCAACTCCAACAGAAGGGATTCTAGGGGTGTTTTACTTTTCAGCAGATTGCTGGAGTTTTGGGTAAATACCACCAGATACATGATTTTAAATCCAGAAAATTTCCTGGAAATATCATAACTAAGAGGCAACTTTTCTTAGAATAACATATCTGATATGAAGAGATTAAAAACCTTACATCAGGAATATGAATATGTATACCCATAATGTGATATACATACTCAAAGAATTACATTGCTACCTAAACCTAAAAATAAAAATCTTAAATTTGAAAGGCCAGAGTTAAGGAACATAACCTTTAGCATGTTAATAGCAGTCATTTTAAAAATATACATATATCCAAAATCACAGATTGCTAAACACATATCATTGATTTCATTTTTCAGAATGTTTGCTTAAAAGAAAAGAAATTCAGGGTGAGTGGCATCCAAAAGGATAATCCTAACTTCTTTTCACTCAAAAATACTACAATGGTTTTCCATATTAGTGAATGTGCTGTGATCACTCTCCAACTGTTTTCTTAGAATTAAATGACAAGCAAGCATTGAATGTGTAAATTTTAAATAAATACTTTAAAAATTAAATATGTGTATGTATATGTGTGTGTGTGTGTGTGTGTGTGTGTAAGCACATGCATGTGAACACACCCATGGAGTTTTCTGTTGTTTTGTTTATTTGATTTGTTTTTTGGTAGACAGTGGCAGGCCACAGGATTTTTTCTAAGAAATGCGTTTTTAACCCAAAATGCATATCTGTCTCTAGGAACTATCAGATCTACCTTAGTAGTACCCCCGCTATGTTGTATTGTAACCTGAGATGCACTGAGGCTGAAATACGTTTATGGAAGTAATTTTAGATATAATTTGAGGGAAGGGATGTAGTCCTGTGTAGTAAATGTAATATTTTAAAAATTAGTATGATTTCTACTTTGTCTTTCTAAGTACATTGCCTAAAGCATTTGGTTTTTGTTGTAGGGTGGGAGAGAAGGTATGCATAGTGATTAGAAATGCAAAAGAGAATGGGCATCAACTTCATGAGGAGAGCTGTGGTCTTGTTGCTGTGCAGGAAGCCATCTGCCCACTGACTGTCACAGCCCATGCAGGACACAGGCTTCCACAGCGGCTGTGGGGACACAAGTGTCAGCTGGCCCTGCCCTGCCCATGTCCCCGGTACCCAACCCAGCTACAGATTCAGTCACACAGAGGCGCCTTGGAGAGTTGGGGGCTCCCAGAATCACAAAGTTGTGACAGCGTCATAAGGGAAAGCATGTATGTTTCTCAACCTTCCACCCCCTTAAAAGGGAGCAAGAGAGCTTACTGGTTAACCTACACTCGCTGCCCAAGGTCAGACTGCCTTTGTTCACATCTCTCTCAGCCCCTACCCTGCTGTGTCACTTGAGCAATTCCCCTTCCTGAGCCTCACTTTCCTCTGAATAAAATGGGGACAGTATGTACATTAAAAGAGAGAGAGAGAGAGAGAGAGAGAGAGAGAGAGAGAGAGAGAGAGAGAGAACGGGCAAGTTCTGATGTTCAGACCAGGATTAAGCAGCAAGATCCAGCTATTGTGTTGAGAGATGATTTTCTAAATAATTTAATTCCAACCTTCTTTGACAAACCAATCATCAACCCAAAAAGAGTGATTCCCCACAGACTTCCTAAAATACAGAAAGATAACCTTGTCCTCCACTAAGTCTTGGCTAGAGTCAAGACGGAAAGTAAGTATAAGAAAAGTAAAGGTAAGATACACCCCTTCCAAGCCCAGTGATGGTAGAAAAAAGAAAGTGAGGGGAAAGTAGGAGAATAAAATTGCTTAATGCGGATCCCAATATTCCCTGTTGGTGATTTGTCCCAGATAGGGAGAACAGCTTCGTAACATTGAGGCTAAACAGCGGTCAGAAGTAGGCTACTGTCCCTATACCTTTAAAGCATTCAGGTAAGAGCTGACCTGTTCCAATATCTATCTGGTGTGTGGCCACTTCATTTTGCTGGGAAAATGTAGACAACTGGGGATGGAATGAATTGAGAATTAGCCCTTTCTGAATCACGCTTGGTGCCCAGGTGGCTCATGGAGAACTTGAGAGTTTGGGCTGAGGAGAATGGGAGGTGATGTGATATCCCACCAGGTCTGAGACAGCACTCTAGCTCCAGAAGGGCCTAGGTAATTTCAAGCCAGCTTCACTGTCGAGGTGGTAGAATCTCAGATTAAAGTGAGAGTTACACTGGCCACAAACTTTAGCTGTGTATGAAAGCAGGCAAGCAACATCAGGTCAACAAGGAACATCTAATTTGAAGACCCTGATCTTCCCCACTTCCATAAGGCCACATAAAATACACCCCTCTATATATACCTTTTTTTAAAAAAAGCAGAGAGACAGAGAAGCTACAGACAGCTGGGTATTTTTATTCAAGAAAGAAAAACTATTTTCTAAATGGATTATTTAAAATGCCATATCCAATTAAGCTTTAAACCACATAAGGCATTTACATTTTTTCTTGCTAATTAGTAAATAGGGATTTTGGAGGAAGGCCAATTAGTTATGGACGTAATAAAGAAATTGCATTTTTACTGTATATTCTATTGGATTGTTGGAAAAGTTATGACGCATGTTTGCAGCAGATGGCACTAGTTCATTTTTGGAAGTACTAGAGTCATTCGCATCTATGTTATTGCTATGTCATTTGACAGCTGACAGTTCTAGCTTCGTTCTAAAAAAAATTGAACGATTTGGTTGAGCTTTGGATATTTTACAACAAGTTGAAGATGAAAGACCAAACTGTGCATTTTTGCCATATTTTACTGTTTTACTTCCATAAAGGGAAAATGCGCATCAAGCTTATGAAAAGCTGCCTAAAATTTACACTGACAATGCTCTACAAGAACATCAGTGCCAATGATGGTTCGCAAAATTCCATGCTGGTGATTTTGATATCAATGACACCCCTCAGTCAAAGAGGCCCACCAAGGTTGATGACAACAAAATAAAGGCATTGATCGAGTTAAACCCACATTACACGACACAAGAGATTGCAGAAACATTGAACATCCATCATTCAAGCATTCACAATCACCTGAAGAAGATGGGATATGTAAGCAAGCTCAATATTTGGGTTCTGCATGAACTCAAAGAAGTTCATTTGATGGCGCATATAAACACCTGCAATATGTTCATTAAACGTGAGGGAAATGATCCTTTTTTGAAGCAACTGATAACTGGTGATGAGAAGTGTATGGTTTACAACAATATGGTGCACAAACGGTCTTGATCCCGACGTGATGATTCATCTCAAACAACATCAAAAGCAGACATTCATCAGAGGAAGGTTATGCTCTCAGTGTGGTGGAATTTTAAAGGTCTTGTGTTTTTTGAGATCCTACCAAGGAACCAAACAATCAATTCGAATGTGTACTGTTGGCAATTGGACATTTTGAACGAATCCATCATCCAGAAATGTCCAGAGCTTGTTAATTGTAAAGGAGTTGTGTTCCATCACGACAACGCGAGACCACACACAAGTTTGATCACCCATCAAAAATGATTGGAGCTTGGATGGGATGTTGCCACACCCACCATACTCGCCTGACATTGTGCTGTCAGACTTCCACTTGTTTCACTCTCTTCAAAACTTCTTACGTGGTGTAACATTCAATTCAGATGAGGCTGTAAATCAGCACCTTGTTCAGTTTTCCGCTAATAAAGACAGGTCCTTCTATGAACGAGGAATTATGAAGCTCACTGAAAGATGACAAAAGGTTATCGAACAAAATGGGCAATATATCATTGATTGATCTTTACTCTTTATATAAATGTTACCTTTGAGGAACAAAATACATCATTACTTTTCCAACAACCCAATAATTGTGAGATTAATTATATTTTTTAATCTGCTACCCCTAGTTCTGCCCACTCACAGAAATCTTAATTCAAAGCATCAGCAAGTTCCATTTTTATGATTTTTTTGGAACTGGAATTTTGAGGGTACAACATAAAGATCACTGAATAAAACTAAATCCATACATTGCAAAAAAGAACCATAGAATTACCTTAGGTATAAATCTATAGAAACATCTACAAAGATACAAATTCAGGTTTTCATGTTTCATTTTCTCCTCCGAAAGAAAAGGGGGAAACCCTTAGTTGCAGCTCTTGGGCTTGTCTCCATCCTGGTCTAATCTTCTTCAGATGTTGTCTAAGCTTTTCTCTGCATATTCCAGGTTTTCTTGTCTCATGTCATAGATGTTGCTTTTTTTTTTTTTTTAATCAGGGCCTTTTGTTATTATCTTTGCTAATATATGAGGTCTGACATTAAGTTTGCAAACTTGCTGCAACGATGTTACTAACCTTGTTCTGATATCACAGGGATTATTCATTATGGATTTGTAACAACTGGACAAACAGTTAACCAAGTTTGCTATTCAGAAGTGTGGAAAGGCTGTGTGAAAAAGTTAGAAAACCTGAACTTTTCGCCAACAATTCATGGCTCTTGCATCATGACAATGCACCAGCTCACACAGCACTGACTGTGAGAGAGTTTTTAGCCAGTAAACAAATAACTGTATTGGAACACCCTACCTACTCAACTGATCTGACCCCTAATGACTTCTGTCTTTACCCAAAGATAAAGGAATATTGAAAGGAAGACATTTTGATGACATTCAAGGCATCAAGGGTAATACGATGACAGCTCTGATGGCCATTCCACAAAAAGAGTTCCAAAATTGCTTTGAAGGGTGGACTAGGGCTGATGTAGGTGCATAGCTTCCCAAGGGGAGTACTTCGAAGATGACCATAGTGATATTCAGCAATGAGGTATGTAGCACTTTTTCTAAGATGATCTCACGAACTTAATTGTCCAATCCTTGTACTTGTTCTAAGTTCCTGTAGGTGCACTGGATTTAATGACTCTCTACAGTGATTGGCATTACTATACTCTGCCTTCCTGCTTGATAATCCTAGACTTGTGTCACCCTGGAGTTCTCTTTCTATCAATAATGTTCTCTGCCCTACCCTGGGCATGAGGTACATCTTCAAGACTTACTGAAAAGTGCTCTCCCCGGAGTTCAGCACAAGGATGCTGAGAGATCCTAGGCAACATCATTAAACATCCCACACTATACACCAAGTTGTGTGTAGGCATTACCAATAAAAGGATCTTAGACATTGTAAACTTCCTGCACATTTTCCTCTAGATTGATGCCTGCAATTACATTTTTTACAGCAGTAGTTTTGCATTTATTACTTGCTACTTTGGATGAATTGCTTGGGTTTTTAGTATTTTTTATTACTCTTTTTCTGAATGTCTTAAACTTTTGTAGTTACATGAGTACATTGCCTTTGCTTTGTTAAATTAGAGTTTAGAACTTAAAGAAGTTATATTTAATGAGATTGTAGGAAAATTTTGCTTTGGAACATTTCACAGTCTAATAATGAACATTTTTATTCCTCTGTGAAATCAAATGATAATATCTCTCTAATGCAGTCAAATTGTCATAAAAAATAAAAGGAGAAGTGTCTTTTCTGTTCTGTTCTTATATAAACACATTTTTTAAATACCAAGAATTAAATGGGGAAGAGGAAGATAAATGTTTCATTTCCATGAGATGGACACTGAAGCCAATAAAAAACAAATTGTGAGAATCAAAACTATGTTTTCTTGTCTCATGTCCTGGATGTGGCTTCCTTTTATCAGGGTCCTTCTTGGCAAGCCTCTGGCCAGCTGAACCCAAACACTAGAGAAAAAGAGCCCAGAACTTCCATCTCTATACTGTGTCTGTCACTTCTGGAATTTGAGGTGAAAGAAAGACATTCAGGCTGAGAAGATGCACTTTGCTGATGTGATTGTGTTTCCTGAGATGCTATATATATGCACTCAAGAAATAATCTCCTGTCTTGCACACTCGAGTAAATGAGGAAAGTTTCCACCTCCCAGGGACTCACAGGCTAGTAGGGGAGATAAGATGGCCACAGATTATCCTAGTAATAAGGGAGGGAGAATGGTTGCAATCAATACAGTACCAACAACAACACTAGAGAAGATCAAAGGAGGAAAGAGAAGACTCCCAGCTTGGTGTTTGGGAAAGGGTTCAAGTAGAAGAGTTTTCTTTGAAGGATGGGTGTGATTCCCCAAAGTAGACATGAGGATTGTGGCTTTTACAGGTGGAAAGTAAAATAAAAATACATGGAGAGAAAACCAATAAGTCTGGTCGCAGCATAGAGGTGACAAAAATTCAAAAATAGGGCCAGGATGGCATGGGAAGTGCAGCAACAGAGAAGGAAGAGAAAGTGCCACGTACGTGGGGGAAAGGCAGGAGATTCTTGGTCTTCTGCTGCAGCTCTGCTCTAGACTCTCAAGGCACTGTCAGAAAATCAGAACCATTTTCAAAAGCTGCACCACTAAGGAAGATAGGCTTGTTCAACAAACAATAATGCTACTTAAGAACATAATCCCCTAGAACAGGAAGAGCCGACTGTGTTAAGGTACATCGCCTTTCTGCTGTATTAGTTCTAGTTGGTGGATTCAAGAATCTGTGCCTTGTTAGAAGTAAAAATGTAAACAAGATCAAGGAAAATTTACATAAAATGTTTTATTCAGCTGAGTTTTCCCTGAAATTTAAATAGGCTGGATAAAAACAAAAACAGTGGAAGACTTTTAACAGAGTCAGATTTCTGTAAAATCATTGCATATTTCAACCATAATTTTGCAGAAAGGCTGTCAGCTAGAATAAGGGGCCATTTGCTTATATTTTATCAAAACTATCCCACCATCTAGAACAAAGATATTCTGTGACCAATAAGACTTCTAAAAGAATTATTCCAAGAAATGTGAAGAATTGTTTAAATTATCATTTAGAAACAAGTTTGCGATTTATGTGAAAGCAAAAGAAAATTTTCGGCAAAAGAAAAGGAATATATATATAGATATTTCTTGTCTTTCACACTGCTATCCTACTTTATGGCTCTGAAAGCACAACTGACATAGCAACAATTAAGGGCATTAGACACACAATTTCAAACTGTCCAATGAACACTGTGTGCCATTATGGTTGATTTTCTTTACTCACTGACAAGTGATTTGTTAATGTGCCCTTTTAATCTAGGGAAGAATTGCGGCAACATCAAGACTCTGGAATCATTACCATGTAATGTCAATACATGGTTTTCAATAGAAGACTATCTACTGGGACCATCTAGTCCAAACAACTTAATCATATATTGCCCTGGTTCAACAATAACTTGGGTAACTGAATAGAAAGGTCAGAATCAAAGACACCAAAGGAGAGGAAGAGGCAGCATAAATAGCTAGGATTTGTAAATTTTCCTCATTGTTCTGAGCTACATGGCTTAATGTGAGGCTAAACCATCCACTTTCATCAATAAATCTAATTCAAATGGCTACTTAGAAAGAAAAATAATGCTGCCAATGCACATTAAATAGATGACCTAAATTTTCTTCCTAATGATTTAATAAATACTTGACTAGAAACAGGGGGAAAAAAAGACTTTAAAGGATAAGATGAAGTAGAGCTTAT
>NW_017731678.1:1834014-1837508 GCF_001890085.2 Hipposideros armiger
TAATCAATTCCTTTCCAAAAATTTGCTTGTTATCACAGCACGATGTACACTTAACCTACATCTTCCAAATCACTTTTTAGCAGCCTCCTATCCCTACTGCTCTCTTCTTACTCTGTTTAATTCTGGGAATGTCCTCCCCATCTGCCCTTTCTGCCTATTTAAATTATAGGCATCCATTAAGAAAAAAAAAAAAGACTTATTCAAATGCCATCTTCCCCATGGAACCTCCTCAGTGCCTTTGCTTGTGATTTTTTTTCTTGGTCCTGTATACAGGCACACCTCATAGATATTGCAGGTTGGCTCCCAGACCACCACAATAAAGAGGATATCTCAATAAAGCAAGTCACATGAATTTTGTGGTTTCCTAGCGCATATAAAAGTTATGTTTATACTACAATGTAGTCTATTAAGTACGCAAAAGCATTATGTCTAAAAAATGAATATAACTTAATTAATAAAATATTTTATTGATAAAAAATGCTAATCATCTTCTGACCCTTTTGGAGAAATGGTGCCAATAGACTTGTTCAACACAGGGTTGCCACAAACCTTCAATTTGAAAAAAAAAAAACAATATCTGAAAAGCACCATAAAGTGAAGTGCAATAAAATTAGGAAACTAGTTATGCCTGGATTTTTATGACATTTGATTTCTATCTTGGTTACATTCTAGGAAGAAATGCAACCCATGTTTACCTCTTCTGGATGTGAGCTCTTTCAAGTTTCAGGACTCTGCCTTCCACATCTTTGTACACAGTGTACTGCCCTTTATAGGTATTGAAAAACTTTTCTGAAATGAGAGAGAATAACTGAAGGCTTCATGGCTTAAAGTTACGATGTGTGCTATTTATGACTTCATAGCAAGCGTGATAGCAGATATTGCACTGGTGAGATAACCATGACTTGTTGGAAATCTGCCTTCATTCACTTTCAGTAACACCACAGAAGCTTCAAGAAGTTATTGAACCATAACCAAACTCCTGCGCTTCCAGATGACCTACATTTTAAACTTAAGATCAGTGAACCAATTCACAAATTGGATCAGCAAAGCTGTTTTAAAAACATGCTCCTGGATGCAGACTCCCTTGAAAGAGAATTTGCTGGGTGCACTCCGGAGTGTGGGACTCATTACTGCATTTGCAGCTCCTTCGACCAGAGGAAAGAATGCACAGGACCCTTTCCTCCTTCTTCACCTCTGCACTTCGTGTCACTTTGTCAATGAGGTTTCCTCTCACTACACTGGCTAATACAGCACACAGCTTGCTCCACCTTTACTCCCTTACCTTTTTCCTATTTTAAAGAAACTTTCTAACATGGTATATTTCTTATTTATCTATGATATGCATTGTTTATTATCTGTCTTCCTTGTTAGAATGTAAGTTAGAAGTTTTGTTTTGTTCACCAATGTACTGATGTATCCGAAGAATCCACAACAATACCATGTGCACAGTAGGTCCTCAATCAATTTGTTGAAGAAATGAATAAATTAGTGATTCAAGGAGCGCTCTTTTAGAAAATATATCTCTGCTGATGAGATAGGCAAAGGGCCAGAAGTACAACTGCTGAAGATAAAACATGGAAAGATTAAAGAAATGTAAGATGCCAAGAAAAAAAATTATATGTAATTATGTTTACATATGGAGTCTCAGTTAGGTAAAAAATAGGAGAGGGGGCCTAATGTAAAAGCTATGCTCACAATGTCTGGGAGGGCTTGTAGCTATTACCGGAAAGAAAACAATCTACCATTAGCTGATAGTGCATATACATGCAGAGGGTGCTGCAAAACGTAACTTTTCCAATCGAGTTCCTTCTCAGTTGGTTTAGAGAAAGTTTCCCAGCACAGCACCACTGACATTTTGGGCTCAATAAAACTCTACTGTGGGACCTGTCCTGTACATCATGGGATGGTTAGCAGTATTCCTGGCTTTACTTGCTAGACATCAAGACCACCTAACCCCAAGTTGTAGCAACCAAATATGACTCCAGAAGTGAAAATCACTTGTTTAGAGACTGTCCAGGTTTGAGCATCTTGCAGTCCTTCCCTCACTGACCTCTCTTCCTCTTATTTCCTCCCTTCTTATTCCACATCTGTATTTTCAACTCTCTGACTTCCCCACAATGCCCAGGCTCTATCCTGAAGGCTTCTCAAGTTTACAATGACCACCATTCCTGGCTTTGTCCTGAAAGCCTGGTGCATGATATTTACTGGCCATTGAAAGAGTAAGTTCAGGTAAGTCAGATGCTTCAAAACAGAGCATCTACAAAAAAGAAGAAGAAGAAGAAGAAGAAGAAGAAGAAGAAGAAGAAGAAGAAGAAGAAGAAGAAGAAGAAGAAGNATAAGATGAAGTAGAGCTTATCATCCTTCAGCAAATATTCACTCTGAGGGAAAATATCCACCTTATTTTCTATAAAGTGCTTAGTCAAATACAAGCTTACTACAAAGTTAACCTAAGCATAGATTACGAAAAATGAATGTTTTTAAATAATTATGCCAATTAAAAAGAAACTCTACATCTCCACCAGCCTTTAGAAAATTTAAAAAAAAATACTTATTTTAAATGTGCTCTCACCATTAAGCATATATACTAGCCTGATATTAACACAGGTCACCATGGAATGACAGATCTAGAAGAATAATGCATCTCTTATTTGTGACTTTAGTCAAGGAGAGTACCACAACATATAAATTTGGTATTCCTTAACATGTTGTCTTGTTAAATTTGTCACCAGTGAACTATTATTATAATTTTATCTATACAATAAAATAGTGAATATTTATCATATTGATAACAACTGTCACCTCAGCTTTAGAGTGCCTACACAAGGGTCTCATTTGTATAGAAAGTAATATTCTCTCCAAACATTTCTGTGAACTCTGTCAATACCTACCATTAAGCTTAACAAGTTTTTTTAAAGTACAGTAAAATTAAGAAGATGTTCTACAATATTAACACTTGCTTATTTATAATTATGGGACAGGCAGGGTAATGGATGCCACTGGATTTTGAGCATATATTTTGCTTCAAGTATAGTACCTTGAATGCTACGTTTTCAAGATTAGGTTTTAAATGTACCAAAATTTCAAGCAATTGCTTTATTACACCACAGTCATTATTCTTTTAAATGAATGCATAACTTTCTTTTTAAGCCATTATTGTAAAGTTTAACAATGAAAAGATAGACCACAGCTGCAAGATAGTACAGTAATGGTATTGATACTGCACAATATCCAGAAAGAATAGGAGGAGATGAATTAGAGGGGAAGGTTTTCAAATGAGGAACATCCGTTGTAAGACAGACTTCAAGATTTTGGTCGGGGTCAGGTAAGTACGAGTGCCTTGGAAGAGGGGTTTCAAACTGGTAAATTCTTTCAATTAGACAAGGATCTTCAAGTGACAAACTTAAGTATACATTAGAAAAATATTATGAAGAAAATCTAGCCCTTCCAAAATAGGGCCATAACCTTACTGATATACTGGCCCACATTTTGGAACT
>NW_017731678.1:1839978-1841173 GCF_001890085.2 Hipposideros armiger
AGAAGAAGAAGAAGAAGAAGAAGAAGAAGAAGAAGAAGAAGAAGAAGAAGAAGAAGAGGAAGAAGAGGAAGGGGAAGGAGTTGGAGGAGAGGGTGAGGAGGAGGAGGAGGGTAAGGAAGAAGAAGGAGAAGAAGAGGAAAAAGGAAAAGAAGAAGGAGAAGGAGAAGAAGAAAAGTAAAGGGAAATAGAACAAAACAAGTTATTTTGTTAATATTGATCATTTTTCATACCATAATTTCTAAGCAGTATGAGACGAAGGTTTCTGCCTTTATACCTCTACCCGAAGGAATAGAAGGAAAGACAAGGAGAAACAGAGAACCTCCTTTGCTGCACATCTTTTGTACCCTGTTTATCTCAAGGGGGAATGAGGCTCCTCAATGAAGAGCATCCTAAAACAGTACAATCCTTTCAATAATAGATTTAAATCAGACCGGCTTTCACATCTTCTATATCTGAGAAAGAGACTAGACTCTATATTCTCAGCTAGTGATAGGGGAGTGAGATGCTGTATCTTATTTGTTCTGATGCTTTTTCTACTAATTTTTAAGCATCCAAATCCTTGTCAGGGTTTAGCAGAGGCAGAGGATGGGTAGACAGAGTTACTAAAAAATAGAGCAGCCTTCAATCTTGATTCTTGTTTAAAAGAAATTTTTTTAAGTCTGCTTTAGCCTTTAAATATCTTTGCAAGTCACATTTCATGACAACACTGTCTAGAAAAATGCACCATGAGCCCAACGCACCAGGACAGAATCACAACACCCACTATAAATATCATGGAGAATCAGATTGCACAAGGAGCAAGTCTGAGATTTTCCAGGAAGCCTGGGTTCTTTCAGGGAATTATAGGGATCATTTTATCAGCAAAAATTTAGGAGACCTCTAAACACACAGCTACGCAGGCGCTCACCCACAGCAAAATTAGACTGGGAGCTCAATTTCCTGAATTCACAACAAAGATATAGAAAGCAGAGACAGGAGGGTGATCTAAATTGAATACTGTTTCCCTCCTGCCTTTAAAATTTTTTGCTTTTTTCCCCTTTACAACCAGCTTCCTATACCACCAGACTATTTACTTACAGACTTTTTTATCTTGAATGTGCTGTAAGTAAAAAGATACCAGCTTCCCTTAGGCTACACCTAAAGACCAGATGAAGTTGCTTTCAGTTGCAATCAGCCCTGAGAATGCTGGACTCAA
>NW_017731678.1:1847730-1848580 GCF_001890085.2 Hipposideros armiger
AAAGGAGACTCCCTTCTCTTTTTCTTTGTCCTCCTCACTTCACTTTATAGAATTCCATTAAAATACAGTTTCTCCTTTGTTCCAGATTTAAAGGGGCTTACCATAAGATGAGACTATAGGGGATTTTCCTTAACCCTAAATCAGCAAACCCAAAATTAGAATGTGTTGCACTCTTAGTACAAAGGTCAGGACTTCTAAACAGGGATTCAAGCCAACCTTTTATTCCACAGAGGCTTACTGCAATAATTCTTTAAAGTACATAATCTAAAAAAGCTTTTATCCCATGAAAAATCTCCATATGAGGAAGTTTATTTTTTAAAAAGTAGGTATGCAAAGACTACTTCATCTTCTAAGACACATATTTTATAAACAATGCATAATCTAAAATGTTATTAATGAGAGGAAGAAGAATCATGCAACTAATAATCATGCAGATATGTAAAATTCTTGATGTGCTGCTGCAAAGCAAAAAAAAAAAATTAGAGTTTAGGCCATTATGCTGGTCCATATACACCCCCAATTCCACTCAAAAAAAAATGCTGAGCTATAAGCCCTATGTTCTGAAAACATGTGGTTGTAGAAATCAATTCAGAACAAGATCTTCCTAATAAAGAGTTCTAATTCTTTGTCTACATGTCTTTCTAGTGTTTCCAAAGAGGAAACAACTGGCCCACCATTGAAGAGATATATGCTTGCTCCATTTTCTCTACAGAAAACAGCTGTCATGTATTTGTGTTGAACAACTTTATTCTTTTTCCTGGCTCCTTGATATAAAATGATTGGCTAGGGTTAAGAACTAGCCTTCTATAGCCATTAGCCCTTTGACTCATGGCTTCCAAAAACCATCACA
>NW_017731678.1:1852152-1853016 GCF_001890085.2 Hipposideros armiger
GTAAAGGAGTTGTGTTCCATTGCAACAACGCGAGACCACACACAAGTTTGATCACCCGTCAAAAATTACTGGAACTTGGATGGGATGTGTTGCCACACCCACCATAGTCACCTGATCTTGTACCATCAGACATCAACTTGTTTCACTCTCTTCAAAACTCCTTGCATAGTATAACATTCAATTCAGATGAGGCTGTAAATCAGCACCTTGTTCAGTTTTTCACCGATAAAGACATGTTCTTCTACGAATGAGGAATTATGAAGCTCATTGAAAGATGGCAAAAGGTTATCGAACAAAACAGGCAATATACCATTGATTGATCTCTGTTCTTTATATAAATAAATGACCTTTGAAAAACATAGACGAAATATGTCATGACTTTTCTGACAATCCAATACTTCAAGGTAGGAATTTAAATTGTGGGACAAAATGGCTAACATTTAAGTGATATTTAATTTATTTTTTACATGGCTTGTGAGACCCTTCAGAACCTGATGCTTACCTCCATCCTTTCCCATTTCATTCCCCAACACCGCTCATTCACCCATTTCCTGTCAACAACCTCCTTCCATCAGTGTTATACACTTCAGTTATTCTGACCATCTTCCTTGCAACTAGTCACACCTAGAGTACCACTATTCAAATACTGGCTCTACCATTTACTACCTGTGTAACTTGAGGCAAGTTTCTAAGCTATCTGTGTCCCATAATTCTCATCTTTATTGCTAAATTGGAAACAACAGTACCCAATTCATAGGATCATTGTAAAGATCAAATGAAATTGTTCTTATAGTAAGTGCCCACTAAATATTTGATGGTATTAGTAGTATTAATTCCTCTGCCTATAATGTTCATTTATGCTTC
>NW_017731678.1:1854751-1855458 GCF_001890085.2 Hipposideros armiger
CCCTGATGTCCAAACCAGACAGAGATAGTACAAGAAAGAAGAAAGAAAAGTCCAAGAAATATCTCTCATGAAATAAAAGCAAAAGCCCTCAGCAAAACGTTTGGCAAAGTAAATCCAAAAGTATAAAAAGGGTAATACATGAATGAAAAGGAAATGTAAGGTTCGTTCAACATTCTAAAATCAATAGATGTAATTTACCACATCAACAGTTTAAAGCAGAAAACCATATAACAATCTCAAAAGATGTAGAAAACATATTTGACAAGATGTAACATCCTTTTGTGATAAAACCTCTTAGCAAACAACAAATAGTAGAAAATTTCATTAGCATGATAGAAAGCATCACTAAAATACGTTACAGCTAACCTCAAAGTTAATGATGAAAGACTGAATGCTTTCCCCCTGAAAGTGGGACAAGGCAAGAATGTCCTCTGTCACTATTCATTCAACATCATACATGAGGTTCTTGTTAGTGCAATAAAGAGAGAAAAATTAAAATAAATGCATACATATCTGAATAAATGGAATAAAATCAGACAGCATGATTTTCTGTGGGTAAAATTCCAAAATAATTTATTTAAAAGTTGGCAGAACTGGGAACTGGGGCTGGCCGAGTGGCTCAGTTGGTTAGAGCATGAGCTCTGAGCAGCAGGGTCGCTGGTTCGATCCCCACATGGGCCAGTGAGCTGCGCCCAAGCTGAGCTGCC
>NW_017731678.1:1855748-1892662 GCF_001890085.2 Hipposideros armiger
GTCAAGAGATTGCTTACAAATACACACAATATGCTGTAGTGATAGAACTGTTGTATGTATTCATTGTGGTGGTGATGGTTACATGACTACATGGATCATTCAAAATTCTTTACAACTCTACACTAAAAAGATATTTAAAGTATACCTCAATCAGCTTATTCCAAAAATACTAATAGTTACCACTTACCTAGTACACTTTTAAGAATTTTCAAATCTTCATATAAATACAAAGTATCTACTATTCTTCCTTTTTTAAGATGAAGTGACAGAGATATGGAACACTGTTGCCCTATACTTCTTAAGGTGAGCTGTGACTGCAAGCCACATATAACATTTAAATTTTTCTAATAGCCATGTGTTTAAAAATCACTTTAAAAAGCAGGTGAAATTAATTTTAGTATTATATTTTATTTAACAAATATATCAAGATCTCACCCTTTCAACATGTAACCAATAAAAAATTATTAATGAGCTATTTTATATTTTTGTATACCTTTAAAATCTTTAAAATCTGTTGTGTATTTTATACAATCTGAACTTCAACTAGTCACATTTTAAAGTGTTCAATAGCAATGTGTGTAGTGGCTACAATATTAGACAGAGCAGACCACGAACTTTCCCCAAACCGCATCTAAATCCGTGATCTCACCTATGGTCAATAGTAACATCCGTAAATATTTGATGTACTGAATTGCATTTCCTCGGATAGTCTATGTGAGCTATAAAAAAGTTACTATTTTATACTGGTTAAAAAGAGGAAATTTTTATTTAAGATTTGAACATTTAAATCAAGTTACAGGCAACTCATAAGTTTTATATTAAAGGATATTGTTCACTGCTCTGATGAGTTAACCAATCAATGAAATTATAAAGGTCATTGTAGATACAGCCCCAATGCTTTCCCCCAAAAGTAGGAATCAGAAAGAATGTGATATATTTATAGTTTATCCTGAGAATTATGATTCATATTTTCCATTTATAGTTTCTCCCTTTTTAAAATTAGGATAATATCTTTCCTACCTAGAATGAGAAAAATTACAACTCCTACCAAATAGGCTTCTAGAGCATGTTAAAACTACATAAAAAGGCATAGCAGGTGCTTAAAACATTTATGAATTGAGTGAACAAATGTTGTAGAGACTGTGAGAAAACAGGAATTCTTATACTTTATTGGTAGGTGCCCAAAACTATACAACCCTATGAGTATAATTTATCAAAACTGCTCAGAACTATGCTTTGCACATTCTTTGCTCCACAAGCCCCTCCTCTGAGAATTTATCTTACAGGTTTCCTTGTCCAGGTTCAAATGATGTATGAGTAAGATTATCCATTACCACATTGTGTGTAATTGCAAAAATCTGTAAATAATGAAAATGTCCCTCTGTAAGGTACTAGTTAAATGAAGATCTATAAAACAGAACACTGTATAACTGAAGAGAGAGAGAGGGAGAGAGAGAGAGAGAGAGACTATGTATTCATATGGAAAGCTCTCTAAGTTATATTATCAGTGCAAAAAGGCAATGTGAAAAACATAAGTATAATATTTCCCTTTAGAGTAAAAAAAAAAAAAGAATGAAATAGAAATATACATTAATGGGTGCTTTTAGTTCCATAAAGAAGTTCTAAAAAAATACGTAAAAACTAATAAAAGTGGTTACCTCTCGGAGTGGAGAAGTGCACAAAGAATTGCTTGAATGAGAGTCAGCAGCAGGAATTTGATCTTCCTTTTCATAATTTTTTAATTGGCTATTTGTTTGTAAATTCAAAGTCAATTCTACTCTATTAACTTTATCATTTCATTTCATTTTGAGTTTTATGGACCTGCTTCAGTAACTTTTTTTCTGGATTACTTAAGGTAAAAGTGTAAGAATTAAAACTAATTTTTATAGTTACATAACAGCCTACAAAGGTTATAGTACACTTTTTATGTTTATCTCTAAACAGCTCCCTGATTTAGAAAGTACAAAAATATTCCTGATATATGGATTTTTCATAGTAACTGTTTAAATACAGAACACATGAAAAACACTTTTTAAGAAGTACTTTATACTATATGTAGATTTCTTTGTAAGCAACACTATTGCAATAATGGATAATTTAAAAATGGACTAGATTTGGAACTTTTAAGTTTGATATAAATGCTAAAAGTGGAGATTACAGGAAAGCTGCTTTAAAATGTACAAATTGAATTTAAAAAACTATAAATAGCTTTTCATGAAGATAGTGTCGAAAGTGAAGAAGGAAGTCCCTGCACCTCCCAAAGCCAAAGCCAAAACATAGGCTGTGAAGGCAAAGAAAGCAGTGCTGAAAGGCATCCACAGCCACACACACACACACACACACACACACACACACACACACACACACACAAATCCACATGTCACCCATCTTTTGAAGGCCCAAGATACTGTCACTTGGAAGGAAACACAAATATCCTCAGATGAGCACCCCCAGGAGAAACAAACTTGAACATTACACCATCATCAAGTTCCCCCTAACTCCTGAGTCAGCCATGAACAATACAAAAGACAAAAACACACTTTTGTTTGCTGTGGATGTCAAGGCCGACAAACGCCAGATCAAACAGGCTGTGAAGAAGCTCCATGACATTGACGTGGCCAAGGTCAACACCCTGCACAGGTCTGATGGAGAGAAGAAGGCCTATGTTCTACTGGCTCTTGACTATGAAGCTTTGGATGTTGCCAACAAAATTGGGATCATCTAAACTGAGTCCAGCTGGCTAATTCTAAATATAAAAAATTTTGAGAGACGATCCAAGATGGCAAGCTAGATAAACACTGTGCCTGTTTCCTTTCACGAACACTTTAAAAATACAGCTAAATTACAATCAACCTGGAGAACCATCTGAAGTTGAGCTGAACAGAAGTTTTATAACTAAGGATATAAAAAATAAGCCACTTTGAGACTGGTGGTGGGAGGGGGGCAAAGATGAGAAATGGGCTGGCCCCAAACCTTCATGTGGTGGTTGAGAATCAGGAGGGATATCTCAGCCATGGAGGCTCTCCCCAGAGGAGCGAGGAACCCCAGCCCCCACACCAGGCTCCCCAGCCCAAAGTACTGGTGCAGGGAAGAGAAGCCCCCACAACCATCCAGGTGGGACGGAAGGCTTTGGGAAACCCAGACACCCTCTTAAAGGGCCCATACACAGGCTCATTCATTCACAGGCACTCACCTTGGGCTGAGCAGAAGGACGGTGACTGGGCGGGTGTTGGAGCATATGGGGGACTGACAGAGGTGTGCGGCTTCAGGGAAAGGACAGGAGGACAGTCATCATTTTCCCTGTGTGGGTCATCATTTTCCTTCTTCCATGCAGTTGGCAGTTGGGTGCCATCTTTTTGTGTTGAGCCCACCCCCACCACAGCCAAATCTGAACCTGATTGGTCTGGTGAGCTCTGCAGCTCCACCCTGCTGACTGACTGGGACCTGGCCCCACCCAACTCCCCCAACTCATGAGGCACTTTTTCCATGAGCAGCCAGCCCTCCCCACACTGCACTCTTTCTTGGAAAATTGTTGGAGTCTGGCAAGAGCCTGGTGGGCTGCAACTAGCTTCGGTGTGCTCTAAGATTTTTGCTGAGTAGCTCCAGACTCAGCTCTGGCACCAAACCAGAATTTATATCAACATGGTAACCACAACACTTCCCACTCTAGTGACTCCCTGAAACTCTGCCTCACCCAACTTGCATACCACATGAGGCTCTACCAGTAGCTAAATCTTAAGGAAGCCAGCAGGTGGCAGCAGATCTCGGGGTGTCCTGGCTTTTTGCAAAGCTACCCCAGGCCTGCTACTGGTGGCAGATGTTCTAGGTTTGCAGTGTGGCCTTTCATGGGCCTCCAGGTTTAGCATAAGCAGCAAACAACCATGGATCACTTTGTAGCTTTTACCAGGTAGTCCCTGGCCAGTCACAAGCAGTGGGTGACCTGGGCCTGTACTGGTCTCCTCCCAAGAGGAGAACCAACATACTTGGAGATTGGCTTCAGACCACAGCAGACCATCTCCCAATTAGCCCCACAAGCAGCACACACAAAGGGCAGTCTCAACAGGCACCAGAGCCCACTGAAGCAAATCCCACTCAGTAGGATAAGCACCCCACCATCACCACCACCACAGCACCCTGTAAACTGTGGATGTGGCCAAATCCCATGGCCAGTCAGCCTGAGGGTCAATCCCACCTACTAACATGCCAATAACAATCAATAATGTCACACAACTGAATGCACTCCAGTGTGCTTACAGCTCTATTGACATCTCTTAAAAATCTACTTCAGCAATCTATGATTTAGATCCTCCACCACAACATATATCATCTAGAAAAATAGTTCTCGATTACCAGCACAATATTTCAAAAAGCCAAGTCAATATGTTATAGTATTTTATTACACCCTCCTGCCAAATTTGTTGTTTCCTCAAATGCAACCTTCCACAGACCAATCATTTTAAATATATTTTATAATGTAAGCCCATTCCTGATGTTACATAATTGGCTTCTATTTTATCAAGGTTGAAAACAATTTATGGTTTGATAGTGTCTCAATTTTATTAAACAGAATATTATTTTTACATAATACAGTCTTCTTGGAAAACTGGACTGTTGTTAGGCATGCATGGTTTTATGAGCCAGGCCCAATGGCTAAGAACCACATGGGATTGATTGGATTCATCAAGAGCAGTGTGCCTGACTGGAGCTAAGGAGAATCCACCAATAGAAGGGCCAGGCTGGGAACTCACCTTTGGTGAAAGCTATGCCTTGCATATGGTAGGAACTCAATAAATATTTTGTATTAATTGGCCCAGAGAAAGTTTTACAAATGCTTAGATGGTCTTACTGTTCTATTTATTCTCTTTATAATTGATGCTTCTCAAATTTTAATTACATACAATATAAATCACCTAGGGATATTTTTAAAAAGTAAATTCTGTTTCACCTGGGTTGAGGATTGAGGTTCTGCAGTTCTTACAAGATCCTAAGTGATATTCATGTTACTGGTCCATGACTAGCAAGGCTATAAACTTTCCTTCAAAATAGATTAGTGCTTACTTACATCATTATATTGCCATAGCACC
The DNA here is from genome assembly GCF_001890085.2 of Hipposideros armiger. Lineage (NCBI taxonomy): Eukaryota > Metazoa > Chordata > Mammalia > Chiroptera > Hipposideridae > Hipposideros > Hipposideros armiger. The sequence continues at coordinate 1,860,833 of NW_017731678.1, forward strand.
CTGTACTGCTCCTAACTTATCGCACTAATTGTAATCTTGTATTTATTTGTCTACATTCCTTTCTAAACTATAATCTCCCTGGGGACAGGGACTCTTGTATTTCATTCAGTGCCTAATGGATAATACTCAATACTTATTGAATGTTGATCAACCAATGAACAAATATGTACAAAACATACATTTTTATACACACCCTGGAACATATGCAAACAAACACTCCCCTAGCTACCTTTGCATAAAAGTGTCACCAGGGCATTGGGGATTTTTCAAAGTCTGGCAAAATTCATAATTATAATCAGGGCTGATTTTTTTTAATGCATTGTATATTAACTCATTTAATTCCCACAACAGCCCTTTATGATGTAAGGTTATTAAAATTTCCATTTTAAAAGTAGAAATGGAGGCATATACATGTTAAGTACCTTATTGAAGTAGTTAAGGTTTATACAGCTATTGTCATTTCTGGGATATAAACCTAGGCAGTCAGGCTCCACAGTCCATACCCCTCATCACCACATCATGAAAATAAAACAAACAAACAAACAAAACCAGAATCTCTATGTGACTTTGTCAAGCTGTTTTAACTTAATCTGCTTTACCTCTGCAAAATGAGGATCAAACCCACTGTAAAGCCTACTCTGCGGAATCCTCTATCTAGTTCATACTTGGGCATCCTTGGATTTAATTATTTTCTTGTGCAACGCCACAGGTTTATGTCATGAAGCAATGTGTCATTTTTCTGGGACACAAACATAAATGAAAAAGTTGTACAAAGCTTGTCCACCAGAATAAGACACTCGGCTTGTATGGGGAGGGGGACCTATGAAGGACCAACACCTGTTTGGACACATAGCTTTATTTCCTCTTCTTCATGCACATAAGAATTTCAGAAAAATGATATGTTATGGTGATATTCTCAAATCTGAGACTTGCAAAGGTTTTTATTGGGTTGTCAGAAAATTCATGATGCATTTTTGCAACGAAAAACATAGAAAAAAATACATCATGATTTTTCCGACAACCCAATAGATGTCTTCCTAGAAAAGTGTGAAGGACCTATATCATGTTTCTGGCTGACATTCTCTAATGTGGGCACCTGAATTATACATCTTTGCATAATAAAGAAAAAACAGAGACTGTGTACATTTAAACATCAGCTTTCTTTATTTAAAGGAAGATAATACATAGCATTATTTATGAAGAGAAAAAAATCACACAACTAGTTTAAGAGGTAAGTCACTATGGTAACCATTTCTCTGCTTGAATTTAGAGAGGCAGTGCCTTCTGCTAGTGGAAGGTTCTCTCAGCTTTTAGCAGTAGCTATTATATGCTATTTTATATTGGGCCTTTTTTTTTTGTCTTATACTAAATGAGGCTGCATCACCTTACTTAATGAAAAATCCTTTATCATTCTATAGAATAACTCATATTGCATATTTAATTATTAAGGGGAAATTTGTTGGTTGGAGTATCCTCAAAGACAAAAATATTGATAAACTATCTCATACAAAATGTTAACGGAGGGTCATACGTATCTTGACACAATGAAGTGACTTATAGTCAATGATTTCAAATCTCTGTAAATTTTGTTTTTTTCCAGAAAACGATTCCCTAGATTAATAAAGTAATATGTATAACTCTCTATTTTGCACCAAGAGACCTTTACTTGCATTATTTTCTTATACATTGTTGGGAGAACTCCTTCCTGCTCTCCCATACAGTTATGCCTGTGTTATCATAAAAAGTTTTTTCAAATCAGTGGCAAATATTTTCCAGATTTCCTACAAACAGGAAAGACCATAAATTTTATTCTACTTTAATAATACTTCCCAAACCCCTCTTAGCCCCTTTCATGCTTGCTGCACTGAATCAGAGAACTGCGATTTCAGAACAATAATAATTGCAATGATAGTAACTATCATGCATTAAGCACCAGGCCCTGTTCTAAGACTTCATGTGGGCACTAGATTTACAAATTTAGCACAACCAAGGAAAGCCAGAGACATGTACATTTAAAGAGCTCAGATTTGTTTATAAAAAGGCAGATAATATTTAGCATTGATTATAATCTCTTTTAATCCTCACAACAACCCTAGAGCTTGCTAAGGGACCACGGATTTTGTACAGCTCAACTTCTATGTCCTATAAATCTTCCCTGAATCCATTGTACAGTTTAAGAAATTCAGTTGTTGTTTTTTTTCTTTGGTGACATAGTTTATGAAATGAAATAAGCGATTCATTGAATGTGAATATATTAATAAAAGCTCAGGAACAATGGCTCATACTGGATAAGAGAGAAAATTGGCTGGTGAAACATGTAATAAATATTCAACACTCTAAATCACGAGTACACAAGACACTAGTATTTCCTATAATAATACTTTAAAGCACCACACTTTTTTTTGTTTTTTGCAATATCCCTGCTATTATGAATGTACACTTGATGTAAGCAGTGATATTATTAATATTATATTTATACATAAAGGGGCCTGGAACTTAAATATTTGCATATACATCAGATGAACATATTGTTATCATTTGTTACTGCTATTTCTTTTTTGTAAGATGGTGGATGAGTAAATCACAGTAAGAAACAAGCAAGCATGCTTATGGTTTTAGTACTAGTGCATGAAAGAGAATCAAATTATTTAATCAATTAGATTTTCTCTTGATATGCAACTATTATTTCCAAGTTAAGCACCTTCATAAACTATTTTTAAAGTGTCAACTATAGAAGATATAATAAAATAGCAATAAAATGTGCTTCATCACTGCACCTGATAAACACCTGACGTATACCAATGTGATGAACTTTCAGGTATAAATAATTAACTGTGTCCACAACATTAAAAAAATCTAATAGATTAAATGTGTCATCTAATGACAACTCTATGGTGGCAATTAGTTTTCCCTAATGCTGTTCTACGTTTCTTTTTTAAAACATCAACTGTTTATTTAACACTTCAGAGATGCAAACTGATGGTAATAGAATGGATTTTTACTCCCCACTAATTATTCCAGGTATGTGTTCTACATCAGTCTTATGCCCTGTAATTCCTGAGAGCAAGGCCCATTCAGCCAAATAAAAAGATATTATTTGAAGTCTTTTGTAACATAGGTAATTTATTTTTTGCAGTAAAATCCCAAAGGGCTTTGCAAAATTTCAGTTAGGCGTGCTGAGAGCAACTGCTACAAACACTTTCTAAAGGTCTAATCATCTTTCTGGCCCTTTGGGAGTACTTAATTTATGAGTTATGCCGAAATACCCTAAGGAAATTTAAATGGGCAATTTCTTTATGTCACTAATGTAGGTTCAGACCACTCATTAATCCTAAATTATTAATCCTAATAACTCTCCTTGGAGGCTGGTAGGAGGCAGCCTCATTAATATTGCCCCTCAGATAAGGAAAGGAGGCTCCGTGGCCTGTACACACCCAACCCACCTTCCTTCCCACTGCCAGATAGCTGGCCTCTGAGTCCTGACAAGGGACACAAATCCATTGGCTCTGAGCACACTTAGCCACTAGAACTGCTTTGTAATCGGCTTACATGGGCTTGTTTATTTTCCACTTTTCAATTATTGAAATAGAAGTGGAAATCTGCTTTCAAAGACCAACCTTTCAGCATCTCCTTCCTGGGCTCCCCTGACCTTCAGGCAGTACAGCTGTCTGAGTGGAGTTAAACATGGACGGTCACGCTGGCTTTCATTCCTGCTGCTTTGCCTCAGAATGTGCCCCCACTGATGTGTTTATCACGCCCTCCTTACCCGTTCTGTGGTTTTTCTTGCTGAGTTTTTAGCCTGGACAGCTGAACTTGCCTTTCAAGGCCTTAACCTGCAGATCCTCGTATGAGTAACCAAGTAATCCTAGAGGACCGGGAGCCAACACTACAACCTCCCACTGTTCTAAATCTTCTCCCTCCGGGCATCTATGCCCTTCCCTTTCCCAGACCCACCACTGTCATGAGGAATGGCCACTCTGAACTGATCATCTACTTGGCACACCAAAGAGAGAAAGGGACGGCTTAGAAACTTTGTAAGAAAACATAAGTTTAGCTTCTTGCTTATGGGTTGTGCAAGCATGTTGACTCTTTCCTCGGCTAGCCTGTCCTCTGTGCGCTCTTGTTCAGGACTAAGCATGAAACCTCACAAGGATTATCCCCAACAGGTTATAAAACTCTGTATCTTCACTGCCCCAAGCCCCTTCTAGACCGCCCAAGCACAAGTTCCTTCCCCAGACAGGGCTCGCCAGGAACTTCTGCCTCCGGGAATGACAATTGCTCCCAGTGATCCGGCGGGTGAGGCGGCAGCTGAGATCCCACTAATGGTTTTGTTTAGTTTCTTGGCAAACTCCCCTTCATTCAAGCTCCAGGCGCTCCGGAGCCAGGTCTAATTAGAAGAGTACCAGGCTCACCCTTCTCGCGGAGAAAGCGCATTAGTCATAGATGAAACAGCAAGAAAGGGTGCCAGGAGCCCTGGAGTGCAGTGGATGATGAAGACCTTTCCCAAAATGCTGGGGGAGCCTTCGATGTAGGAAAAGGAAAGCTAGATCTCACCGCGTTCAGGAGAGGACATTGAAACCCTGGGACACAGAGTAGAGTTGATTTGGTTAGAAGCCAGAACTAGGTGCATCAATAATGCTCATTGAACATCGAAACAGAGTTAAGCAAAGTGTTCAGTATGACAAAGCAACGTCTCAAGTCATGGTAAGAGACAAAGGGCGGAAAGCTTCCCGCTGCCCGGGGCAGAACCTCTGCAAAGGCACCAGCAGAGCGAGCGCGCGGGCGCGCTGGGGGAGGGGTTGCATCAAAGCATCCAGGTTGGTGGTGAAGGGGAGTGGTCAGTTTGGGGCCTGCCTTGCACACGGAACTGTGGTCACGGTAACCCTTGGCCCACCCTGAAAAGCGCAGGTATGAACAGGACTGCAAGCTTGTCCTCAACACCCAGCAGCAGCTAGCTTCAGGAGGCTGGAAGTGTCGGGGTTGAAATGCGACCCGACCCGGGGAGGGGCGGGGCCCCGCAGGGCCAGGGCGGGCGGTGCAGGTGGGCGGGCCGGGTGAGTAGGCTGGGCCTATAAAGTGCTCGCTGCCCCAGAGGCGATGCAGCTCAGTGGGGCCGGTGCAGGTTGGGCTGGGTGGAGAAGGGTGCGGATCACTGCTGGGGTCTGCAGGTCCCTGAGCCTCCGACAAGAAGGGGCTTCAAAGGCGAGTTTCTTCCTCGGTTTATCCCGCCCCTTTGCCAGCAAGCGCGTCCGCCCCAGCGAACTCGCCGCAGGTGAGCTAGACTGCGGCCTGGATGAGGGCGGTAGAGGCGGGGGGAGGAGGGCGGCCTCGCCAGGGCTGCGGGGGTGAGCTCCGCGTGGCAAGTGGGCTCCAAGTTTTGCTAACTTGGAATGAGTTTCAAGTTGCGGCTTTAGTTGACGTCTCCGCTCCCGAGGCTTTGTAAACTTGAGCTGCATGGGCGGGTTCCTTCTCTTTGGAAAAGGAGTGCCTCAGCTAGTTCGCTCTGGGGACTCGGGGCAGTTTAGGAGCCTCTGCACGTCTTGTCTGCTCTTCCAAATCTGTCCTTGTTCCCTATTTTTTCCAGCGCCCCGGAAAGGCCGTTCCGCCCCACGAGGGAAACGGAGCCGTTGACCATGGTTGCAACCGGCAGTTTGAGCAGTAAGAACCCTGACAGCGCTTCGGAGTTGCTGGACCACGGTTTCCACCCGGAGAGCCTGCTAAATGGTGAGTTTCCCAGCTGCCGGCCTCTCTCCTTTCCAAAGGTTGAGCCCCTCGATAGATGGGATCGGACTGGCGGCCGTGCGGTGTCGCCCTTTTCTTCAATGGAGGTGCAACAAAATCCATCTGAGGAAACTCATTTCCAAGCTTTCTAGTAACTTCTGTCCATGATAGTGAGAAACAAAAGTAGCAAAAAAATAAAATGCCGAGGGCTAAATCAGTCTAGCCTGCTGCTAATAGGCTCTTTGGGATGAAAAGTTATATAGGTTCCTTACCATACATGGCTGTGAAGTTTTGGTAAATTTTAAGTGTGCAGTTATGTGTGTTTTAACTACTGTAATCACCCTTGTAACCATTACTGTGACCCTCTCCCCCCAAATTTCCATGTACCCATTTGCCATCAATTCCCCAACTCTCCCTCTCCTGGTTTACTTTTGCCTCTAGTTTCATGTAAATGGAATCATATAATGTGTACTCTTTTGTGTCTGGATTCTTACCTGCCACCTAATCATTTCGAGACCCTTCCACGATGTGGCTTATATCAGATGTATGTGTTCCTTTTTTTTGCCGAGTAGTATTCTATTTGTGGATCTACCCATTATTCCATTTTTAATGCCAGAAGGAAACTTTAAAACAGCAATAATGCTGGAAATGCTGTCATTTGCAATTTTAAACAGCACTTTCTAAGTTAACACACTGCTCTGCCACCAAGGAGCTGTGTGGGCACAGACAAGTCGCGTAAGATCTTTGGGCCTTCTTCATTTAGAAGGCAGAGTGGTTGATGATCTAATTTTATAGGCCAAAGCTCTAAACTTCTTCATCTTCAACATAGATAAAATATGGAACCTTATAATTTGGAGTGCATTTGTCTCGTTTAGTTATTTTAAAAAATGACCTCACTGAATACATGATGTGGAGAGAGGAAACCACAGCAGCCTATGAGGGTGAAGTAGGCTTAAGGAAGGGAGCCCTCAGGGTGTCTGCCTGCACCCTGCTCAGCTGACTCTGTGTGTGGCATCTTGCCAACTGGTAGGATTAATTTGGAAGGTAGGTGACCAAATGCAGAGCTATCTCTTTTCCTTTGCGCAAATCTAATTTTGTTTTCCTAGGATTATTTTGTTTTGCTTGGCTATGGAAAACTACCCAGCCAGTTAAAAATATCCTCCTGGACCTCAAAGGTCTTCTTTGAGCAATTTTTAATCAGAGGTTGAAGCTAAAATTGGAATCTACAGGCCATTTCAGTAAAGACTTTGAAAGAAACAAATTTGATATTTAATATAACTCCTCAGCTTAATCTTAAATTCAAGTAAGAACAATAGCAAAAATTTGGTATTTTACAATAATAAATTCATATAGTCTTAGAGTTAGACGGTAACAGTCCCTTAGTCAAAAAAAAAAAAAAGTATAACTTTTTATTCCAGAGGTAATGCATATTCTCTGTAAGACAAATAGAAAACCCTCATAAGCAAATAAGGGAACAAGAAAAAAAAACTCAGTAGTAATCTGATTTTTTGATGCATAGTCTTCAAGATTGAATGTATGTACACAGAAAGAAAAGTGGCTATACCCTATCTAACCTATTTATCAAAACCTTTATTTCATAGATTAACTTTCAGTCTCAGAGGTCAAATGACTTGCCCTATTACTCCACTTGTTAACAGCAAAGTGAAGTCAACCCACCCGTAGAAGTAACCAATGTTGTTATCTTGGTGTGTTTCTCCTGCTCCTGGATTTCTTTTTTTTTAATTTTGAACTTCTATTTTCTACAGATTTTGACTATTGGGATTATGTTGTTCCTGAACCCAACCTCAATCAGGTGATATTTGAAGAAACAACTTGCCAAAGTTTGGTTAAAATGCTAGAGAACTGCCTGTCCAAATCCAAGCAAACCAAATTAGGTTGCTCAAAAGTCCTTGTTCCTGAGAAACTGACCCAGAGAATTGCTCAGGATGTCCTTCGGCTCTCCTCCACGGAGCCCTGTGGCCTACGAGGTTGTGTCATGCACGTGAACATGGAAGTTGAAAATGTATGTATAAAGCTGGATAAGATTGTGTGTGACTCTAGTGTGGTGCCCACCTTTGAGCTTACACTTGTGTTTAAGCAGGAGAACTGCTCGTGGACCAGTTTCAGGGACTTTTTCTTTAGTCGAGGTCGCTTCTCATCCAGCCTCAGACGAACTCTGATCCTAAGCTCAGGATTTCGACTTGTTAAGAAAAAGCTTTACTCCTTGATTGGAACAACAGTCATTGAAGAGTGCTAAAAGGGAAACATTTAAAAAGGTCTTTTTTTTATGATTGGGTAATAAAACTCCGCAGCTGCTCAGTTATCGTCATTATAGTTTTGCCCTGCCTGTTCTCAAAAAGAAACCCCACATCAAGTTCCTCTTCCTTGTGTGTTTCATGTATACAGCAACCCCAACTAAAGGGCTTATTATGTGGCTTTTGAGAAATGCTCCAAGAGAATGTACATTATCTGCATATATCACATTTTTTATAAAATGAATGGACTGGAATAAGGAAGGAAAAGAAGCAATCCATTTTAGTTTTATATTTGATTCCACAAATTTTCCCAGATAGTCTTGCTAACAGACTCTGAAATCAACTTTACGTGGTTTGATTTTCATATGACTTTTTTTCTGTAAGTTTTCAGAGTGATTCTTTCAATCACAGAATCTTACTGAATGATACTTAGTCCATGAAGCCCACACCACCAATTTGCTGCTACTACTCAAATTTTGAAGAATTCTTATACAGAAGGATAGAATTAAGTGGGTGAGTGTAATGAAAACTTAACCCCATGCAAAAGTGATTAAGAAATGTCACAGGGAGAACAAAACTGTTTCACTGTTTCTTTGCATCCTGTCCACCCTTCTGTTTTGAAGAGGTGCCAGAAACTCAAGCTATCTTTTAGTAAGCACAGTATTGTTTTAAATAACTTTATGGTACAATATAAGCTCAGTTTTTCTAGTTCTCAAGTATTTAATGTTATCTTTAAACTAGAAAAATGGAAAATATTGATCTGGTTTTTTTTGCCTGTAGTTGATTACTCTTCCATTGAGTGAATGGTGAATGCTTCTGGGGATGGGAAACTGAATTCTCAGATCCTGTTTCTTTCTCATTCATTTGATAATCTAGTTTCGTTTCACTCACTGTTACATGTGCTTAATCTCAAATGAACCTTTTCACCAGTCAGTGTTATCTCTCATCCCTGGCCTCAGGAGAGCTCAAACTTATCTCTTCTTTAACCAAATCTTTAAAGGAGATAGCTGCACAACACCAGTTTTCATTTTTAAGATGGACCTATCACAAAGTCTCCTTTGGCTATGGCTATAGTATAGACTAGAGAATGAAAATCAGTCTAGTTAACCTGTGCACACACTCAGCCTTCTTCAGCCTTGGATACCTGTCCTGAGGGAACAATAGGCCTTATTTTTTTTTTTTGTTCCTACTACCTAGATCATTATCCTTTTTTTATGTTAATGGAAGAATGTAACAACAACTACAATGTTCATTTCCACAGGGCCTTCACATCCTTGCTGTAGGTCATGGATAAAGAGCTTATTCAGATCTTCTGCCGGAGCTATTAGCACCAATTTACATACCTGAGGCCAGGGAGGTGGGGACAGATGGCTTCATCCTAGTGTAACTCTAAAGTGGGTAGATCCTGTTACTGATCCTATAAATGACCTAAAACTTCACTATTCAAATCACAAAGCCATCTCTAGGACTGGGCCAGGATAAGTCAACGTTGTTTTTGCATGTCTATTATTAGTCAGGTCTCTAAGGTCAATGATTCTGTGGGTGAGGCGTCTCTGGCATGGATGTACAAATGTCCTTATTCCTCTAACAGTTGTCTTTGACTCACTTGTCTTTTATGCTCGCAAAACAGTGATGCCTTATAGAGACTCTTAAATTAATATTCCTGTTAAAGGAAATTAAAGTTTGTCTATTTTTGACAATAAAACATCATATATTTTTAATTTTCTTGTCCTCTGTATTTTCTGAGTTTATACAAGATCACCCTAAAATATACTTGACAATATTTGAGGGAAGGTGACAAAACAGTTATCCCCTTTTTGACAAAGGCTATTTGTACCCTTATTATAATATCCTAATTATATGTATTGCATGTGCTTATGTATCTACAAGAAGTGACTCGCTTCATAATTTTTCAAATACAATAATACTTTTTATAGGAAGACATTAATAATTTGAGCTTCCTTGGCAATCACGTTTAAAAAACAAAAGCCCATTATGTAAAGACTTTTTCTATTTTTTTCTAACAACCAAATGCATATATATCAAATTGTGAGATCAGTGTACATTTTCATTTTTATCAAAATATACTATTTGAACAACATATCTTTCAAATTTCACTATTCATCAAATTGAATTTTTAACTTTTACCTATCTTTTCTGTCTCCTCAAATTTATGGCCATTAGCCCAGATTTCTCTCACCACATAACCCACATTTAGTAAAACTTGCTAAGTGATAGGCACTGTTCTAGGTGCTTTACACAAATTATCTCATTTATTCCTCACAAGACCCTATGAAATGAGACTACTGTCATCTCCATTTTAAAGATAAATTACCAGACACTGGGAGGCTAAGTAACCTGTCCAAAGTCACCAAGTTATGCAGCAGATCGAGTATAAAACCAAGCCTTCTACAGGGACCGTGCTCACCATGATGCCCCCAAAAGCACAAGGCAACACAGAGACCATATCCACATCACCAAAAGTCTGTGCAAAATCGATGTCAGAAACATTTGCCCCTAAATTTGAAGAAAGATTTTTAATGTGGTTTCTTTTCAGGTAGGACAAATGAGGACACTACAATGCTAACAATATTCCACATTCATTGGAACAGAGCTGTGCTTAGGATAATAAAAAGTCCAAATGTTTAAAAGACGTGCATATCGATCCTGGAAACTTCATGCCTATCTTCTTCACTTGGCCTGTACCTTCATAAAAAGATGTGATCTTTGCCCTAGCTATCCCACTAGGACATAATGATAGCTAGAGTGCGTGATGGCCTCCTGAAAAATACAATATCTTATTTTCCTCTTATGAATAGAAAGATAGTACTTTATAGTAATGGGTTCAATCTCCTGAATCTCCAATGACATCTATGTCCTCATGGAGTCAGCTTCATGTTGTACTAGTGACAGTTTTCTCATTTGCATATTGGAAGGATGTATAAGTATAAAAACCTTAGGTCTAGGACACTCAGTTCTCAATGATCTATATTGGTTTAACAAATGATCATAATAACAAAGTCCAAGGCATGTTGGTGGCCAATGAGGAGGGAGGGGTACAGTGATGAGCTCAGAGCACCATCATGTAGATTTTCAGAACCCTGGCTCATCTAGACTCTGCCACTGATTTTGGACTAATCATACTCCACTGGATCGCGTGTGTCTGCCACAGACAGGAGAAGAGAGACAGAAGGATCTTATGGGGGAACTTAGGGGTCCAGTATAGAAGTGATGGACGTGACTTCTGTCTACATCCCATGTAGAAATCAGTCACATGGCCCCATTCAATTACGAGAGGGGCTCGGAAATGTGACCAAAAAGTGTGCCTAGGAAGAAATGGGCTTGATGAACTGTTTCTGCCACACAGGAAGAGACGAGTTTGTCTATGAAACAGTAGAGAGCCCAGACAGACATATATATATAGAAAGTTGATTTACAGCAGAGGTGGCACTTTAGATAATGGGTAAAGAATGGTGTTTTCAATAATTGGTGCTATCATAATCATTTATCTACATGGAAAACATGAAATTTGGTGCATATACATCAAGCATAAAAATCAATTACAGGTTGATAAAATTCTTAAATGTGAAAGAGAAATGTACAAGAGAATATAATTTTTATGATTTTGATGTAGGGAAAGATTTCTTAAAAAGATGCAAAGAATGACTGAAATTTCTACTTATCACATAACACTATAAAGAGAATAAAAATGCCAGTCATGAACTGAAAGAAATCATATTATACACATATAACTGAAAAAGAGTTAGTAACCAGAATATGTTAAGAATTCCTTCAAAATAGAGAAACAAACAACCCCAAAGAAAAAATATCGGCAAAAGCCTGAATAGGACCTCTACAGAAAAGGAAACTCATGTGGCTGATAAACATGAAAACATGTTCAATCTAACTAGTAATTGGGGAAATGCAAATTAAAAGCACAAGACACAAATGTGTACACATCCATACTACTAAAAAAAAAAAAGTTTAAGATCTGATCATTCAAATGTTGAGGACCTGGAAAAAACTGCAACATGCACATATGTGTATGTGCATTACATTCCATTTTTTGTTATCAAAACCAGTGTCCTTGAAAGTTTCTTGCTTGTTACATATCTAAAAGAATGTTGTAAAAGTATACCCTCTGCCATATTTTTAAATTGTCATTCAAAATTTTCACTCTAATTTTAAAAAGCTGCAAATGATGTAAGTTCTGGTGTGTGGTAAATGCTGATCTTTTTAAATAAAATGATTACATCACCTTGTTAATGTTTCCATTGGAAAGTAAATAGCATAGTAATTTAACACCAACATTTATTTAGAAAACACTAAAATAGGGTCTTCAACAATAAAATTTTCAGTGTTATTTTTTCTTTTTTCCTGTATCTTCTTAAAGTCTAGGTTTATACAGAATTTTACCTTCATTGTATGTATTTTAAGCTTGAAAGTCTTATTAACATTTGTTCTCTATAAAAAGACAGGAATATAAATTAAAATTATATTTTTAAAAAATTTTCTGTGATCATATGGCTTTTTTAATTTTTCGACTGAATTAACTTAAAAATAAAAATACACAATGATCAAAACAACATTAAATGTTTTTGAACTTTTTAAAACTATTCAGCACAAAATATCTCTTAGTAAGATGACTTAATTTGTAGATAAATATTGTTTTTTGCTAGAGTTAGAGGATTAAGCATCATTCCTATTTTATTTTCTATAGATGTAAACTCTGAGAAAATATGTTCTTCATATCAATAAGTAGATGGGAATCAAGGAGATTTGGTTATTATATCAAATTATAATCAATATTTGAGCTACTTTCAAGATATATTCCCAAATCACATAAATATCACCAAAATATTATTTTAAATAATCAATATACTAATAACTCAATTAGGTTTTCTTTCAATATTGTTGAAATCAAAGAGCTAAAAGCAACCTGATTGGCAAAAGAACTTGTTACCTAGGTCTATTTAGTCTGCTTAGGCTGCCTTAACAAGGTATCACAGACTGGATGGCTTAACAGAAATTAATTTCCTCACAGTTCTGGTGGCTGGAAATTTGAGATCAAGGTGTTGGTAGGGTTGGTTTCTTCTGAGACTTCCCTCCTTGGTTGTGGATGGTTTTCTCCCTTGGTCTTCACACTCTATTCCCTCTGTACTGTTTGTGTTCAAATCTCCTTTATAAGGATACCAGTCATATTGGATTAGGGCCCACCCTAATCAGCTCATTTTAACTTAATTATCTTTTCAAAGATCCTATCTCTAAACACAGTCACCTGTTGAGGTACTGAGGGTTAGGATTTCAACATATGAAATTTGGGGGGACACAAACCAATTGAAATAGCCTAGGTGGGAAGGGAGAAGAATCTGAACTAGAGAAAATACAACTTGTGATGATTATAATAATGATGATAGTAATTTGTTCAAGAGTCATTACAAATAAAAATAAACTGGCATTGGTGCCTGGGTATAAGGAAGAGAAAAAGGAGAGTATCAGTAAACTTCTGGTGTTCTGGTTTTTCTGCTGCTTGTTTAATGTAGACAGTAACATCATCACCCAGGATGGGTAATGACAGAACATGTAAAAACTACCATAAGATTAGCAGCCACAGATCTTATATCTTGGCATCATTTCTGTTTTAATAACTGCTTTAAGTGGAGTTCCCTGGAAATAGTCTAAGATGGAGATTTGCAAGCAGCAAGTTAATGCCCTTTCGATCAACACTTGTGGAAAACAGAAGGAAGTAGAACTGAGTAAGCAAAGGAAATAGTTGAATAGTTGATACTGTCACACAGGAAGCCCTCTCAAGAAGATCTCTCAGAGAGCTCTAGAGTTAGAACACCCTTCAGAATTATTTCCAGAGGCAAGAAGGTTTGACCTTTATCCCTTCCCTCATTGACCACTTAGAAACTATTAGAAACTAGCTGCCTGGGATAGGTGTGTGTGACTTTGAACAAGGAAGATCTCTTCAGCTGAAGGCAAGTTCTGGGATGTTGACTCAGCAGCGAGCAGTCAGCCATCATTTCCAACAGTTTGGGTGATGCCGGCCTCAGATGTGAAGAAGGGATCTGAGTAACACATTTGCAGCACCCACCCCAGTCCATCACTTGTGCCATTCAGATCCACTTGTGTCATGTAATAAATTCTGGGTCCAGTTTTGACAGGATTCTGTCTGGTCTCTTTTCCTGGAGAAACTGATAGAGGAAGGTTAGTGGGACAAACTACAGCCCTGCCCCTGCAGGGGATCCCAATGCCACAACTGAGCACCATTCACCTTCTCTACAAACGTTCTAGATTCCCCTCTTCCCCTGTTACCCCCTGGCCATCTGAATTAGTAGTGGAGCGACCCAGACCATAATTGCTGAGGGTTCTCAGCTCCCAGTCACCATGGTTGCTTCACTTGTCCATTTACTCTTGTCTGTTCCGTCTATCGTAGTTCTTACCCTATAGGCCAAAGCACCAATATGTGCTGCCAACTATCAAATATGTCCATTAGAATTATACATTTGGGGACCAAGGAAATGACCACTAATTGCATCCATGAATCCAATAGATACACTCTAAGTTGGATTTGGGCCAGGACTCCAGTTCTGGAAACTGAGTGAAAAACTGTGACTGTTTATTAGACTGTCCGCCTCCAAAAAATGGGGCATGGCTTTGGGTGAGGGCAGTTACTGGAGAGGGGCTCAACTGAAACTTGTCACCACCAACACTACCAGCTGCTGGAGGAATGAGTGCCCCTGACCTGGATGGTGAACTGTGGTATCTATCCATTATAACAACCTATTGTTTTAAGGCTAATGTATAAAGGTGAAACTGAGAAGATAATTTTGATTAAAATGATGGAAGAGGAAGAAATCAAACAATGTTTTAAATTCTAAATTATCAGAGTTTCTGTCTTAACTTTGCCTCCATCTCAAAGGGTAACTTACAATACTGTGTTCTCAGACTCATGTAGAATAATTCTGATATACCAAACCCAAGATTAACTAATATGTCATGTGTCTATAATTACATAAAGGAAGTGTTTACCAGTGAAAGGGCTTTGCTAGGGTCTAACGTATTTGTAGTAGGTGGAGAGAACAGCTGGAAAATTCTGACCCAACTCACTGAAAATGGCATAAGAATAACTCCCTAAATGACAGCCCTCCAAACTGTTGCATGCCCTAGGCTGCTCCACTTAGGATCTTAGGTATGATGAAAAATAACCAGACCATGAGAAAACCACTTTTTCATAATCAGTTCTCCAAATGTGAGAGGGCCCAGTTGAAATAAAGGCCCGAAATAACATATTATTGTGTACAGTACCATACCAGGTGGCTTCTTCCCTTTCCTGTGGGGTGAAGAGTACTTTACTGCTGTAATTACAGAAATACTGGTGTGCACTATGACAGCCCAAGTTCAAGGATGCTTTTCATTCAAAGCCCTGAGAAGTATTGCTTTAGTTCATGATAATCAACTCAAATTGCTATGCATTCAAATCCTTTCATTTATAACATATAAGTCATGGGAAAGAGTAAAGTATTATTAATTAAAAAAAAAACAAACTAATTCTTGGGCTGGCCAAGTGGTGCATTGGTTAGGAGTCGGCTTGGGATGCCAGCTCTGAGAAGCAGGACCCTAGTTCAGACCCCACATGAGGGCCAGTGACGCTGCACCCTCTACAGCTAAGATAGTGAACAACAGCTTTACCTGGAGCTTGGTTGCCGTGAGTTGCCAGCAGCAGTGTAGGCTACAGTGGGCCTGGCGGGCAGCGGGTGTGAGCTTTCGTGAACTGCCATGAGCTGCCGTGAGTGGCCGTCCAATGGCTGGCGAGCGACTGCCTCACCCAGGAAGAGCACAATGATAATACCAACATGGGCCAGTGAAGCGACGTCCTCCACAACTAGACTAAAGAACCACAGGACAGCAACTTGTCTGTTCCCCTTCCCCGATTTCCCAGCACTTTTCCCCTCCCCCAATTCCCCAATAAAATCTTTAAAAAAAAACACTAAATCTTATTG
This sequence comes from Hipposideros armiger, assembly GCF_001890085.2. Lineage (NCBI taxonomy): Eukaryota > Metazoa > Chordata > Mammalia > Chiroptera > Hipposideridae > Hipposideros > Hipposideros armiger. The sequence goes on from NW_017731678.1 coordinate 1,876,815, forward strand.
CTCACAGATTGCTATATGTTGTGTTTCTCTTTACTAAGCAGAGAAAGCGATGATACACATAAACCTTGTTGAATGTTGATATAAACGATGAGGTTTCCGGCCTCAAAGGTGTAACTAGAAATGCATTGAACAAGGTTGTTATGGAGGAAAAATATTTCTGGAATTCAAGCAATGTCATTATGAGTTGGTTTATCTTTATTACTCTGAGTTTACAGAGCATTACAACAAATTACACTATTTACAAAAAAAATATTTTATGACAGTTTTATAATGTACTTTTTCTGTACTTTAGCTCACATAGGAAAAATGAATAAAATAAAGTTCCCTCTTTTAAAAATTCAGGACTAGGGTGAGAAAACAAACAAAAAATGCTAAAACAAACAAACAGAAACTACCTCTAAATATAAGTTGGCCTTCTGTTTAATTTCATTTATAGCTTCTATTGACAAGTACCCTTCCCCCGATCACCTGTATTTATTCTGTCCTACATCTGAGCCTCATCTTCACAAGATTTGCACTTAGAATTTACAAAGCAGTTTAAAAATTCACTTATCCTGTCTGTATAATTTAAAGAGAAAGCTTTTGTTATTGTATCTTATTTGATAATGAATATACTATACAATAGAAATACGAGCAGACCCTTCATGCAGCCTGCTTGTGTTCATCATTGGTGTGAGTGGATGAAATGACGTCTGAGAAAATTTGCCTTAAAAGGACTGTAGCAAATAAAACCAAACAGGGTGGAGGACCCTACAGAACAGGATGATTTAAATCACAACAGTGGTATAGTTGTTATTAATTATTTTTTAAAGGGGCCTTTAGTTGAAGGTAATGCTGTGTTAATTGAGGGGGGTGGGGGACAGAAGGACTATCCCCAGTCACAGTAGGGCAGAATTTCCCTAACTTGTATAACTTAGGAATCGCCTGAGCTTCCTGTGAACAGATTGCCAGAGCCATCCCTGGAGACTTGGAACCTAAGAGGCATCATGAAATCTGTATGAGCAACGAGTTGCTCTGGGAGTTGATGACTGGGCAAGTGAGGGAAGTCCCCATGTTTCAGCTCCAGCCCAGTGTAGCATTCCTAAGAAACCTCCTTTTCTGCTGAACTGAATTCTAAAACTACCACTGTTCACAGGAAAAATAGGGTTAGGGAAGGCCATTCAAACCTGTGTATTATTGTAACCAGAGTACCAACAAAAACTATAACAACCCTAATTAAATAAACAAAAAGCTACAACAATAAAGAGTATGTGAATGGGCCCCATCACAGCACCTGTATTCTTCTGTGACTTGATGCCTCTCACTGTGTTAATGTAACTTACATTCAGTTTTTGTTACTTGTTGGCAACTGTGGCGAAATTGCTTATGTCCAAACCAAATTCCACATTATACCCACATCTCTCCCAAACTATTTAACAATAGCTTTTGAAGTAATATGTGTAATGGAAACACACATTTTAAAAAGCAAAGGACTTAGACTGGGTATGCTCATGGCTTCAGGAATGTAAGTTAAATTATCCTTTCTAAGGGGATATTTAAACAAGAATACTTTCTAACTCAGTGACTTCCTTGCAAGTATCCTTAAGGAAGCTTCTGGCAACACTGCCAATGCCCACATGGGAAACTGGTTGCCATCCTTCTGCACATATGAATTCTGCACAGCCCCACTTCTTCAGCATTCTAGCCTTCTATTTAAGGTCTAAGGAAGTCCACATACTAGCTGCAAGGGAGGCTAGAAAATCAAACATCTGGTGTACCTTTCAACTTGTATAGTGGGGAGAGGCTTCTAATCATAGAAAGGGGATTCAGATGCTAGAAGGAAAAAAGAAAAAGCCATATCCTTTAAAGATATCAATTTTATAGAAGTAAAAATTGGAATTTTATCAGGTAACTTGTTAAATTATGATACAGCCATATACCAATAGGATGGGATTTATGTACTAGGATTTGAAATCTGTTTTTTTATAGACAATTTAATGATTTAGGAAATTCTTAACTGTATTTCCTACTACAATATCTTTATTTACTTTACTATATATTCACAAAGAAAAAGACTAGAAGCGTATACACCAAAATGTCATCTGCATTTATCTCTGGTTTATGCAATTACAGGTAATCTTTATTTTCCTTTTTAAACCTTCCCATACCTTTCCATTTTGTCCAAATATTCCATGATGATAAAAAATAATAAATGGGTTTCTTTTTAAGTCAAGTTGGAACTTTCAACAAAGGACAGGTTATAGCACAAAGCTGCAAAAAAAAAAAATCAGATAAACATAAACATAATCCTGTCACAATTTTTGTAATAAAATGGCAGCTTGAATAAATTAATGCATAATGAAATTATGTTTCTTTCATTGCATATATGTTGTAAACAATCATTCTGATTGATTATCTCTGATAAATTTACATTTCATCAATTGTTCTCATAGGTAAGGACAACTTAGGGCCCAGTTGTTGAAACTTAGAATTGCCAGCTGTTCAAAGATTGCAACAAGTGCTTTCATCTTTTCCTGGGCAACTATCTGAAGCTTAGGAAAAAGTCTCAGCTGAGATTTTAAAAGTCTATTTGGAAATTACCCAGTTCCTACTTCTGATAACAATTATCATAATCAGTAGCATTTGAACACTTTTGTGTTAGACACTACTAGATATTTTATATATGTTGCTGGTTAAGCCTCATAATCCAGTAAGTAAGGTATAATTTCTCCATTTTGCTAAGGGGTACACTTGAAGAGATATTTAACTTATTCAAAATCTCAACCCTGTTAAGCTGTGGAGTCCAGATGCAAACCCCAGCTAGGCCAGCCTCAAGCTTTAAATGCTAGAAAGTCAAGTCAGGTCAAGGAGTGAATGTGGAGGGGACCAAGTGAGAGCACCAAGCTCCACAATCCAGGTAGATGGTGACTGCGGTGCCTCAAGTTCAACATTGGATTAAGACAGGAGGAGAGCAAGGAGGCCAACACCAACCAGCTTGACTTCCTCAGCCATTGCAAGCACACCCAAGAGCGCTTGCCACTGTCTCTGTGGGCTGGTGTAGAAGTGGTGTGAAGCATGTGGGGAGGTCAAGCCAGCTGACGGCCAGATACCAGGCAGAGAATCGATCATGGCCTCTACCAAAGTGGGTATTTTTTGCAGTCCAGTTGCAGTCTGTGAAGGAATTTAACCTGGTAGTGAAGACCCAGGCTGAGCTATAGGAAGAAAGATGAACACATCCTGGAGCCAGACTCCTGGACTTGAAGCCCTGCTTTAACACTGATTAACTGTGTGGTCTTGGGTAGGCATCTTGTGCTCGGTTTCCTTATCAATAAGAGCAAGACTAACACCTCATAGAGTTATTGTGAAGATTTAATGAATATGTATATATAGCACTTGGATGGAACTGTGCCCAGCACAACTTAGTAGCCTGTACTATTTGTTTTTAACCATAGTGTTTTCAGTCTAATGGATACCAGCCACACACACAGAGGGAATTAGTGAGAGAGAATATAGCCTAAAGCTCATGAAGTCACCAAGGGGCTAAATTCCCTCCAAGTCCTCTCAACGCCAGGTGTGGTCAAAACAGACTATTTTAGGATCCCACTCGCCCATATGCTGCCAGCCATGCTCCCACAGGTTCAGGGACTTGGCAGGAAGGAGCCCACAGGTGGCAGACCTTCAGAACTCATCACTGGGTAATCCAGAGATTGACAGATTCTTCAAACAACAAACCAGTCATCTTGACTTTGATATAAGACAGGATTCTAGAATGCATTATTAAAGTAATTGTCAGCAATCAGAGGAAAAGAAGTGAGTGCTAGGGGCCAGCCGACATTCATTACCACTCATTGACAACAGACTAACAATTCGTTTCTTTGTTTGACTCTGTAGACCCTAAATTTAGTAAAGAAAGATGATAACTGACTTGGAATATTTGAACCCCTGTTGTGTGCATGTGTGAAGATTATGTTAGTTCAGCATGACCCTAACATCCAAGAAATCAAAGCTATTAAAAAACAGATCTCAGTTTAATAATAAAAAGGAACTTTCTAACAGTCTAAACCAGAGGCTGCAAACTCCCTACCAATGGGTCGGATTTCACCCTTGGGCAATCTTTTGTTGGGTTCACAAATAGCCACAGGACAAGCAGCATGCATGCTGTGCTTCCAGGATTTGTGCAGTTGTACAAAGTGGCCCAGAAACTTGCACTTCAAAAATCCAGATTTCTGCCTTCTAGGGAGAAATCCGATGACATGCAGTGGCTGCCTGCATTCCCCTACAGCAGCAACAAGATGCTGGCACCAAATGGGAGCCTCTTCCTGTGGATGTGCATTCCAGTTGGCCACTGTCCCCACCCGACCTATGTCACCACTTTATAGCACCTGCCTGGGAGGCATGTGAGTTAATATCTCATAATCTTAATAAACACAAAGAAATGTCCCTTTTCATCATTAAGTTTCTCTGATTCTCAAATTTCCCGAGTCTAAAAGTCACTCAACAATCTCCTATCTCCATTTTGCTGTTGTTGTTGTTAGGTAGTTATTTATATAACTAATGGGCTCTGTGTCTTTTTCAATAGGAGCCTAGCGCCATTCTCTGTACACATGTGCTATTTGGTAGCTCCTCAGCCAGCTGCTGCAATGCTTCTCTCAAATTTCAAAGCAGCTTTAAGAATAAGGACAGGAAATACAAGTGCTTCAATAAGCACTTTTTGATACTCTCCTGTGACTGATAAATGCATGTTGAAACGTTAATTACCATAACCGCTATCTATTTTTAAATGATCTCTGTCACATTACTTCAATACATGCTCTGATTAAATATATTGAGTTCCCTCATATTCAACTACATCAAGACTTCCTCCTTGAACTTTCCAGACTCTATCGATTTATATTCTTGAGAAACTAAAAATCATGAAAGGAACAAGAGTTTAATTAATGTGTTAAGGCAGATCATGCTATTATCACAAATGAGGAAAAAATAGAATTGCTTTTTTTCAATTGTAGCATTGTACAAAATAAAATGGTGACAAAAAAAAGAGAACAACAACAACAAGAAAACCTAGGAGGCTTTGTGGGTACTATGTAAATAAAATAAAGCTGTTTTGGGGAAAGCTAAAACTGTCGCCTAGCCCTTGGATGTAGTAGTAACATGTGGGAGGTTATGTTTCTAAATATAACGTAAATTAATCCTCTTGGTCATTAGGTATCAGGCTGCCATACTCTCCTCAACTCAGAAACAAGAAAATCCTTAGGGAAATTCTGAGTAGAAATGTGATATTAGTTAGCTTTTGTAAATGTGTCTGCTAAACATTACCAAGTAAAATACTCATCTTTGTTATTAATATGCAATACAAAAATAAACAATAAAATATGACTTCATGAAAAACAAGCTACCTGATGTTTGAAAAAGTGAAAAATTCATTTCTAAAATGTTTTCTTGCTTAAAAATACCCAGGATCACCTAACACTAAAGGTGACTAATTGTTTCTTTTTGTTTCTGTTATTTTAAAAAATAAATTAGAATTCATTCTAAAAAGTTTTGGAACACAAATATATTTTGAGCGATTTCTAGGATTTCCTGATTAAGAAAAGGAATATGCTACTTTAAAGACCTCTAAACATCTGTTCCTGAAATATTTCCAGCTCCATTTTAAATAAATAAATTCTACAAAAATACTCAGTTTTTTCCTGCAAAAATTCAAATATTTCTGATTCAAAGTCTTACTGACAAGGTTATTCCACTGTAAATTTAAATTATTTTAAGTAAAATCAAGCAGACTTAAACATGACACCAAGCTAAACCCTTGTCTCCATTTTCTTCTCAATAAAAGTATACAAGGGTTGTTGTAAGAGAACACTGGAAAAAAAAAAACTGTCTGTCTGGGTGGGGGAGGGCAGGCCTGAGGGGCAAAAGGTGGAGTCCTGAGTATGGGCATTTGCATTAAAATTTACAAGGACAGAAATGAATAATTTCAGGCAGAAGTGATTGTGGAAAATTATGGTGATGGAAAAAACACAGTGTATTTGGAGAAAATCAGAATTTCCTGTGCCTAGAATATATTGGGTTGTCGGAAAAGTCATGACGTATTTTTTCTATGTTTTTCATTGCAAAAATGCGTCATGACTTTTCCAACAATGCAGTTAAATAACTTGCTGGGGGTCGCAGAGCTAAAAGAATTGGTTTTCAACTTATGTTTTGATTCTGAAATGTGTGCTTTTTAGGCTTCACAGGCTCTCTCCCCTTAACAGAAGTAAAATGGTATTTACAACAGAAGCTGTGTTTTTAAAATAAGTAAGGAAATAACAGTAAGCAGGACATTAACTGAAAAGCTATGAGTTTTGGCACACAGCTTCCAGATTAAGAGAGAAAAGATCTCAAAGTTATGCATGTAAAAATGTTACAAGACAGGTGCAAAATCTTAGCCTGAAGCAGGTAAATATTGGGTTGTCGGAAAAGGCATGACATTTTTGCAACGAAAAACAGAAAAAATATGTCATGACTTTTCTGACAACCCAATAGCACTGTATTACCAGGCATCTCCAAAGCCCAGAGCAAGTCTCTTTCAAACAATTGAAATTGTCTAGTTAGAGAAGCTTAACTGCTAATATAGAATTTTTACAAGTTGTTTAGTGCTTCTTTAACTTCAGTACAACAAATTCATGAGCCTTTTTTCAAGGAGGTGTCTACAGCACATACCAAAGCACTTGGCACAGTGTTGGCACATTAAAAGTCAGGCAAGATTGACTGATTAAATGTATTAATGAATGAGTGAATGAATGAATGAATGAATGGGTGAATGAATGAAATTCCATAAAGCCAAACGATGTGGACAGTTACAAGAATAACACATATAACAAAGCTTTACTTGTACAGAACACTCCATACTTAAAGGATCTCTGTCACATTTGTCAATTGGTAGGATTTCATGAATAATAATAATCCATTCAGTTTTATTGGGCATTTCCTCAGGACCAGGTGCTGTGCTAAGTATTTCACATGGATTTTCTCAGTTATTGCTCATAAATATTTTGAGACAGCATAGCATTGAGGTTGAGAGCACAAACTCTGGAGCCGGACGGCATGGAACTAACTCCACTCTTACTAGCAGTGCCAGCTTGAGCAAGGTATTTAACCTCTCCATGCTCAGTTTTCTAATCTGTAAAATGATATAAAAATAGTTCCTATCTCAAAGGATATGGAGTGCTTAGATCAGTGCCTGGGATAGAGTAAGAAAGTGTTAGCTGTTATCACTCATGTCTAGAGCCACACTGCCTGGGTTCTAACTCTCTTTCACCTCAAACTAACTACATGATCATAAACAAGTAACTAAATCTCTCAAAGATGCAGTTTTGTCATCTGCAAACAGATGGCCGTAATATATACTGTGGCTATATATCGATTACTAAACATACTCGTGCTTAAAAGAATGCCTGATTTACAAACACACTCAACAGATGCTGACTATTATAATCCTCATTTTATAGATGAAAAAATTGAAGATTTCAAACCCCGACAGCCAGGCTCTGTGTCAAATCCAATTTAGGTGGTCTGAAAACAAATGTTGAAATTTTAAAGAGATTCTACCTAGAAATAATATTTTAGATTATACCCCAATTAATCTGGATATACCATTGGATGAGACCTATAAGTGTTGGACTGCAAGCAGCCTTTTTACTAATAACCCTTTAAAATGGAGATATCTGTCTTGAAGTCATCATAAAATGTTCAGGAATAGTTCTATTTTCTATAGCAGTAATGTTAGGCACAAATACACTCAGAGAATCTTAAATAGGTCTCTCTTCTTCCTCACTGCTTGTGTCCAAATTCGAACTGCTGTCGGAGAGTGGGCCCGTCTGGGCATGAAGTCCAGGTCCTTGGCAACTCGAGCAAAGAATTGAGCGAGATACTGAGGCAAAGTAGTGAAAAAGCAGTTTATTAGAAGAGATAGTACACTTCAAAGAAATAGAAGAAGGCCCGAGCAGCAGAGAATGGCTCAAGGGCCCATTATTAGAAGAGAAATTACATTCCAAAGACTTTGGAGGACCACAAGCAAAGGCAAAGGCCAGGCTCAAAAGGCTCAAAGAGGGAGGAAGGGACTCAAGAAAGGAAAGGGGTAAAAAAAAGAGCTGGACTTCTCCGGACTTGGAGTTTTTATCCCCTTTCTCTGGAATGGGCTGTTAACCCTCTGGGGGTGGGACCACTTTATGGACACCTGTGCTTGAAACAGGTACTGCGCAGGTATGAGTGACTGGTCTGATCTAGTTGGGTATTTTGTGCCCATTTGTTTTCCCACAGGGGTACATAATTACAATACAAAGGGGGAGTTTTGGGTGGAGAGGGGAGGTCTCCTGGACTGTTGCATTCTGTGGGACATGCAGGAATGCAGAGACCCAATGCCTGCCTCTAACTGCCTGCTTTGTTTTCCCCTTGAGAGACATGATCCCCATAAAATCTCTATGGAAAGTTGAGGGACAGGAGGTCTTTTCTTCTGTATCTGCTTCCTGCTGGGCAGGGCATAGAGTTGTCCCTGCCTATTGGGAGACTCACGGAACTTTCACCCTATCTGATCTCAGGTGAGAGGAAGGGGTCTAGAGCTCCACCTGGAAGACTGCGCTGGCTTCTTTGGTTGAGACTGATAATCTTGCTAGGGTATCATCTGTATCTCCAAAGTCCCTGAATGAGGAAAAATAGATTTTATTTAACAAATCTGTTAGCTCTCATGAAACCTGTGGCCATTCAACCTGTCACTCAGGTGGTATCAGTTGTCTGGGCCCAGAATGGGTTTGGAAAAAATCATTAGACTTACTGGCCTGGGGGATATTGGGAAGTCACAGGCTTTCAAGTAGTTATCTGAAGCAAGGGTACAAGATTTCTATGAACAATCTATTGTTAGGATTTAGAAACTGACTTACAAAACAATCAAGAAGCAGGGGGATAGGAAACTTTTAGGATTCAGGCTAGGAGCAATCTTTAGTCTAGGATTCACAAATTGGTTAGAAAAGTAATCAAAGCCAAGAGCTAAGGAACTAAGAAACTAGGGAGGAGACTTAATATTTCTATACTTAACATTTCTATAGGAAAGAAAACTTAAAAGTCTTTCAGTGGGGTGAGGGGTGGGGGTATGGGGCTACTCCGTTGGCCCACAACACAACCACTTCAAATCTCTTTATATCCTCTGATTTCTGATTTTCTTCTATTTTGCCCTGAAAGACTACAGGCTTATCCAGTGTCAAGCAAGTATCTTACATTGGAAAAACCATGGGTTTTGTAGTTAGACAAACATTAGTAAATTAACATAACAGAGGATGTTATTTTGTGCATATTAAAACAATTGTTCTTAGTTTCCCCCTCTAAATCCTTTCAGCTTTTCTTCAATAATTCAAGCCTTGAGGTTTGTTGCTCTAGGGGAGGAAAGAACCTAGAACAAAGACACTATTGATCAGCTCAGAGCTGACTTTCCTGACCTCTTTAAGAGAGGAAGCTTGAAAGTGAGCCTGTCAGGAGAAAGATGTCTAAACCACGAAGCACTACTTTCAGCACATGGAGTGGCAGGGCTGGTGCACCAGACCCCAGAACCCAAGGTGTGACATAAAGGAGGTGGTAAGCCCACCCTTCTAGCCTGGGTGAAGAGAAGCAAGTCAAAGTAGGTGAGACATGTGTGTCCTGCTCTATCTCAGAGACAAAGAGGAGAGTCCATTCAATTTAGAAGAATGTCTAAGACACAAAAATTCTTGTCAGACATCACATGGGGAAATGGGTGGTAGCAATAAAGTAAAAGTAGCACAATGTGATTAGACAGAAGAGGGGTCTTAGTTGAGTTCTTTTAACATAGATGTTCCCACCTGACCCCAAGGTGGCGCCCGGAAGTCAGCTCGCAGCCTGACATGGCTCATTGTCAGAGAGTCAGCATGTTAAGGACAATGTGGTCTTCAAGGACTGAATGGATGTCCCAAAGATCTTAAAGCCAATAAGCAAAGAGCAGTGCTTGGCTCTCACCTTGAATTTATAGAGAATAGACAACCATTTCACCTCTGAGGCTAACAGAACAAGCAGTGGTTATAGAAAAAGAAGAGGCATTTCCACAGGGACCAGAGGACAATGTGTAGCCTTCAAAATAAATCTTAGATACTGTCTCTTTCTCATAACCTCAGGATCTCCCTCTCCAATAGATCCGGACACCATATTGGAGAGGAGCAGATTCAGATGAAGGAAACCAAAGTACTAGTGTTACCGGCCAACCAAGCAGCTCCCCCACCACTGAGAAACTTTTAAGTGTTCTTCCCTATAGAAATGTTAAGTATAGAAATATTAAGTCTCTTCCCTAGTTTCTTGGTTTCTTAGCCACTGGCTTTGATTACTCTTCTCATCAGTCTGTGAATCCTAGTCTAAAGATTGCTCCCAGCCTGAATCCTAGAATTCTCCTATCCCCCTGCTTCTTGATTGCTTTGTAAGTCAGTTTCTGAATCCTAAACAGTAGAAATACCCTACCCTGCATCAGATAACTACTTGAAAGCCTGTGACTTTGTAATATCCCCCAGGCCAGTAAGCTAAATGCCAAACCCATTGTAGTCCCAGACAACTGACACCACCTGAATGACAGGCTGAATGGCTACAGGCTTCATGAGAGCTAACAGGTTTATTAATTAAAATCTACTTTTCCTCATTCAGGGGCCTTGGGGATACAGAGGACACCCCAACAAGATTATCAGTCACAACCAAAGAAGCCAACGCGGTCTTCCAGGCAGATCTCGAAACCCCTTCCTCTCATCTAAGATCAGCTAAGATGAGAGTTCCGTGAATCCCCCAATAGGCAGGGACAACTCTATGCCCCTATCCAGCAGGAAGCAGATACAGAAGAAAAGACCTCCTGTCTGTCAACTTCCCATAGAGATTTAATGGGGATCACACTTTCAAAGGGAAAACTAGACAGGCAGTTAGAGGCAGGCATTGGGTCTCTGCGTTCCTGCACGTCCCCAGAGTGAGACCGCCAGGGGGACATCCCCTCTACACCCAAAACTCCCCTTTGTATTGTAATTACCTACCCCTGTGGGAAAACAAATGGGCACAAAATACCCAACTAGATCAGACCAGTCACTCATACCTGCGCAGTACCTCTTGTCAATCACAGGTGTCAATCAAGTGGTCCCACGCCCTTAGGGGAACAGCCCATTCCAGAGAAAGGGAATAAAAACTCCAAGTCCTGGGAAGTACGCCCTGCTCTGCTCCTTTCAACCTCACCCTCCCTTTCTGAGCCTTTTGAGCCTCGCCTTTACTCCTGGCCGCTCCAAACTCTTTGGAATGTAATTTCTCTTCTAATAATGGGCCCTTGAGCCGTTCTCCACTGCTCAGGCCTGCTTCTACTTCTTTGAAATGTACTATCTCTTCAAATAAACTACTTTTTCAGTTACTTTACTCTGGCATCTTGTTCAAATCTTTGCTCAAGTTGCCAAAGACCTGGACTTTGCACCGAGAAGGGACCACTTTCCAACAACACTAGGATTTAGACCAAAATCCACAAGGTTGCCTAAAGACTTAAACTATTAGATTACACAAAATTATTAGATTAGAAGAAATTGTTCCACCTTCTTACTCAGTGATTACGTACTTAAAAGAAAGATCATATAAGTGAAAAAGAACATAAACTGCGGGGTTTTTTTTATATCTGTGTATGGTGCATGTAAATTTCTGACCTCCTTATACTAATAGATTTTTCTTTCTGAACAGCAGTAAGCAGTTTCCAAAAATTATATTAGCACAAAAATCAGCCATACAGAAAGGAATTAACATTTATTATTGGAACCCTTAGATGTCATTTAACATAAATGTGGAGGACACTGGGACTCAGAATTAATAATAACAAACATACATTAAATGTTAACTACGTTAGTTCCCCTTATCCACAGGGAATATGCTCCACGATCCCCAACGGGAACCTAAAACTGTGGATAGTACTGAACCCTAATTCACTTCTTCAGCTCTGCCGGAAATATGGCAGCAGCTGCTTCAGTGGCAGATGCAGCCTCTTCAGTAATTTTTATATTTTTCAGCCCAAACCTATTCCCGAATCTGCATAACCATTGCTTACTTTCTGTCAATAGCCTGGCATCACTTCTATCAGGAGTTCCCTTGCTGAAGTCTTCATATAAGTTCAATGCTTTCTGGCACAACACCTATAGGAACACGTTTTCTGTTCATGTTTTCCACCCACATATTTAATTCCTTTTCCATATTAACTAAGTACTTATCACTCAATGTGGCCCTAACTTTTGCAGTTTGAGGCCTAACAGTAAAATCAGCCCAAATTTCTTTTTTTCTTCTTCACAATTTCACAGATAGAAGATTTGTTCTTACAGTAGATCTTAGCAACCTCAGCATACCACTTTTTCTTCCCTTATTAAATTGAGAACTTTGACTTTTTCACTTAAAGGAAGCACTTACAGCTTCTCTTTGGCTTATCCGAATTGCCAGCATCACTACTCTTGAGCTTTGAGACCATTATTAAGTAAAATAAGGGTTGCTTGAACATAAGCACTGCGATATCGCAACAGTTGATCTCATAACCAAAATGGGTGCTAAGTGACAGGCAGGATGTTTATACAGTGGAGACATTAGACAAAGGGATGATTTATGTCCCAGGTGGGACAGAGGAGGATGGTTCTAGATTTCATCACACTACTCAGAACGGTGGGCAACTTAAAACTTATGGTTTCTTTCTGGAATTTTCCATTTAATATTTTCAGACTGCAATAACTAAAACTGAGGCAAGTGAAACTGGATAAAGGGATGACTACTGCCATGTACTTGCAATAAAAATACTAATGATGACAGTATTAATAGCAGTTTCACTTAATGATGTTCCTCATAAAGCAGTAAAAATGTTAATTTTATTAAAATTCAAACCTTCAGTGCCTATATTTTTAATATTCTGGGCGAAGAAATGGGGCATTTGCTGCATATTCAAGTACCAGATTGGTCTGGAGGAAAAGCACCGGAGCCATTTGTTTGACTTGTGATCTGAACTAGCGCCTCTTTTTATAGAACATCATTTTTATTGAAGAGACAACTGACAGCCCTGATGGTGGCTATTCAGACGTGGGTATTTGGCAAATATGCCTTGAAAATTAACCATGTAAGCCTATTATATTAGGGAAAACAACTCACAGTACTTGTTGCCAATGATTGAACTTGAGCTTTCAAACAAATTTAGAAATTTGAAAATGTACTGAGGTTGACATTGTCACAATACTGAAAGGCTTTGCTCATCATTGAAAAATTAATATCTTTTGTGATATTATTGAATTTGATTTCATTATATTGTATAATAAAATGTGTTGACATTTGGAAAAATGGGCATAACTCAATGAACAAATATTTTCCAAATAACCAATGCATGATGTTCTAAATCCAAGCCTGGTTAAAAGATTCAATCATGTTGCCAGACAGACAAAAGGATTAAAATGTAATACTACACAAAAGTTCATTGATATGACTTCAGATTCCAGGTTACAACTAACTTTTAAGAAACTATTACTTGCCAAAGCTTGGAGGAGACCCAAGATACCAGAATCGATAAGCACTGTATCTGCTTTCTTCTGTGAACAAATTAAAATTACAACTAAATTCTAAAACAATCAACCTGGAGAACCATCTGAAGTCTAGCTAAACATAAGTTTTACAACTAAGAATATAAAGAAGAAGCCTTGTCGAGACTGGTAGGAGAGTTAGAAACACGGAACTGCCTAACCCCAAACCTCTGAGTGGTAGATGAGAAGCAGGAGGGATATCTTGGCCATGAAGGTTCCCCCCAGAGAAGCAAAGGATCCCAGCCCCACATGGCCTCCCAGACCAGATAATACTAGTGCCAGGAAGAGGAGCCCCTCACAACATCTGACTGTGAAAAAGTGGAGATTCCAACCATCTGGGTAGAATGGAAGGCTGCAGAAAACCCAGGAGTCCTGTTGAAGGGCCTGCACACAGACTCTCCCATTTCCAGGCACTCACCTTGGGCTCCAGCAGAGGGACAGTAACTCAGGAAGTGTTGGAGACAAATGGCAGGCAGACTGAGTTGTACTGGCTTGGGTTGAGGGCTGGAGGACAGCTGCCATTTCCCTGTGAGGAGATCCTCCTCCTGTGGAGCTGGCAGGTGGGTGCCATCTTTCCTGTGTTGAGCCCATCCCCACAGGTCAAATCTCAATACGAATTGGTCTGATGAGCTCTCCAGTTCTACCCTGCTGACTCAATGAGACCCTGCCTCATCCAACTTCCCTAATGGTAGAGGCACTCGATCTGCATTGGACCTTTTTTTGAACAACTATCAGAGTCCAACAGAACCCCGGTGGGCAGCAACTAACCTCAGTGTGCTCTGAGACATTTCCTGAGTAGCTTCAGGCTCAGCACTGGCACCAAACCAGAATTTACATTAACCTGGTGATCACATCTCTTCCCACTCTAGTGATTCCCTTAGACCCTGCCTCACCCAACTTGCATACTGCACAAGAATTTATCAGTGGCTGAACCTTAAGGGAGCTGGCAGGTAGCAGCAGGCCTCGGGGTGCCCTGACATTTTGTGGAGCTACCCTAGGCCCAGTATGGTGGCAGACATCCTCGCTTCACAGCGTGGTCTCTCCCACGTGCCTCTAGGGTTAGCACAGGCAGTGAACAACCACGGATCACTTTTTATTTCTTACCAGGTATTCCCCCTGTCAGTCACAGGCAGTGAATGACCTAGGCCTGCACCGGAGCCCCTGGCAAGAGAACCCAGAAACAAAATACTTGGAGGTTGGCTTCAGACTACAACAGAGCATCTCCCAATTAACCCCACAAGTGGCAAACACAAAGAGTGGCCTCAACAGGCAACAGAGCCCACTGGGGTGAATACCACTCAGTGGAGTAAGCCCCCATGGACAGCAGCCATAAGCTATGAGTGTAGCCAAACCGCACAGCCAGTCAGCATGAGGGTCAATCCCATACCCTGACATGTCAATAGTAATCAAGGCTCAACTATAACAGGAGGTCACACAGATCCCACGTGGGGAATGTTCCTGGAGTACCCAGAGCAGGTGACCAGGGAGATTGTGCCACTGGATACCACAGGGCACCTACTACAAAAGGCCATCAAGCCAAGACTGGGACATGTAGCAGATCTACCTAATACATAAAAACAGAGAGGTATTCAAAATGAGGAAACAGAAATGTGTCCCAAATGAAAGAAGAGGGAAAAACTCCAGAAAAATAACTAAACAAAATGGAGGCAAGCAACTGACCAGAGACAGAGTTCAAAGCAATGGTTATAAGGATGCTTAAGGAACTTAGTGAGAAATTTAACAAAGAGATAGCAAGCATAAAAAACACATAGAAACCATAAGAAAGAACCAGAGTGAAGAATATAATAACTGAAATGAAGGATGCACTAGAAGGAATCACCAGCAGACTAGATGAAGCAGAGGATCAAATCAGTGATTTGGAAGACAAGCTAGCAGAAAATACACAATTAGAACAGCAAAAAGAAAAAAAGATTCCAAAAAACTGAGGAGAGTTTAAGAGACCTCTGGGTAAACAGCAAGCATAACAACATTCTCATCATAGGGGTACCAGAAAGAGAAGAGAGAAAGCAAAGGATTGAGAACCTATTTGAAGAAATAATGACTGAAAGCTTTCCTAACCTGGAGAAGGAAATAGACACACAAGCCCAGAAAGGGCAGACAGTCCCAAACAAGATGAACCCAAACAGGCCCAAACCAAGACACCTTACAATTAAAAAAGCAAGGGTTAGGGCCGGCTGAGTGGCTCAGTTGGTTAAGAGCTCGCTCAAGAGTTTGAGCTCTGAGCAACAGTGGTTCGAGTCAGCCCTAGCTGAGCAGCCGCGG
>NW_017731678.1:1893497-1963493 GCF_001890085.2 Hipposideros armiger
AAAAAAAAAAAAAATTAAACCCTTACATATGCTGCCTACACGGGACTCACTTCAGATTGAAAGATACACACAGACAGAAACTAAAGGGATGGAAAAAGATATTTCAGAAAATGGAAATGAAAAAGACAACAACAAAAAAAGCTGGGGTAGCAATATTTAAACGAGACAAAATAGACTTTGAAACAAAAGCTATAACAAGAGACAGAGAAGGACCCAGTAATCCCACTTCAGGATATTTAGCTAAAGAAACCCAAACGCTACTTCAAGGGGATGTGTGCATCCATATGTTCACTGCAGCATTGTTTATAATGGCCAAGGTGTGGAGGCAGCCTGGGTTTCTGTTGATGGATTAATGGATAAAGAGCAGATGATATATACACCTATATATGAGTATATCATATATATATGGATATATAATGGAATATTGCTCAGCTACGGATGGGAATGTGTTCTTGCCATCAGCAATGGTATAGATGGACCTGGGGGGTACTGTGCTGAGTGGAGTATCAGACAGAGAAAGATAGATGCAATGTGATTTCACTTATATGTGGAATCTAAAGAACAAAATAAACAAACAAAACAGAAACAAACTCACAGATACAGAAAACATTTTGATGCTTGCCAGCTGGGAAAGGTGTTGGGGGTGGGTGTAAAAGGATAGGATTAAGAAGTACAAATTGGTTCTTGCACAGTAATCATGGAGATGTATGGTATAGCATAACAATATAGTCAATAATATTGTAATCACTATGTATAGTGTCAGATGGGAACTAGATTTATCAGGGTGATAGATGGGAGAGGGTTGGAAAGCAGGGTGAAAAAGGTGAAGGGATTAAGAAATACAAACTTAAAGTTAGAAAATAGTCATATGGAGGTAAAGTAAAGCACAGGAAATATAGTCAATAATATGGCAATAACTATGTAGGGGGATCATTTTTTAAATTATACAAATGTGTAACTAAAATGCTGTACACCTGAAATTAATATAAAATAATGTTGAATGTCAACTGTAATTGAAAAATTAAAAAAGGGGGGGAAGGTGAAGGGAATTAAGAGGTCCAAGTTTCCAGGCATAAAACAATCTATGGGGATGTAATGTACAGCATGGGGAATATAGTCAATAATATTGTGATAATGTGGTACAGTGTCAGATGGTTGCTGGACTTATGGTGATCACTTCTTTAGGTATATAATTATTGAATAACTATGGTATATACCTGAAACTAATATAATATTGTATATGTTAGCTATATTTTAATAAAAATCTTTTTTTAAAAAGCAAAACCTACCACTCACCTAGGTGTGGTATAATTCCAAAAATAATTACTCAAAATGACCTGTTAAGATTATTAAAATATTCTTTTTAAACTACATATCTGTACTTCAACCAAAATAACATATTGCAACAGATTGAAGCAGATAGGTAAGTCCAATTGTCTTGTACTAAGTACAAGAAATTTCAAAAACGTAAAACATCACTCTTCTTACTATTAATAAATTCTATTTTTTTGTTTTAGAAAAGATGAACACTTTTAGTAAAAATGTTATTTACATGGACATGTAACTAGTTTGTTATTTTAGAATTTTAAATAAATTAATATTTATAACTTCTCAGTTTTAATTTCTAAAATGGTAAATATTGATAGATATAAACCATATAAACATGGTTTCTTGGGAAAGCTCAGTAATTTTTAAAAGCATAAAGTAGACCTGAGACCAAAGAGTTTAAAACTGCTGACATAGATACCACCAAATATTCAGATATTTAAATGTAGCAAAATAAAATATTCACTCCAGATATAAGTGACCACATTTTGAAATCTGAACCCTCTTCATGGTGTTCCTCTCATGCCAAGATCTTTCAGTTCTTTTGTTGTGATCTTCCTCTAAAAGCACAGTTACATCTGTGAGGACTAAAAAGACCCTTCAAAAAACTTAATGTCGACTCAACCTTCTCCAGCAGGCAAAATTAGAATTAGAAATAAATTTGGGAACTAGAATGAAGATAAAGATGAGAAAATTCAGACCCACAAGTCAAAACAGCTGGTCTCTCATATTACGTGCTTCATATAAATTCTCCTTAAAATTATTTATGGATACAAATAAAATATAATAAAACTTGCAATCTAATATACTGGAGGTTTTGCCTACATTGAAAAAAAAAAAAAAAGGAAGCAAAGAGGCTCTCTCCTCCACAGGCTGTGCCTTACTCTCCCAGAGGTGATTCACCCCATGGGACTCAGACAAATTCCCAAGGTTCACTCTCAGGCCCCCCCAAGTTTCAGAGGATGGCCTTATGTGCTGCAGAGCTAATGAATATCACACCTAAAGCGTCAGCAGGCAGAGCTCTGGAATTAAGCTGCAGTAATTATCCAAAGGGGTTTCCTGGCATTCTTTCAAAACAGGCAACTTGGAAAACCAGCCTTTTACTGCAGGCCAGAATGTAGGTCTAAAGTGATCTTTTCAGACCTTTGCCAAGATACAACACTTTCCCCACAAGTGTATACCCCACAAGTGTGATTTCAAAACAATCCAGGCTAAAAGAAGCCACATTCACCTGAAATAGATAATTGAGGCAGGAGAGAGTTGTTCTGAGGTTTTATCTGAGGCACTAGAACTGGGAGATAACTCGAAATATCTGGAAAGTGGCTTAATTCTCTACTTAGTTTATATATGCTAAAATTGTAAGATGCTGTCATTTCTACCCAGATTATCAAATCTACCTAAAATTTTTGAGTTTGTAGGGGGAGGCATAAAACAATAGAGTGAGTGATGAGAAAAAGCCCACAATGTTTCCTGAGCTGGCATGAAAAGCAGCAAATTCTCTTTCACATTTATAAGTTTATAAGTGATTCAGGCCATATATCTTAAATGAAATAGATATTTCCTCTCCCTTCCCCCTACAATGGATTATGTAACTATCCAACTGAACTTTTTGATGGATGGGTATTTGCAGCTATCTCAAACAACAAAATTGTTCAGTCTTATGACCCAATTTGGTTATCATGGGAGTTCTAAGCTCCAAACTGACTGCAGCATTACATCTATTATTAAAGAGGATTTTTCTAAAAACAGATTCTTTTATTAGAAGCTTTAATACCAGAAGTTAAAATCAAATAACAAAGCATTCTGGATCATGGGGTGAAAGCATAATTAAATACTAACTTAATTTATGTTAAAAACATACCAACTGATTATGAAGACCATGCAAGAATGTATAAAAGGCATGTATAAAATAATAAGTAGAACAAAGAAGACAAACTATACCTCCAAGTGATTATAACTATTTTATATTTGTTTATATAAACAAATATAAAATAGTTATAATCATATATATATATAAAATATATATATTTTAAACTATGCTTAGGAAAAAAAAAGACAGGAATTATTATATACACAAAATGTTGAATACTTAGAATGACGCACATTTGTATTTTCTTAATCTTTTCTCTTTTTTTCAAGCTTTTTGTCAATTGTTGGTCCTATTTCCAAATTTAAAAAATACAATAAGTCAAAAACAAAATATGCACTTTAGAACAAGTAGCTGAAGAGCGGCTGAGGTTAAGGGAAATGATTGACCTGCATCCAGGTGAAGGAAAAAGAGAAGGGAAGTCGCGGCAGCACGTAACTGGTGGTGGAGGAAACAGCAGTTCTGAGTTGAGCTTCAAGTCCCAAAATCAGGTGACAATGATCAGTTACCCTCCAGCCTTGAAGCTCCTAGAAACAAGCTTCTAGTGGACTCTGGGTGGCTAGCTCCGGACTCTCCAAAGATACAAGGAACCTTTGGAGAGGAAAAAGGACAAAAGTCATCACTCATCCTGAAATTTCATCACCTTTCAAAAGCCTGAACTCAGATTGCCCTTGGGGCTGACTTCCATCCTACTGCAACTCCAGCACCACAACCACCAAAGAGCATCTCCCCTTCCGCTGGCTGGAGCCAATTAAATGACTCCCCACCCCCCAATTGCATTCAGAAAACAATTTACATGACAATATGGCACCAGGAGTTTACAAGGTTAAAAACACAAATACCTAGGTGGATCTATGCGGTTAAGGCAGGGAGATATGTCATCCAGAGGGGAAGTAGTACCTGGATACAAGAAGGGACAGGTGGAGCTGATTAAGACACTTTCCCCAGCATTCACAATTAAACCTAAGGTTTGTCCTGTTCACCGTCCAGTGTAGGGTGTATGAAATGGACAAACGGAAGTGGGTGCTCTGATGTTTTTACCCTGTTCAGCCAGACAAACACAGTGGTCCCAGTTCAAGTCTAAACTATGTGTACCTTAAGACTGGCATGTGACTATGCAGACCCACCACAGCAGGATTTGCATGAACCACACAGGAACTTAACTGATCCTGAAGGAAAAATTACTCAGGAACACAAACTTGACCCAGTCTGGGTGCCATAACCTCAAAGGGAAAAGGAATTATTAGCAGCAGAACACGACATTGAGGATCTAAGATGACTCTATCAGCAAACTCATGATTGAGTGCTAGGGTGTAGGATGCTGAGAGAATACATAAAATACCCCCAAAACTCGAGAGGCACAGGCCAGCACTGCTGTCAGGCCTTTGAACCTGGGAGCAAAAGAGGGTTAGCCCCATTGAAACAGAGGAGCCCATGTGGTCTCCATGAAGAAAAGCACAGCCATCTGTCCTATACCATTATCCCCTGGTGCCATGACCTACCAGGAAAGAACAGCTCCAGCACAGCCTGACCTCAGCAGATGTGAACAGAGAGCACAGCAGAAGCAGCCATGGAAAACAGATTCTCTTTACCTCATTGAAGCACAGAACATGAAAGCGACTACCACAACATCTTGCAATGTTAAAAATCAGCGTGACACGGGAACTGTGGAATACCTTCAGTTTGGTTCAGCGTTGTCCCTCTAGACATCAGTGGGAAGTGACAGTGATACGAGGGCATGGGAAACTGTTTCATCTGTTCCCCACTACTCATGCTTCACACACACACACACACACACACACACACACACACACACACACACACATGCACAAACATAATCCATTCATCCTCCAATTTTAAAACACCTACTAGTGAGAAGTACTATGCTCATAGTTCAGTGGTGGTAACAGCCGACTTAACTCCTGACCACTTGCACTTAGCAGCCATGTCACCACATCAAGCTTGCTGCCTGACCACCATTGATTAGTCCAGGAGTGGGCCCCTGCTTCAGTCTAAGCCTGTCATAGTGTTACTCCTCTATAGCCATGTTGACTGACCCAGAGGAGAGCCCCTGACCCACACTGAGCCAACAAATTCTAGAGCTGAGAGAGTTCATTGTCTCTTTGGAGTGCCTGGATTACAAAATACAAAGACTAGAAACTATTCTCAACATGTGGCTTGGAGAAGAGAAAACCAGTCTGAAGATGAGAACAAAGCAGATTCCAAAGGGTGAAAAGGGAAAGGGAGACTCCTCACAGGGCTGGGTTCCCTCACTCCCCTTGCTCCTGAGACCATTGCAGTCCTGCCCCTGGATTTCATCAGCCAATCAAGAGAAAATTAAACTGGGTTTCTGTTTCTTGCCACCAAAAGAGTCCCATCATATTGACCCTCACACACACTGTCAATGGTGACAGCAAATGAAAGGTGCTCTCATAAAACTTGTTGAGAACTGAAGTTCTCAGGCACTGCAAGAAGTTAAGAGTAAGAGAAAAATAAGAAATGGCAGTTGAGCTATTATAACTAAAAAGGGGTGGATTGGGTAGCTTAGACAAACATGCCTTGGATATGTCTAGAAGCACTGGAGATTCTGCAAGGACCAAAGCTGGTGAAGTAATTTGTTATTGTTGACAATACTCAGTGTTTAGCTCCTGACTCACATGGCTTGTAGAATCAGAGATTACAAGAATAGGAAACATAATATTTCTTTATACAACTTATGAAATTTCTGTTCATTGGGTATTATAGCACAGACAATTTTATTATAAAAAGTATTTATTTTTCAAAGATTTATTCAGAAAATTGCTGTATTTTCGTAACTAATATTTTCAGTCAACTAGATATAGCCTCTCCTTTCTCTTCTTGTCCTTCTAAGGGATGTATCTCTTCAGTTTAATTCCCTTGTCATTTTTTCCTCAAATACAATGTCACAGTTTGATGAAGACTGGTAGCTAGCAGCTCTTGGAAATGATCACAAACCCACAACCAAAATGGTGTCAGTATTAGACAATCAAAGGTTCCTTCTCTCCATTTTCAGTTTAATGTTTTCCCATCTGTTAAACCTCAAAAGCAGATCCAGCTGCTTTTCCTGACACCTGTCATGTTTATTTAGAACCTGTTTTTACCAGAATCATTTCAGCACAATAAAAATAGTAGATCTGGTTTCCATGGACTTTTCAGAGAAAGCGATAAACAATACAAGAAAAATAAAGAGAGAGAAGGGCTGCCAGGCCTACAAAGCAATACGAGTCAATTATCAGACCATGTAAACGATGTTTTCTGGCAGCAAGAAGGCACAAAAAAAGTATTTTATTAATTTTGGCTTTATTTCCCTCCCTCCTTCTTCATAGTACAGTTCTATGAAATTAAAAGTAACTCCTATTTTTGTGTGAAAACCAATGGTTATAATGAAGTAACATACTATGTACCTTATCCAATAATGAAAAGTAAACATATGTTACTTATGTGTATAAAGCATAATTGTTCATGCACCCACACGTGCTTTCTTGCGCAAGGACAGCAAACAACATGCTACTTTATATGTGCATGCTGTACATAGGAAGTTTGCTGGTATCTTACATATTTTTGTTTCCACTTAACTCTCTTATCACCTTTCAACTAAAAAGGGGTTATTGATACTTTGAGATTGCCATTTAGTAGTCCTTAATTTTGATGAGAAATGCAACTGTGGAAACAGAAATCAGATTGAAAAACACAACATTTTCCATTTAATTTTTTTCTTGGAAGAAAAAAATGAACACTGCCTTATGACCAAATAAAGTTTAGGTTTTAATGAGCAGAGTGCAAGTTTCAATACCTTGTCCATCCCAAGAGAAACGCATCTCTTCAGAAAGTGATTAAAATCCAAAAAAGCCCAGGGCTTCTGTGGTATAAACACAGCTTGGGCTACAGAGCTTTTGGCTCTGGGACTCAGCCAAACCTTGGAGAGTGCTGGCAAAACCCCCATTCAGTATCTCCCTCCAGACCTACGGGAGAAGTGGTAAACAAACCCATCAATCACTGGCAACTGGGAAGTGCTGGGGGCCATAAGTTTCAGGCACTGATTTGTAGAAAGAAACTGATAAATGGCCATCCATCACATATCCAGGTTCTCCTGTGGCTGTGGACTTGCTGAAAGTATGGAATACAGAATACTGAGCAGAAACAGGACGAAGACCTGAACCTACCTAGGAAGGATGTCACTGGTGGGATTTACTATGTATTTTAATGTAGTATACAGTACCAGCTTTCTTTGTTGCTCCTAAAATTCTTAATACATTTTCCTAAAATATTTACACTTCTAAGGAGATACAATTAATATTCTGTCACTTCAGATACAAAGCTCAATGGTTCATTCATTAATGTATTCATTCTTTAAAAAGTACTTATCAAAGAGCTACTAAATCCCTGGCGCCATTTGTATTCTGAGGGGATATAAAAGTGATAAAGGACATAGAGACTTAAAAGACATTCTTTCAAAAGCTTGTCATCTAAGTGTATGGGTAGGGGATCTACATATGTCAAAATTTAAATATAGCACACCATAATACATAGAATTGAAAAAAAAAAGACAAGTGAGTTTATAATAATTAAGGATTTCTTATGCTAGTGATTAGAAACTAAGTAGTAGTGGTTATTTGTTTTATAGTGCTACTTGGGGTTTGTTTTCCCTTATCTGAAACCCAGAAAGATTTTTATTGGATGATTTTTAATAATGCTTTTCTAAGTTAATTTCTCATACTTACTGAGTGGTCATGAGTTCAAGAGAACATGCCCTGACAAGGACCTGGGTGTGGCTGATGTGTGCTGTGTTTCTAGTTAAATGTGAAAATTGAGAAGAGAGATGGGCCTGATAAGAACACATGAGCTCTGCTCCTGGGCACAGAGACAGGAAGACCAAGGCCCATTTCTAAGCCACAGAACAGTAATCCCCTACGTGGGATTATTCACAAAGCTTTTTTATTCATTGGAATCATTCACAAAGCTTTTTTATTCATTTTTTAAAAGGTTTTTTATTAAACATATAGCTAACATACAATATTATATTAGTTTCAGGAGTACACCATAGTTATTCAACATTTATATGCCTAAAGAGGTGATCACCGTAAGTCCAGCACCATCTGACACTGTATCACACTATCACAATATTATTGACTATGTTCCCCATGCTGTACATTACATCCCCATGACTTATTTGCTCTATACCTGGAAATTTGGACATCTTATTACCCTTCACTTTTCCCCCTTTTTAATTTTTTAAATTACAGTTGACATTCAGTATTATCTTATATTAATTTCAGGGGTATAGCATAGTGGTTAGACAAATGTATAATTTAAGAAGTGATCCACCTGACTAGTCTAGCACCCACCTGGCACAATACATTGTTATTACCATATTATCGACTATATTCCCCATGCTGTACTTTACATCCTCATGACTATTTTGTAATTACCAATTTGTACTTCTTAATCCCTTCATCTTTTTTACCCCACCTGCAGCCTTCCTCCCATCAATCACCCCGATAAATCTAGTATCTATCTAACACTACAGTTATTATAGTATTATTGACTATATTCCTTGTTATACCCTACATTTCCATGACTACTGTGTAACAACCAATTTGTACTTCTTAATCCCTTCCCCTTTTCCACCCACCCACCCTAACCCCCTCCCATCTGGCAACCATCAAAATGTTCTCTGTATCTATAAGTTTGTTCCTGTTTTATTTGTTTATTTTGTTCTTTAGATTTCACATACAAGTGAAATCACATTGTGTCTGTCTTTCTCTTTCTGACACTCCACTCAACACAATACCCTCCAGGTCCATTCATGCCACCCTTCCATGGCTGTCTGGGTTTCCCATCCAGTCAGTCAGAATCCTGTCTGATTTTCACAGCCAGATGCTATGGGAGTTCCTCTTCCCAGCACCAGTACCCTGGGCTGGGAAGCCTGGTGTGGAGCTGGGGTCCCTTGCTCCTCCATCAGAAATCTCCATGGCTGAGATATCTCTCCCAATTCTCACCCAATATATGGGGATTTGGGACCAGCCCCTTCTGCATCTCTGCCCCTCCTACCAGTCTTAATGTGGCTTCTTCTTTATATCCTTAGTCATAAAACTTCTGTTCAGCTAGACTTCAGATGGTTCTCCAGGTTGATTGTTCTATAATTTAGTTGCAATTTTAATGTGTTCATGGAAGAAGGTAAGCATAGTGTTTATCTACTTCACCATCTTGGATCTCTCAGGAAGTTTTTTAAAAAAACATCAGATGCCTAGACTCCACCTCAGACCAGTTAATTCAGAATACTTGAAGGTGGGGCAGATTTTTCTCAAGTTCCTCAGTGCAGGTGAGGCAGATAATTTTTTCACATTCTTTTTTCTTTTTTCTTTTTTTTTTTTTTTTAGCTGAGCCATCCTGCCACCTGTTGGCAGCTCAGCAGCAGCTCAGCTCAGGCCAGACTCAAACCACTGTTGCTCAGAGTTCAAACCTTTGAGCAAGCTCTTAACCAACTGAGCCACTCAGCCGGCCCGAGGCAGATAACTTTTTGAGTTCCTCAGGTGATTTATCAATAGACAGGTAGGTTTTCAAAACACTGCTACAGAGCATAACCACAATCACTAACTCTCCCACATAATTTTTAACCTCAAGCAATATAACTTCCTAATGTCTCCTCTGAGGTTTACTGATTATAAATGATTCACAGGTTATTAACTAAGTTACTTGCTATATACAGGATTATGGTCCAACGCCCCGTTAAAACTTGAGGAGCATCAAAAATTATCTCCTTTCCATTTTGAAATTGTGGTCCATTTCTTATCTATTAAGGCACTATGTTGAAACAATAAAGCCATGTCCCATATATAAGAGTGATCATAGTTTCTTCTCTGTTGCATGGGGCACACACACAGCTCCTCAGGAGAATTACTAATTCAATCAGCAAGCTCTCTAAAATATAAAAGTTCAAAGAAATTTAATTGATTTTGTAAATCTCAGTTAAGCAAGCTTCAATGTCCAGTACACTCATCAGTAACTATATCTTAGAATCTGCTCTCATTATTGGATCTAATGGTCAGATTTGGACCTCTCCAAACTGATGTATTACATTTGAGTTTTTTCAAGATCATAAGTTTATAATAAGATTTAAATGGGATAAAAATCCCCAGTTGTCCTCTTCTGGTTTTTATTTCTTTTGTCGCTTTATTAACCTGGCTAGGGGTTATTAGCTGCCTAGTTGCCTTTGTCAAGAAGGATATTAAGATGAGTGATACATTTGTCTAGAAAAGTGAGGAGCTAGTTTTAGATTATCAGCAACTGGTTTAGGTTTGCTGACATAAGAAAAGACTCCATGATTTTATGCATGTGAGGCAAAGTTTTAAAAGAGCCTCATATTGGACATGTCACCAATAGAGTATGAATGCGCTTCAGTCTTTTTGTTGTTCACAGCTGCCTGGCCTTTCTCATTCAGCTATGAGTGTGGATGGGCCTTGGACAGCAATATTAAGACTTAAAATGAGGGAGAAATGACAGTTTTGGTCCCAGCTTAGAATAACTGTTGTGAAAATGATTTTAAGAGAGGAGTTTTACTATAATTTATGGTGAATGGGTAAATTTCCTTTCAATTTCTACCAGATACTATCATTCCATACCAGGATCCATTCATTAATGAACTTGGTGAAAAGCATTTCATGCAAATCAACACTGTAGGTTGCTAACTGCTGATCTACTGGTGACTTCACATAGGCCCCCATTTCTGCCCATCCTGGCTCCTCAACAGAAGCAAATGAGTAGAGCCTTTTCCTTCACCCCACAGCTGACAATGCCCCAGGAGAAGATTCTTATTCCAGAGGCTAACTTCAAGGAGCCCACCTAATTAAAAAAATTGTGACTGTTGATGTTTCTGTGTAGGTTAGCTGCTGCTAAAGACACTGCTTCCATGGAACAATTTGATCAGAATTTGGCAAATCAGAATGAAACTGAGATATCACTATGAGTCAAAGCTAATACATAAAAGGAGGTGAACAAAGGGACAGTAGTCTAATGTAAAGAAACAAATAAAAACAGCCAGCACAATATTGATACCAAATAAGCTGGACCTAAGACCAGAGTATTAATTAAAGAAAGAATATTTTTAAGTTATAAAACTTACAATCCACACAGAGGATATAACAATGTTTTATGCTAAATGTTTAAAAGAATTCATTCAACGTTGTTGAATTAATCATTCCACAAATACATATTGACCACCTGGAATCTGATAAGTACGATTCACTAGAGATAATATCAGTGAATAGATTGATTCTCACATGACAGACACATTTCTCACAATCTTAGAACTGATATTTTAGCATAGAAAATAGTAGTCAATAAACAAAGAAATATATAATATAATAAAAGACAACAGACTAAGAGACTAGAGAAGCATACCTCAGACAATTTAGTATCTGATTATCAAGGAGGCTTTGTCTTAAAATGTGGTGTTTGAGCAAAGAGCTGAATGAAACTAGAAAGTGATCTGGGCTTTCTGGAGGAAGCACAGTCCAGGAGACACAGGGAGCGAGCATGAAGACCCCGAGGCAGGAACAGGTTTGGTGTGTTCAGAGATTGGTGAGGAAGTTAGTGTGGTGGGAGCCGATGGAGCCAAGCAGAGCAGGAGATGTATTTAGGGGGTTGTCAGGGCCAGGTCAGGAAGGTGTGGGAAGCCACTGCAGGGAAACTTTTATTTTATGAAGAAAATTGGGAATCACTGGAAGACTTTAAGCATTTTTCATTTGTAAAAGATCACTCTCATTGCTGTTCCACAGAACTGACTGAAGGGAGGAACAAGTGAAAGCAAGGAAGAGAAGTTCTTGTAATAAGCAAAAAGAGGTGTGATGGTGGCTTGGATGAAGTTGACAGTATTGAAAGTGCTGAGAAATGACTGAATTAGTGTCATATTGTAAAGATGATAGATTGATGTGAAGTATGAGGAAAAGGGGGGTAATCAAAGATAACGCCTAGATTTTTGGCATTGATAATTAGCTGCGATAGTGTCACAGAGATGGAAAAGACTAAGAGAACAGCAGATGTAAACAGAAAAACCAAGAGTTCTGTTCAAAATGCCTACTTGACATCTAAGAGGTGATAGCAAGTAGGAAGTTGGATTTACAAGCCTATAACTGAGGGAAGAAGCCAAGACTGGAGAGGCTAATTTAGGAGTTGTCAACATACAAAGCATTATAAAAGCCTTGGCTAAGAAAATCAGAAACATCTTATATATGGAGAAGAGAAATGAGCCTAGTCCTAAGCCCTGGGGCTTCTCCAACATTTAGACATGAGAAAGAAGAGAGGAGCTATGAAGGAGACTAAACAGGATCAGGCAGAGGGGTAAAAGGAAAGTCAGGAAGTGAGGTGTCCCATAAGCTAAATGAAGTATTTTAAGGAAGGATCAAGTAGTTGTATAAAAATCCTGCTAAGTAGTTGAAGAAGGGGACTAAGAACTGATGGCAATCTGGGGTCATCACTAATTTTGAAAAGAATAGTTTTGGCAAACTGGGAGGATCAAGCCTAAGTGGAGTTGTTCAAGAGAGAATGTAAGGTGAGAACAGGAAAAAATGAATACTGAAAAGAAAAGCATAGAAACTGTGCAGTATCTGGAGGGAAGGTGTGAGATTTGAGAAAGATCTGTGCTCTTATGGAAGTTTTACTGTATGTTTTTATTGCTGATGGGAACGATTAGTGATAAGAGTGAACGATTAGTGTTGCAGGAGGGAAGGAAGAGAAAAGATAATTGCTGGAGTACAGCAAACAAATCCATGAGTAAAACAGTGTGCAAAGGACAGAAGACAAAAGGGAGAGGTTGGTCCGAAAGAAGCAAAGACCCATCTTTGAAAGCACATAAATGGGTAGATCTGGTGGAGAGAAGAGCTGGTCGTTGTTGCTAAGAGGCTCTATTTTCTCAGTAAAATAGAAGTGATGTTATTGGCCAAGAGTAAGGAAGTGGAAAGGAAGAATAAAGTTCTTCTAGTTTCCTAGATGAGGAGGGAATGCATTATAGTAGAAGTAACAGATAGTGTCCATTTGTGGTCATAAATGAAAAGTAAAACCAGTCAACCTGACTTCGTATTTTTTGCCAGCAATGTGTCAGTAATCACTGGTAAGCACAGAGCAGGTAGAGAGTTGGGTGTAACCGGTGATGGAGTTTTAAAGCAGCATAAAACAGAGGGAGAGAGCAGAAAGGGAATTGAAGGTTTATACAAAGGAGTGATTACAATGATGGACCATAGAATTTAAGCTGAGTAAGTAGAAGAAAAACAAAACATGAGGTGTATGATGAACAATAAAAGAATGGTGGGGTAAACGATTTGGATATAGTAATTAAAAGATTATTACAGTGGAAAATGGGCTGGAAAGATGGGAAAAGATAATGGACAGAATGTGGAATGCTTGAAATTGAAACCATTTTGGTTATTGATAATAACCAAATAATTTTTAAAAATTATTGATAAAGACAAGATCTAGGTATGGGAGAGGGTGGCTGAGCAAAGGTGGAAGAAAGAGCAATTGATAATAAGAGAAAAGGGTATTGAATGGTGCAACTACAGGAATACTGAAATCATTATGGAAAAGAAAGGAGTAGCAGTAAATAGTGCTGAAATCTTCAATGAATGAAAAGGAATTAACAAAATATTGATAGGTAATTTTGACAACAATCATGATCATAATGAAGGGTTTTAATATGTCTCAAAACTTGATAAATCAAGCTTATGAAAAGTTGCATAAAGTTTACGGTGACAATGCTCTACAAGAACGTCAGTGCCAATGATGGTTCACGAAATTCCGTAAGGCGGTAAATCAGCACCTTGTTCAGTTTTTCACCGATAAAGACAGGTCCTTTTACGAACGAGGAATTATGAAGCTCACTGAAAGATGGCAAAAGGTTATTGAACAAAACGAGCAATATATCATTGATTGATCTTTGTTCTTTATATAAATAAATGACCTTTGAAAAACATAGACAAAATACATCATGACTTTTCTGAAACCCAAGATATAAGATAACTTACAATAGAAATTATATTAAATTTACTTGGTCATTGATACTTTGGCTATATAACCTCAAATACCCAGGTATTTTATTGCCCAGAATCATGGTTTCACTTGCTTCCATGTTTCCACCTTGCAAATGTTGTGTAATATTTCACTGTATGATGAAGAATCAATGAGACGTTGTTTCAAGAGTTCTTTGAATACCTTACATGAAAGAAGCTGTAGAAATGTAAAGTCAGAGTACTGTTGTCACTCCACCCACTTCAAATAAATTATTACAGTTCAAGTGATGCCACGAATCTTAACGTGGGGCTTTGCAGTAGCAATAGAGAAAGGCAATAGTCTCTTGTCCCCCAGAGTTATTACTAATCTCTCGAAGATGTAAACAAAAAGGGCCCCAAATTGAGCATATCTGTTTACAAACTCTTAAATTGACTGTCTTTACAACATATGGGTATTCTAAGTATGAAAATAAGTTTGGCTGGTGTACCAAAGTGCTTTTTCGAGACCACAAATTTCTCTAGACCATTTAGAACACGTCCTTAAGGAGGTGAGCTGAGAAAACGATACAAAGCAGTACAATGTGTCAGCTTTTGTTGCAGCAACACACAGCCCCAATAGCTCAGCGGCTTACAGCAAGCACCTGCTTATTCCTCATGCTATTTTAACACTGTAACCAGGCTGGGCCCTGCTGAATGCAGCTGGGCTCAGGCCTGACGTGTCGTCTCATTCCCAAACCCAGATGCCACTATCTGAGACCTATTGTTCTCATGGCAAAGGGAATAGGATAAGGATCTAAGACAAAGCACTCAATTGCATTTAAGCTTCTATTGGATGAGACAACTCTCATGTCCACTCACATCTCAATGGCCAAAGCATGTGACAGAGAGCAAACAACCGGGGAATAATCCAGCCTGTCACAGTACAATACCTCCCATCCACCCTGCCAATTTTCCACACTGTAGCAGCTAAGACTAGATCTTATACTTTCCTAGAATTCTGTGTACAGCTATTTATAATGCTTTGTGAGTGC
Organism: Hipposideros armiger; assembly: GCF_001890085.2. Taxonomy (NCBI): domain Eukaryota; kingdom Metazoa; phylum Chordata; class Mammalia; order Chiroptera; family Hipposideridae; genus Hipposideros; species Hipposideros armiger. The sequence continues at coordinate 1,908,746 of NW_017731678.1, forward strand.
TTTGGTCCCACTGTGAGGAATCCAGGTCTTCTTCCAAATACTCTTCTTATTGGCCTTCTTTGGGACTTTCGGGAAGCTTGTGTTATTCCAATTCAGATGGACTGCTATGACAACCTAGATTGTGATCGGTACAAAGATCCAACAGTACCAAGACCCAAGGATACACTACATTCAATCCACTATAATCTACTTCATTTTTTAAAAATCCTATATCCAATTTAAAAATATAGCTTTTTATTCATTTTAATTTCATCAAACTACATGATATCCAAGTTAAAGTAATAAATACTCACATAATGAAAACTCATGCATAAAGTATATGCCCTTAACACAAAACTGTCAAGACTATTTGTTTAAGGATTGATTTTTCTTTTCTCAAAATTTATTTAATAAGTATTTCCATAGAATGCATTATATGCTAGAAGCATTTTACACATATTAACTTATTTAACTCTTATAGCAACAGTGTATGGTAAGCACTATCATTATCATCCTTGTTTTACAGAGGAAGAAACTGAGGGATGGGAAGATAAATAACCTGTTTAAGATAGCACACTAGGTCAGTGGTAGAGCTAGGGTTCCAATCCAGGCAGCCTGGCCCAGGGCTTATGCTCTGACCCATTACATTATGCTGTCTTGTCCCCTTCACCCAGAATTTCCTATATTCTGCAAAATTCTTGTGTTTAATTTCTCCAAGCAGAAGTCTCATTTACTGTGCTGTTTTGAACTTTCTACCCCTGCACTTTCTCAAAGACTCTTTGTTAGAAGAATCTATATAAACACAGTGGAGTCTATGTTTGTACCACACTTCACTACTAACCATGCTGAGATTCAAATATATTAAAAGGGACTTGCCCAAAGTCTCACACTTAGCAGGTGGCAGTTAGAACTATTTGAAGACATGAATCTCTATCAACCCTTGCATTCATTGCCCAGTTGTCCTCCAACATTTCAAGGCAGCAGATGCCTTTACTGTACATGTCAGCTTTCTCTGAATCACCAGCTCCTCCTTAATTGATGGTCATTTCTATTTTACAAGCTAGCGTTTGCTGAACTTCTTTTCTTTTTCTCTCTTTTTCAATATACCACACAAAGCTGGATAGGTTTTGTAATAAAAGTGCACTGTGCTATTTTTTAAGGATAATAGTCTCAAACAAATGAAATTCACATATTTCAACATCCTGTTAGAGATTATAGTCTCAAATTTCTCCTTTTTCAAATTTTTTATGTGAGTAACTATTTTATGTGAGTGATGTAAAACAGTGAAACTTCCAATGTGGAAAGTAACTAACTCCAGGGGTGAGGAAGTCAACAGTGAAATTGTGAAAGAATTAGGCAGCAGAGTGGGGGAAAAAAGGAGGAGAGGCAACAATATAGTTAGATAGGCCACAGACTATGCAATTCTTTCCTGTATAATCAAGAAATGGCTCTAGGTGTATATGATCATTAACTTTCTTTGGTTATGAAATGGTTCAATGAAGGTATAGAGAATATATGTATATTTTGTTTTCAGAATTATGCCAGTTTGGATGCAAATTTTGTTCTTTGATTGATAATGCCTATCTTTCTGCGACAGGACAAAGCTTTATGAACTTGAAACCCAATAGCTGTGAGCAGGGTCACTGCAGGTCTGTTTCTGGATGCTCTCCCATGGGGTTTTGACCAACCTTCCTCAACTGATGTCTGACAAGACTCTATGACTAGTGCAAAGTTATTTAGTATGTTTGTCAAGAACCTTTTGTTTACTTTCTTATGTGATAGGGTTGTTGTTTTCTTAAAAGAGACCATTGTTATTCCTTTCTTGTAGGCAAAACAGGTTAACAATTTTAGTTTAGAAATATACTCTGTGTGAACCAATCGCCATCTTTCTGAGTGAATAACTGATCACTTCCTACACAAATCACCTAGACATGTTTGCATGCTAATATATATGGGTAAGGTGTATAGGACAGGAAAATCACTTATGTTAAAATAATATATATTAGCTTATGTAACGACTTATGTCTTTATCATAAAAATTCACTTATCGGGGGCTGGCTGAGCGGCTCAGTTGGTTAAGAGCGCAAGCTCTGAGCAACAGAGTTACAGGTTCGATTCCCACATGGGCCAGTGAGCTATGCCTGAGCTGAGTTGCCACTGAGCTGCCAACAGGTGGCAGGATGACTCAATTGGTCAGAGCATGGGCTTCTAACAACAAGGTTGCCGGTTTGACTCCCACATGGGATGGTGGGCTACGCCTACCTGCAACTAAGATTGAACATGGCACCTTGAGCTGAGCGACAGGTGGCCAGATGGCGACTGGACTTGGAGCTGAGCTAGCCGCACCCTCCACAAGTAAGACTGAAGGACAACAACTTGGCTGTTCCCCTTCCCCAATTCCCCATCACTGTTCCCCTTCTCCAATTCCCCAATAAAATCTTTAAAAGAAAAAAAAATTCACTTATTGGGGCAGCCAGTTAGCTCAGTTGGTTAGAGTGCAGTGCTCATAACAGCAAGGTTGCCAGCTCGATCCCCACATGGGTCACTAAGATGCGCCCTCTACAACTAGATTGAAACAACTACTTGACTTGGCCCTAATGGGTCCTGGAAAAACACACAGTTCCCCAATTAAAAAAAAATTCACTTATCATAGGATATTCAAAGATAATATTTCCTATCATACTTGTAATAACAATTATGGCTACCATCTATTGAGTATGTATGATATGCAAACACAATGCTAAGTGCATTCCTCACAACAACCCTATAAGGTAGGCACTATTTTCTGCATTTTACACAAGAGAAAACAAGGTTCAGAATGATTGAGTAAATAGCCAAAAACCACAGAAAGTGGTTTTGCCTGGGTCCAACTTCAAAGTCCATGCTGTTACTTACTGTACTATAAAGATTCTCTGCCCCAAAAAAAGAGGCTATAGAAACAGGCTCTTTTATTATCTTTTGTAATAAAAATATAAACAAGCTCCTATTAAACTTACTAATAGAGTTTTTGTCTTCATAAACACTAGTACACTTTCTAAAAATCAAAAGAGATTTAAAAGAAAACATGACTACAGATTAGATGAGTAGGTCTGCTGTTTCCCATTAAAACATCTGTGAAGATAAAAGAAAGAGACAAGAACTGACAATAGCAATAGAAAAAAAAATGATATACCAAATTTTCCAGGCAATTTCCCCTAAATGCATTGTCAGTGAGAATAGATTGAAAAGCAAATTATTGGACTCTGTACCATAGTCATCTGACCCAGAAGCAAAGCATGTTCACCAAAAACAAAAGAGGAAAACTCTCTAACTCATTTTCCCATTCTACACCTAAGCCCAGAATATAGTGACTGAACGCTATAGAAAAGGAGGCAAACAATTATTTCCAGAAGTAACCAGAGTCCTGTTCTCGTCTTACAGCATCTCCATTGACTCTTTTCTTTTTTTATTTTCCATTCCATTAGTAGGAAGTGAGAAGAGCATTAAGATAGCTTCCAAGGATATTTTGAGTTTGGGGGGATAAAAGGCACACAAAAATTAAAATAGACATAGGAGAGCTGGGAGTGCTGAGATTAGTGTGCTCTTTCATATGCAAGGTCTGAGAATTAGGTTCACGAACTTGTTGCACCGATATTGCTGCTATCAGAGGGATTACTCATTATGAATTTGTACCAACTGGACAAACAGATAACCAAGTTTACTATTTGGAAGTGCTGAAAAGGCTGTATGAAAAAGTTAGACAAAAATGACCTGAACTTTTTGCCAACAATTCATGGCTCTTGCATCATGACAATGCACCAACTCACACGGCACCGTCTGTGAGGGAGTTTTTAGCCAGTAAACAAATAACTGGATTGGAACACCCTCCCTACTCACCTGATCTGACCCCCAATGACTCCTTTCTTTACCTGAAGATTAAGGAAATATTGAAAGGAAGACATGTTGATGACATTCAGGACATCAAGGGTAATACGATGACCACTCTGATGGCCACTCCAGTAAAATAGTTCCAATATTGCTTTGAAGGATGGACTAGGTGCTGGTGTCAGTGCATAGCTTCCCAAGAGGAGTACTTCAAAGGTGACCGTAGTGATATTCAGCAATGAGGCACTTTTTCTAGGATGAGTTCACGAATTTAATTGTCCTACCTCATACAGGACACCATTCAAAGAACTTCGACTGGTTCCCTAGCACAGCCAGAAGCACAAAGTTCACTTTAGTAGTAGCACAGTGATGAATGCCAGTCAGGCATTACAAACAGTAAAAAAGTAAAATGCTACATGCTGACCTTCAAGTTCAGATTTGAAAGAGGAAAGCTTTCTGAGCCCAAGTGAACAACAAAAGAGACTTAGAAAACTGAATTTTTTGAAAAATGCCATCTCAGATAACTCTTCCCTGAGCCAGTCAGTAAGTTCAGGAAACAAACAATGGAGCCTACTAAAGAGAAAGAAACATTTGGAAGGGAGGGAGACATTTCCCTAAAGACTAAAGGAGATCATGATTCTGAAAATTCCTTTCTTCAAAATTATATAAGAATTTTCCAAGACTCGGTGTCCTCACATAGATCTCAGAGTCTCTATAAAACAGGAGCAGGCATCCCTACAAACAAAAAGGCTGAAATAAATGTGGAGATACAAAGGATATTGACTGAAAGAAGAAAAGAATGCAATGGCAAGAGGAAAATGTGTTTGGAGTATAGTGAAGAGCAGAATAGACACTGCAGGGAATTAAGAAAATTATGTGGATAACAAATTTAAAAAACCCATGTAGAACATAGAAAACACAAAGAGATAAAAAAAAAAGGAAAAAACCAAAACAAATATGGAGAAAAGTGCATCTACTCTAAGATTTAAAGGTGTCTGTGAAGCAAAAATAAGAGTACTCTGAATGAAGAAACTTGAATGATGATACTATGAAAAGAAGTATTATTTTAAGATACTATCAAATATGTTGCAGAAATGAAATATGTGGTTTTATGGAGCTTGAAAGAGTTTATCATGTTCCAGGCTCATTTATGGTTCGTGTAAAAAGCAATATAAAGACATTCTAAGATGTATTCCTTCTGTTAACAGACCCCTATTCAAATATGCTTGTGTAAATAGGGAGAGTTTATGAAAGGATACTTAGGTATCGAGCAGAACAACCAAATTGGAGAAGGTCATGGACACAGCTGGATCTCAGAAATAACCACAACCTTGAATGCAGTCAAAACTCTTACTCGACCCGCATGTCTGTATCTCCTCATACCCTGGGCCCCATTCTTCTCACAAAGGTCAGAATAATTTTTCTCACATAGCAGAAAACTTGGCTGTCAACAGTCATGAGAAAGAGATGGAACTCAGAGCCAAGATCAAAAGGATGGACTCAGTTTGAGTCACGTACCCAACTTGGCACCAGTAACTGTCATCAGAAATAAGTACCTGTAGCAGCTGACAAGCAAGCTTGAGTGGCAGGTCACAAAGTCAGTTCACAGAAGAAGAGGAATTATAATCCCAGAAAAGGTGGTTGGAGAAAGACATACAGATCAAATAGTGAGTGTTCTCTCAAGACCATAACACACCATTATCAGCTTATAACAATGATTCCAGATGTGAAAGAACAGCATAGATCAGAATTCCAAAAGCTCAGATAGAACTCAGGGGGGAAATTTTTAAAAAATAGATAAATTTATTTTAGAAATACAGACTAAATAAGAAGGATTATAAAAATGAATGTATTAATACACCGTAATGAATGCCTTACAAGTAATAGAAGGGAAAAGTAGGAGAAAATTTAAAATCAGAAGACATGAAGAAAGGATTCAAGAGAAAGTGGCAAAGATTGAGGATAGACCAAAAAAAATCACATATGGGTAATTGAAGTCCCTGAAAAAACAAAAACAAACAAAAAGGGAACAAAACAAATACAAAAAACTGTAATTTAAGAGCGCTTCCCACAAATAAATAATATTTTAAACTATATTTTGAAAGTACATACTGTATTTGAAAATATCAACCCAAAACAACCAACCCTAAGACATATTTTAGTAAAATTACAAGACATTAAAAATAAAGAAATAATTATTTGAGACTCTAGAAAAAACACATGTGATTATAAGCACAAGAAAAATAGATTTTTTACAAAAGCAAACACTTTATGCCAGAAGATTATGGAGTAAAATATTTAAAGTAATATGTAAACATATTTAAGATAACAAAAAATATGTGAGACAAAGATTTTATACTCAGAGAAAATGGACTTTCAATAAAGCATACAGATAAATTGTTATCAATATTTAAAAACCCAGAGAATATTGTTCTTATGGGTTCTTCCTGAGGAGACTACAAGAGAACAGGCTTCATAAAACTAAAGAAACACAAGAACTGGTGGATAAGATTAAACATAATCATTTGTAAAACTAAGACAAAAATGAAGGTAAAAAGGGAGACAATATTGGATATCATGACTATATGATAAGAAAATGTAGCTATAGTACAAGTACAAAAAATGGGGATGATATGGGAAAAACGTATTTTACAAAAATTTAACTATATATAGTATTATATTTCTGTTGTTATATTATCATTGTTATTCTGAGACTGCTATATGGAATAAAGTGAGTAATTATGGGATATCCAAATTATATTATTCCCTGTGTCCTTGACAACTAGGGATTTGGATATTGGAAGAAAGGAGATACAGATATAAAACAGAAGAGGCTCAGTAAAAAACCCTATAGCCCTGAATTTTCTTTTAACTCATAAGGTGTTTTATATTAGTTTATATGTGTTTAGAGTAACTTATACTAATGAGTTTTTTTGGAAGTCTGGTCAAAGGGGAGAAAAAAAATGAAGTTTTCTCTTGTTACCTGATCTTAGGTTTCTTCTATATTTTTCCCTAGAGTAAAAGATGTCCAGCCTCCATCTAGAATCTTGGCTAGATCCACTCTAGTCTTTCCTGCCACTTTACCAGCTGAATCTCACTCATTTTTGTATTTGATAATTCCCTGACAAGTGATAAATAATTGAAGGCCTAAATTAGTTTTGATTTGTATGAGATTATCTCTAACATGACTTTCTTTACAAGCTGCCAAAACAAAGGTTAGGCCATTTTTTAGTCATAGAGGATTATTGCTTTGGTCTGAATATTTGTGTCCCCTCAAAATCCATGTGTTGAAAGCCTCACCCCAATGTGATGGTATTAGGAGGTAGGGACTTTGGGAGGTGATACGTCATGAGGGTAGAGCTCTCATAATTGGGATTAGTGCCTTGTAAAAGATGCCCCACAGAATTCCCTAGTCCCTCCCACCATGTGAGGACACAGTGAGATGGGGCAGTCTGCAGCCCAGCAGAGGACTTTCACAAGGACCCTACAAGTTAGCAGTGGGATCTTGGACTTTTGGCCTCCAGGAATGTGAGAAATGAAAGTTTTTTTGTTTATAAACCATCTAGTCTATGGTATTTTGTTGTAGCAGGAACCCAGATGGACTAAGACAATTACCAATTTATATTAGCTTCTATTCATCTGTCCAAGTGATAAGAGTTCCACCTTAACCATATCTGAAAAACACTTACTCACCTTACCGTTAAGAATAATGAAGTTATTAGATTTTCAGCTTCCACTTAGGATGTAAAAAGCTGAAAAGAGCATTACAATCAACTTTATCAAAAAATTATCAGATAATCTGCAGAATCACAACCTTTCTGAATTTCCCAAGTAACAGAAGTCACATGGCAAACAAATAACCTGAAATCTAAAGTGAGACAATTGACTCCAAGGACGGATAGAAAACCAACACATATTCACTGTGGCAGAGTGTGAGAGGAAGAAAGTGCCAACATAAAGAACAGTAAGGACTCAGCTACATTTTTAACCACTTAAGGCCAAGTGTAGCTAGGATGAGACTAATATAACCCTGGGAGCTGAGGACAAATGGGAAATTACAGACTTTTCTCACAGATCTCACTGGGTGCTCACAAGAAAGACTGCTGGCAGAGAGATCGAAGAAATCCTCCTTTAGATGCGTGTCTAGGAGACAGAACAGAAGGTGCTGTACAAAAGACACAAAAGCCAATTTGGATCTTCCTCCACTGTCTCACCTATGGGAATGAAAGCCTTGGCTGGGTCACACAGTGCCCAGATATTTGGTCAAATGTTATTCTGGGTGTTTCCGTACAGGTGTTTTTGGATGAGATGAACATTAAAATCAACAGACTGAGTAAAGCAGATTGCTCTCCCTAATGCGGGTGTGGGGCTCATCCAATCAATATGGTGATAGAAGGAGAACTGACTGGGTGGTGAATACACAAGATGATATATAGATGATGTATTACAGAATCGTACACTTGAAACCTATGTAACTTTACTAACCATTGTAACCCCAATAAACTTTAATTTAAAAAAAAGAAAAAAATGCTGATCTTACCCCAAATAAAAGAGAATTCCTCTGCCTGATGGCCTTCAAAATGGGATATCAGTTCTTCCTGGTTCTATAGTAGCCTGCCAGCCTTCAGACTCAAACGGGGACAGATTGCGAACTTGCCAGCCTTCATAATCATGTAAGCCAATTCTTTATGATAAATAAACAAACAACAAATAAATAAATCCTATTGGTTTGACAGATGGGTATAGAGATAGATAGATATCATACTGCTTTTTTCTCCAGAGAACCCTAATACACAGAGAATTGATTGACCCACCTCTTAAATGAAAGTTGGTTAATATTACTTTCATTCACACCAGAAACAACACTGCTCTTCCTTGTAGTATCTTAGTCATGAACCCTTTTGAAATAACATAATAAATATAAAAAATGATAATAAATAAAAAATATTTTCATTCTAAGTGATTTGGAACTAATTAATGTAACACACACACAAGAAGTACTTATTTTCAATTGGAAATTCTCAAAATATCACCTTTACTGAAGGACTATGCAGTACTGTGGCACAGCTGATTATGATGGTGATAAAGAGGGTGATGAGGACATAGGTGGCTAAAAATTTAAGTCTCCATATTTTTTTTTTAAGATTTTTATTGGGGAGTTGGGGGATGGGAACAGCGTTGGGGAATTGGGGGAAAGGGAACAGACAAGTTGCTGTTCTTTTGTTCTTCAGTCTAGTTGTGGAGGACGTCGCTTCACTGGCCCATGTTGGTATTATCATTGCGCTCTTCCCAGGTGAGACAGATCAGTCACCGGCTTTTGGATGGCCGCTCACTGAGGCTGCTGGCTGCTCATGCTGGCTGCTGGCTACACACGGTAGCCCATGGTAACCCACTGCCACAGGAGCTGCAGCCTCCGCAGCCGCTGGCAACTCATGGCAGCCCAGCTCCAGGTCAAGCTGTTGTTCAGCATCTTAGCTGTAGAGGGCAGTGTCACTGGCCCTCATATGTGGGATCTGAACCAGGGCTCTCTGGCGTCCCAAGCCAGCTCTTAACCAACGTGCCACTCGGCCGGCCCTCCATATTTTTTTTTCAGTTATTTCTTATTAGCATCTGAAAAAGTGCTGATAAGCTAAGAAATGAACAGAACAAATCAACCTAAGTAACAATGATCCCATTATTAGTTTTATACCAAATGTTCTTTCATGGAAAATTACTTATTCTGTAAAATGTTTGTCAGTGAATTTTACTTGAACTCTCACTTAAGTGTGAGGACTCATTAGGGGATTTAGTTTCATAAAGTTGTGCAGTTGGCTGGATATTTTTTATTGTTGATTATTTTAATATTTCATGGCAATATTCCTAGGCTTAGGTTTTCACCAGTGCAGAAATATAATATTCCACTGAAAAGAAGAAATAGTATCTGATTTATGACTATGTTTTTGTTTTATGTGAAGTCTTTATTCTGAATCGACAAGAGTGGGTCATATATAAATCTACTTGATTAACTTTTGCTTTGTTTTTAAGGAGAAAATTGCTATGAGTGCATGAACATTTTGCTCAGTATCTTAGACATTTTTACAATATTTGTAGAAGCTTAATGAGATTTTGACCCTGAATGCAGGTTATATATTTATGTCTATTGGTCATTACAATTATGTCTATTAGTTACACCAATTATCTTCTCCCACCTTCATGTGAAAGAATAAACATTGTAGTGTTTGTTTTCTTAAAAATTGAATTCTGTCACCAAACTTTTATTTAATAACAAACAAAAAAACCCACAAAGAAATAATTACAAGCTTTAAAAAGTTCAATATAGTTTATATGAATAACCACTCAGTAAGTCTTGAGAAAAAAAATTAAGAAATAAATGTGGCATTCCTATTATATCCTCATGTTTTCATTTTTTCCCACTAGATTTTTTTTAATAGCTAGGGAAGTTACTTTTTCATCCCTGAAATAATGAAATAATGTGAAATAATATGGCCTTACTTATCAAAATGTGGTAATTGTGCCACTGAGGGAAATCATCTTACCAATTTTCTTAACCTTTCCCACTTTTCAAGACTGATCTTAACACAAGGTCATTTGGTCATTTCATTTTAAAATGAGACCTTAAAGCAAATCATATGTATCTAATAGAGGTACCCAGAAGGAAGGAGTAAAGAAAGCCACTTTAGACTCCTGCATTCATTCAGAGAAAACATCACCCAAGGTTACCTGAGACAGAGTATTTCAGGTTATATCTAAATATCCATAGAAAGATCTGGAGAATAAAATAGTCACCAGTCAGTTGGCTATTTTGTCTGTAAAATGCCAAGCAATTACTTTTAGTTTGTTTACTTATTATTTACTTATTTTTACTAAAAGTAGGAGCCACAGCTTAGATTCAGACTTTTCTGGGCATGTATGAAAGACTAATACTCAAGGAAAGCAGTCATAAATCTGTACCACATGTGACGAAGGTACTCCTTAAAGGGAGCAGACTCACCTGAGAGTTGTGTCAGTCAACTTGGCCCAATGGCAAAATCTCAGTGATGATGGGAGACATGAAAATGTATGTATGTCCAAGAGACTGCCACTTAAAAATATCTTTGTCACAGAACTTATATTCTATTTCCTATAATGTTTTTAGCACTTAGAACAATGCCTGGAACAATAGTAAATGCCCATAAATAATGAATGAATGAATGAATGAATGAATGAATATATCCTCAGTCCAAGTCTTCATAGAATCATATTTGAATCAAGGTGTTTCAACTGTGGGAATCTGTAAGTGGAGGGATGGAGGACGGAAGAATTGTGAAGAGATGCACAGAATTATTTTCATTTAAAAAATGCTGTAAGATAACTGGGGCAAAAGGCAGGCAGGAGTGCATTGATCCCCTCCTCTACTAGATCCAGTACTCACTCCCCCAATTGCTGAGAATGTTTGCTGATGACTGACAGATGAATCCTTCCTTGGGAATTGCCCTCAGTAAAAGGGAGTTGTCTCACCCAAGGTTACATTCCCTGCTAGGATAGCCCACATTCAATGACTGGTCAAGACTAGAGTACACAGCCTGGTCCCTTGCCTCAATCCAGGACATATCTGAAAGGTCAACCCAGCTTCCAGGATCTTCACAGGATTCTGTGGCAAGTGCATTGCAGTTCAACTTCTGCCTGTGTCAGTCCTTCTTACTTCACTCCATTACAAATGTAGCTGCTGAGAGCACCATTCATTTGACCTTTGCAAGCCAAGTCTCCATGTCAGAGTCCATTTCCAGGGAACCCAACCTAAGACACTCTCAATAGGATAAAACAATAAAGAGAAAGAGGCACTGATCCCACTTTACAGAACACAGAGAGGCTTTGGCTACAATAACATAGTCATTGCAAGTGGTAACTCTGATGCACATCTAACATATCTTTGTTACAACATTTGTGTCAACCAAGGAACTTCATGTGATAAGCCATAAAGATCAGTGTTTGTCATAATTCATTCAAATTCCTGCCCCCAAAATCCAAAATAGATTTCTTCTAATTATAAAACTAATGCTTGTTCATTTTAGAAAATTGACACAATAAAGAAAAGTATAAACAAAAATGTAAAAATCACCTGCTAGTCTATCCCCAATATATAATCGTTTTTAAACTGGTGCATAGACTTCCAGATATTTCTTTACATATACATAAACTCATCACAAACATATGCATTCATATTTTTACCAAAAAATTCTCTACTATTCAGACTCTTTTATTGCCTGTTTGTTTCACATTTAACAACAACAACAAAAAATGCAATATCATTTTTACTGGCTGTTTAATATTCCATTTTGAGGCTTAAATAGAATAACTCAATCTTCTACTGATACATTTAGATATCCCTAATTTTTCAGTATTCTAAATTATGTTGAAATAAATACCCTATTCTCTCTGATTAGATTAACTCCTTTGGATTATTTCCTGGAAGAGAAATCATATTTCAAAAAAGTGTACATTGTTTGAAGTTTTGTTACCTATTGTCAAACTGCCTTTTAGGGTATTTGCATCAATCTGTGCTCCTATGAGAAATGGCTCTTTCCCCCATACCTTTCTCATTCTTTTTCTTCTTCCTTTCTAATTTAATATGTAAAATATAACCTCACTATTATTTCAATTGCCATTTCTCTAAAGCACAGAAGGCATGTTTATCATATCAAAATATGCCACAATTATATTTGATGGCAAAAATCAAGATTCAAAAAGGTTAGATCACGCTGGAACAATAGGCTGAACAAATGAAATGAATTTTAATAGGGGTCAGAACAAGGTCTCAAGATAAGAGTACTTTTCAATTAACCACAGAAGAACAGGATGGAGGAGGTTTTTTAAGGGTAGCGTGAAAAAAGACCTCGGTATTGTACTGAGTGAAAGTTCAGATGATGCTGATGATAAGATGCAGAAACTTCAGAAGAAACTTAGTTTCCATTAATAGGAGCACAGGGTCAGGACAAGGATAGTCTCCATGTTCTGAAATGGCTGTCCTAGGTCTGAAGTATTTTGTTCAGTCCAACATTTTCAAAAGCCCACTGACTAATGTGTCCCGAAACCAGGAGAATAATGTGTCTATAATACAGATATATTGTTCACCTGAACAATAGTTGAAGGGATCATAACATTTAACCAAATAAATAAAATTTAAGATGGCTTAGGACAGGGTAAGAACGGAGTGGAGAGCATTGAGACATAACCTGGCTGCCTTTAAAATTTTTCAGAGTTGTCATTCTGAAAAGGCATATGATTGATTCTATACCATACCAGAAGGCAGAACTAGAAGCAATGAATAAAGGTACACATGGGCAGGTTTTATTTCAATATTAGCAGGAAATGTCTAATGATTAGAGTTGCTCAAATGTGCGATAAAATTAACATGTCAATTTTTCTTTCCATTAAACAACCACTGAGCCCTCTTCCAATATGCAATCATTCCAGTACCTTCTAAGTCCCTTGCTGTGTTTTCTCACCACTGCACTTGGCCTTGTTGTGAGCAGGGGAGAGAAGGTACAGTTTAGCTCCTCTTCCTGTATCCTCTACTCGGCACTTTTACTACAAGTAACTATTTCTCTCATGTTCTGAGAAGTGCAGTTTCTGTTCAGTACTCTGCCTTCCTACTTTTTTTTAGGTATTTTTTTTTACCCTTTTCTGAAGTCCACATATTTCCCAGCATTAACCTAGTATCTGCTTATGGTCCACCTATACCAAAATCTTTAGAAAACACAGAAAAATTTCAGCTAATTCCATTTGGCTCTGCTTAACTTGATTGCTTCCACCAACATCAAACCTTTATGAAATTCACACTAATCAGACACACCTGATTTTCTCTCCACCACACTAAGCAAAGGGGTTCTCTGTGAGTTATGCCTCATTCACATTTCTTCCAGGACTCTGCTTCCTATCCCCAGGCTAGTTGCAATACATACAGATGTGATTGTAACACTTTTCCATATATTAAAAATAAAAGGAAATATTTTGGTTGGTTCTCTGGATCGTTGTACCTTTTGAAGTATATCTAGAGTAAATCATGCTTTCTGGACAAAATTATATCCCAAGAGGGATCAGATGTCCAATAAAAGGAGATGATAAAAATTTCTATCATTACTGGGCCTCTTTTTTTTTCATTAAGATGTTACTATTAAATCATTCTATCATTCAAAAGTAGTTTCAAAAAGAGCTTCTAAAATTGCTCAGGAGTCTTCAATGTGATTTGGGTCCTCCGCACACTAATCTAATCAAGGCTCCCTTCCTCGGTTCCTTCAGGGCATTAGCCCACACCCCTCATATCAAGCCAGCAGATGCCAAGTACACATACACCCAGAGAGAGCGCACAGCTCGGGTTATAGCTACAGAGCAGATGACTAAGAGATTGGTCATCCCACCCATTTGACATAGATGATGGTCATTTCATCCATTTGATGTACATAAAGAGCCAAACAAAATAATTTATTTAAAGTTATATATGTATAGAATACCTTGCTGAACACAGATTCATGTGAGCAGTGAAATCTGCAAAATGACTCAGAATACTTCAGCCATCATGTGCAATTGAAATAATATGAAGGAGGAAAGAGAAAAAGAGACAGAGAGAAGGCAGCCCTAATTTACAAAGAGACAAGGTTCCAAAACTCATTCACAAAGCAGAATGTTTTCTTATAGAACATTCTTATACAATCTTATATAACACACATTGATTTCTAAGCAAATCCACAAAGGATTTTTTAACCCAAAAAAGAGGGCTTTTTTGGAACCCGGATGTACTAGTGTATCCTAAAACTAAAAATAATAGTAAACATATTTTAAACACTTAATATATGCCAGTTACCACCTCATTTAATCTTCACAACAATATCATGACTTAGTGTTTTTTATCATTGTTATCATCATCATCTCTAATAGATAGATGAGAATACCCAAGCTCAAACTACTAATTGTTGTCTAAAGGTCCCCAGACATGTCTTCTGACTGCAGAAACCCAACATCTTAAACACAATACAGTACCCCCACCAACCTACCTCTGTTTGGCATGTTCAGAGATAAGGTACCCTGAGTTCCAACTGGAGATGCCAGGAGCCCCTTCAGCCCCGAAGCAGAACCTAGCTAGCACCCTATGGATCAATGAGAATGGGTATTCCTCTATTCTGAGCCAATTAATTGTGAGGGAGGTGCTAATAAACTATAGGGAAAAGTGAGAGAGAAAAGTGCAGAGAAGAGCAGCCCTGTCAGGCTGCTGGGAGGGAATCCCAGGTGAAGAGACAGCCGGGAGACAAGGCCCTAGCTGCAGCCAGGAGTTGCCCCGGGGCCCATTCAAAATGAAACTTACACACCAGGTGGGTGAGGTTAAGTTAGGCACTGCCGGTGAATTAAATACCCTTAGGCCTACTGACTCTCCCCTGGCTTCATGAAAATTACACTCCCTACAAAGAAGTAGAGACTTCGATGTTAGGCCCAGCTCTGACACTAGCTTAAAGTGTGCCATTGGTCAGATCTCTTCTTGAATCTCCATTTGCTTTCTTTGGAAATCGAGGAAGCAGAACAAGAATAAGATTTCTAGACATATTCTAAAAGCCTTTCATTCTAATCTTCTTTTTTGAATAGTACTGTTAAAGCCCAAGAAACATAAATTACAAGCACAAGATGAACTCAGAGAATTAAAAGTGAGGGAGGGAATTTTAAAAGGTCTTTCTTCTCCCAGTCATGCCGGTAATCCGGAGGTAATTTTCAGGCTTGTTAAAACTGTCACAATTGTCTTTGCTTTCCCCACTACTAGAAGGCTTCTATTCAGATGGAAGCATTCTTGTCTTTAGAAAAATCCTAAATTCAAATAGCTGCAGGTGAAATATTCAGAGGGAATAATGGTTAATTTTTGAAATCAATTAGCGTTTCCGTCTAACCACTAGTAATGGAGATTTCACCTGCTGCTAATGTTCCTGTGGGTTATAGAAGCAGCTTTGTGGAAATGCAAAGGGTTTGAAGGAGACTGATCTGTTAAGAGCAATTTACGCAGAGAAAACACAGCCAGGGGGGGTTCATGAATATGAATGAGCAAAGTCTGAATAATCCAAGTGAGACATCTTCCTCCTGAAACTTGGGACAGAAGGCAGCCAAAAAGGATTCTTTTGCAGCCTGATAAATAGCTGATCTTAATTAAATAAGCAGGGCAAAGTAGAGAGCCACTGAAAAATGGAAAAATACAGGGCAGAGAGAATGAGGATGCCTGCTTATGTAATCTACCAAAGTTCCACATGAATGGGAAATGAGACAGACTTAATGACATTTGGCTGAGTTTGTTACTACTTTACCACAGGGATCTCCTCTGTAGGGTAGGAATTAGCTGACAATAAATGCTTGCAATGTCCCTTTTTTTTCCCTATTTAGTTTAAAAAGCATGCTCTTTTCAAAATATTATTTGCTCGGATCAAAATCTGTATTTTACAAAACAAATGATAAGTTTTCTGAAAAACAACCCAAAACACTGGGCCATGGATAGTTCTTAGGCACTCATTTATTCAACAAATTTGCTGAGTGTCTCCCCTGAGATATATATTGGGTATATAAAGCCTCCATCAAATGAACGCTCATTATATACATTAGATTATTTAATTATAATGATGACATTGCAAGTGAGTTATAATAGCTCTTCTTTATAGGTGAGAAAAATGAGGCCCAGAGAGGTTTGTTAACTCCCCAAATTCTCATACTTCTGTTTAATGGAGCCAGGTGTTAAAAGAGAAACTGAGGCATATTAAAAATTTAAGAGTTTATTTGAGCAAAAATTGATTTGAATTGGGCAGCACCAAACTGGAAGTGGTTAGGAGCACTCTACTGAGGAAAGACTTTTATAGAGAAGGGACAGAAGCAAACAACAGAGGTTATCGAATGGCTAGCTTAAAACCTACTTGTCTGTTAGTGATAGGTTGTTCTTAGGTCTCAATTCCCTAACCTTCAGGCATTTACAAGCTTAGATTTTGGTTTGCTTCTATAGGTTGCCATGACATTAGAACCACTTCTGTCTAATGGTCTCCTTGTTTATTAATTTAACACAGGCTTAAAAGTTTGACTCCAGAGTCCATGACCTTTCCATAGGCCAAAGCACTTCCCAAATGACTATGTATAGACAAATTGTTCTGGAATAGCCATGTTGGGACGCAGGCCCTACTCAAAGAGTTTATTATCCTGGTGGAGCTGGCAAGTGTGTGACTATAACAGAGCTCAATTTGATAGCTTTGAAACCACAGGCATTGATCTCTTTGGGCCTCAGTTTCTTCATCTGTACAACGGGGTTACTAGTAAGCCTCCTGCCATGTTGGATGTAGAGTAAATGAGATAATTGAGGTAGAGTTCTTATTTCAGAGTTTAGTAGTAGCAAGCGCTCTGTAAAGGTTAGCTATTATTCTATCCTATGATAGGTGAAGACCGCCACAGGGTTTCCTGCAAGAGTGTCTATCCCAGGTCATTAGGTGTGCATGTTAGAGGAGAAAATATATTATTTTATTTCTTTGTATAACTTCCTTCTGAAATTGCTGTGTTTTCTTATGGTTTGATATTCTGGATATAATTTTCACAAGTTATAAGCTCAGGAAAAAAAGGTAACTCTTTTAAATTGACTTTAAATTTAAATTTTTCTATAAATGGACTTATTTTCTTCTCAAGCCCCAATTTTCCCCTGATGGGCTAAAACCTCATTCACTCCCTTTGGGGTAAAGCTCAGACAAATTCACTGATGTCTTATTCGAATCAGGGTCTTAAAATATCATAGTCCTTTGAGGTTTTATCCTTCTTCCCATCCCTCTCTGGGGCCTAGTCCTCTTGACCCCTGAAAATTCTTTTATCTCAGAGTGACAGTCTTTGCCGTGAATTTGTGAAAGTCTTTGAGAAGCTCAAATGCTAAGCCTTGAATGTTTTTCTTCCTTTAGATTTCTGAGGCTGAAAAGTCTATCCTGTGGACAAGGTACAGAGAAGGCCCCCCCTGCTGACTAAATAGGGGCAAGACGAAAACAGGAAGTCCTGAGCAAAATTAACACTTCACTTACTGTCAAAACATTATCCCATCATCCAAGAACAGAATCCTACTCAAATTAACGTAAGTTTAAAAAAAAGGGGAAAAAAAGGAGTCTTGCTTTTGGGATACAGGGGTTTCACAGATTTCAATACCAAGAAGCAAAAGAAAGTTGGGCTTCTTGAAATAAGAACATCGAAGACTCAAGGTCCAAGCTCTCTTCCCCTGTGCTCTGCTTTCTCTCCAGGACTTGTGGTTTCTCTCTTCTGCCTCTTTCTATAAATTTGCTCCACTCATCTCGCTCTCAACCTCCCTCCTTTGTTTGACTGTGGCACATAGTCTCAAAACAGCTCTTCTAACCCTGACTCTATTCGACCTTTCAGCTTAAACCTGTTAGTTGGTATCAGTTGTCATGGAGTTTCTTAGCACAAAACTCTCACCAAAGAGACCCTGACTGATCAGCCTAATCTGTGAGAGCCAGACCTCACAGGCTGCTGACCACTTTGTGCCTTAAATGGCCTTTGGGTCAGTTATCCATTTCTAATCCAATAAACTATTGGGAGATGCCCTGAAACACACCTCTACTACTTTTAATTATAGAATAAAAGGTATTAAACGTATTACACATTAAAAGTAAAAAGAAGAATGAATGAGTTTTGTTAAAAAAAAAAACTGTTCTTATCTAAGACTGTGGAGGAAACTACATTTGACTGCCCCAGAAACATTTCTGGAAGTTTCTTAGGTCATGAATAGCAGCCTGGAACCATTTATCCACATTATTTCCAACTGTCAGTGTTTTCTAGAGTTGGAATATCTATTAAGAGGAGGATAATATATATGTAAACATATTCTATGTTTTATTATAGATCCATTCTTAGAGACAAGAGATATGGGCATTAATTTATTTTCCTTTTGAGTGATATTTTCTATACAAAGATATTAGCTGGGTGGCCTATAACCT
Organism: Hipposideros armiger; assembly: GCF_001890085.2. Lineage (NCBI taxonomy): Eukaryota > Metazoa > Chordata > Mammalia > Chiroptera > Hipposideridae > Hipposideros > Hipposideros armiger. The sequence continues at coordinate 1,927,564 of NW_017731678.1, forward strand.
GTCAGAATAAGTCACTGGAGGATAAAGGAGGGGACATCATAAGGAGTTAGGGAGGCTAAGAGGCTCTCGGGCGACTGTAAAACTTTACTTCATATTGACTTAACCTGAGAGAAAAAACTCTCAAAAGCTTTTCATGGCTATATTTTGGACCTTAGGAAAAGTATATTTGATAGAGGTTTCTGTTATTCAGGAAGTAACTAGAAAGCAAGCATAACCCATTTATGTAATGTGAAAAGAAAACAAAGCTTCTAGAAAAAATTATCTTGGAATTTTTATGACTTCTACTGGGTAGCATTTATGATAAAATTCTTTTTGCTTGCTATTTTAAATGTAAAACTGATGGGATTTGTACTTAATAAAGAACATGCCAGGAATGGCTCTAAAAAATACCATTCCTATAACAAGTAAAATAGCAATAAGAAAGATTTGGGAAAGGTAGAAGAGAGATGAAGTAAAACTAGTTTTTAGTAAATGTTATCTTTATTAATTTTTTTTTTCAGCTGAGCCATCCTGCCACCTGTTGGCAGCTCAGCTTGGGCCAGGAATCGAACCGCTGTTGCTCAGAGCTCAAAATCTTGAGCAAACTCTTAACCAACTGAGCCACTTGGCTGGCCCTATTAATTTTTTAATGTAATTGAATTAACAGTTTTCTTTTGAAGAAGGGAAGCTAACATTTATAGAGCACCTATTGTGTATGTCTGGCTTTATGCAAGGAGTTTTCATCTACAATATTCCATTTAATCCTCACACCAAACTTGTAAGGTAGGTATTATCTTCATTTCTGACAGATGGGGAATAGGAGGCACAGAAAGGTTAGGTAATGTGTCCAAGGTCATACAACTAGTTGCTGATAGAGCTGAGACTGAATACTCAAAAATTCCCTGCTCTCTCTGACACTGCCCCTCAAAAGGAAGGAGGGGAAAAGAGCAGCAGCAGCAGTCCACAGTGGGCAAATGGGTTAAATCTCAAAACAGCATTCTTAAAATGCTGAGTAAGCATTCTTATACAGGGACATCTGAGAATCTTCCAGGGTGGCTACACTTAGAACCTTGATGGCTAATTGTATCAGGAGGGGTGACAAGAAGCAGTAGGAACAGGTGAGCATTGGCTACAAGCAGTCAAATCATCTTCAAGTTAATTCTCATAAGTTTATTAAAGTTAGTTCCCATTTGTGTGCTGTCTTGACCAGTAATTGAAATACCTAAGGGGAATTTCACAAATCAGAACAGAAATTTATTGGCCTTAGAAAGAGCCATAGAAAAATTTAAAACTAAAAGAGAACAAAAGAGTGCATGCCAATATGTGACCCCAAAGTTGGTCAAGTTTATGTTTGGGGGAATAATTATTGGTTGCCTACACCATAATGCCCTCCTTAGCTTAAAAGAAAAACTCAACTAATAGATGTTCCATCTTTCTTTTTGAGTAGGAGAAACATTAAAAGTACACAGGACTCAATGAAGCCATAGCACTAATATCAAAGGAAATGCTAAGATTGACCATATGTAGCACAAATGGAAAAAGTCTTCGAAACGAATGACACCTGAAGTAAATTCCGAGAGCCCAGCTTTGCAAACAAGTAGAATTCCAAGGCTAAGAAGCATGAAGTCAGACTGTGGTCTATGTGAGTGATTTTCTGGTTGGTCCCTGAGCCAGGAGCATTAGTATCACCTGAAAACTTGTCCAAAATATGAATTCTACAGGACCCAGTATCCTCCCCCTCCCCCACCAAAAAAGGGTGTCAAGAAAATGAGGAAAACCAGAAACAAAGGTCTTGCTTGGCTAGTTTATTATGACCTAATGCTGGTGTTTTCTGTTTATGGTATAGTCAGGGCTGAACTCCACACTGCACAATTTCCTCATGGGTGATGTACCCTTCAGTTAACCTTTTTCTGTCTTCCATCCCCTACCTCCTGCCCCTAAAAGTGGACCCACAGCTTCTTACAGCTTTGGTCTCTTCATTTTGGCAGGCCCTCCTCTGGGAAGGGTCCTTCATATAGCTTCCACCTAGCTACCTTCTCTGGCATTCACTTAGCTCACAGGAACTCACATCCTTGCCACAGCAATAGTGGTCAACTGCTGTTTGCCATCCTCATCCTGCCATCATGAACAGTTCCTGCTATAGCCTTTTGCCTTTGGCCTTCATCTGTGTAAGTCATCCACCAGTCTATTGTGTACCCTCACATTCCAGGAGACACATAGCAAGCCTGCATTCAGCTCCCTCAAAATCCTTCTCACAGGACTTGAAGTGATGGGGAAGCACTCCCTCACTCATACCCCTGAAGAGAAAATGCCAGTCCTCCAACATCTTTCCACAAAAACATTTTCTCACTCCCTTTCTACAACCTCAACTCTTTTATATCCTTTAGAAAGGTATTGAGCTAAGGATACAGAACCCAGGTTTTCCATCTCTTTTTTTTTGCAAATTCTGCATTGATAATTTTTATTAGTATTTCGATAAAAATGGTTGGAGCCACTTAGACCAGTGTACACCCCTCATTCATTGTAAACTGTGGAATAGTATTTAACTTCTTGATCCCTATATGTAAAATGGGGAACATATCTATCCAACTCAACGTCAAGATAGTAGATAAACAAGAAGAGATTGTTAAAAAATGAAATGCAAAATTACTTCACATGCCTTTTTTCTATATAAGAAATGGTGAATTCATAATCAAAAGAAAAAATAATGTGTGAACAAGAAATCTGGACATTTCAGTGAGTAGAGCTTTTCTGCACATATACGGACTTGAGATGTTTTCTAGACAAATCATTGTTATTTAGAGGAAAACTAAGGGTAAAGTTGGCACAAATAGAACAGCTCTGTGTCAGGTTGACTTGACACACAAAGGCTTGGCAATGCATGACTTCGCATGTCAACTTTTCAAACACACTGAACTTTGGAACAACAGCACCCAAATCACCCTTCTTATGCCAAATTCAGACTTTGTATATCAGCCAATGAGCAATTGTAAGCTTTCATTTGGGAAAGCTGCCTGCTTCCAATGGTTTCATTCTGTAGCACCACATCTTTGTATGTATAATAGTGTTTATTTTGGTAAATATTTCTAGATGGCTCATGTGTTTCACTGATAATTACACATAAGTTACTGAAAAAAAATTTGTCAAAACATGTTTTTTGTTTGTTTATTACAGAATCTCATTCAAATTTCTTTAGGCAAAAAGGAGAGGTTCGATACAAAGGCATATGTATCCTGCAGCACCCAAGATCAGGAAGTTAGTCCCAGCCTCAGCAGGGACTGAAACTAGGGAACTTATCAGGATCCCATCCCATTCATTCAACAAACACTTATTGAACATTGTGACAAGCACTGGGAAATTTCAGCGAACAAGCCAAACAAGGTTCCCGTCCTCATGAAGTCTACATTCCAGTGAGAAAGACAATGTAAAGGAAAAAAATTTGAGCCATTGTGACTCAGGCCATGAAAGAAACAGAGGGATGAGATAGAAAATAACTTGGGAATGACATTGTGCACTGAATGATTAGAGAAGGCATCTGAAGAGGAGAGGCTAGAGCTGAGATGGGACGGATGAGAAGAGAATGAGTCAGATGTGTCAGCGTTTGGGAGAAGGGAGTTTCTAGTAGAGGAAATAAAAATGCAAATTATTGGGCCACAGCAAGAGCTCAGCTTGTTCCAAGCACAGAAAGGCCAGAGAGTTGGGGGGAAAGTATAAGATGAGGGTAGGGAGGTGGCAAGACCAGGAACATGCAAGAACTTATGAACCAGAGTGAGAAGTTTGGGTTTTAGTCCAACTGCAATGGGAAGCCCCTGAGCTGCTTTCGGTAGGAGAGTGGCAAGGTTTTTATATAAAGGAAGACCATTTTTGTTGCAGTGTGGGAGTTCACTTTAGCAGAACAAGAGTAGAGGTACAGAGGGGCGGCCGGTTAGTTCAGGTGGTTAAAGCACAGGCTCCTAACACCAAGGTTGCTGGTTCGATCCCCACAAGGACTGGTGAGTTGGGCCCTCCACAACTAGATTGAAACAACTGCTTGACTGAGAGCTCATGTGTCCTGAAAAAACACACTGTTCCCCAATAAAATTTCTTAAAAAAAAAGAATTGATTAAAAAATAAATAAATAAAATTAAATTTTTAAAAAGAGCAGAGGTACGGAAACCAAGTAGGAAGCTTTAGTAATACTCTCGGTGAGAGATGATAGTAGTAGTATGTTAGTAGGGATTGAAGGAAGTGATCAGACTTGTGTTATATGTTGGAGGAGAAACCAATAGGACTTGGCAATAGATTGAATCAGTGTGTTAGGAAAACGGGAGACTTGAGGATAACTCTGGGGGTTGGGGCTGAAACAGCTGGGTAAGGAGTGGTGGCATTTTGTGAGATGCGGGAGACAGGTGGGGGGTGAGAACAATTTGGGGCAGAAGGACTAAGAGCACTGACCTGGATTAATGACAACCAGGTGAACATACCAGGTAAGAAGTCTGGATCATGAGAGAGGGCTGGTCTGGAAAACAAATTTGGGAATATTTAAAATATAGATGGTATTTTAAAAAAGGGCAAAATCACTTAGAGAAATAGATTAGGGAGGAAACAGAAGAGACCCCAGGCCTGAGCCCTGAGGAAGTCCAACATCATCCAGAGAAAGGACGAGGGGTCAGCAAAGGAGACTGAGACACAGCAGTCAGGAAAGAAGGAGGGGAGTGGAAGACGAGGTGCTCTCCAGGACCGCTGTGATAGGTTAAGGGAGCTGAAGACAGAGCTGTTGCCTGGGATTCAGCTAAATGTAGGTCATCGCAACCTTAACACAATGTTTTCTTCTCTCCCTCCATTCCCAGAGTCTCTTATTTATGATGTTTTTCTTTGTGTGTCTACTTAATTCTTACTAACACTTAATTAAATAGTGTTACTATGTTCTCTGGGCGATATTCTAAGTGTCTCTGCATAAACTCATTCTATCTCAAGAAAATCTATGAGGCCACTTCGTTTCACAGGTGAGAAAATGAGGCTCAGGAATTTTAAGTAAGTCACCCAAGTTTGCTCAACCAATTTGTGATAGTGCTGGGATTATAGGCTGAGGTCATCTGGTTCCAGCGCCCATGTTCTTAACCGTTATACTGGAATGAAACTGAGACTAATCATTTTGACAGCTGTAACTAGACTTCTGGTTGAAAGGAAGAAGATTGATCCAATCAAGCTCCAGTTCAGGAGGAGAAATTTTACACAGTGTGGAACCTTGGAGTAAACAACAACTGAGAGCAAAGAACAATCACGCTTCCTGGGAACTGGAACCAGTAATCATAAGGACCGGAGGCTACTCTTTGTCAGCTTCTGGGGACCACTGTGACCTCCCTCTCAAGTTCTCCTAAGCAGCCAGGCTTCACATGCACAATTTGCATGTGGCATGATGGCCATACTATGCTCAGATTTACCCGATATGTTGAACACCAACCTCCTTCTATTTAAACATGTTCTCACGAGTGAGAATCTGATTGGCTAGCTTATCTCCTTGAGCCAAGCCACACCTGTAGTAGGCCATTGATCAGCCTACACCAAGACTTTTCTGGAACAAGGTGCCCATTCCTCCTCCAACTAGACTTGACCTTTGGACAGTGTCACATGCCATAGAACATGACCATAAACCACAGAATTTATACAAGGTAAATTTCCCTCAGAAGAAGACTGTGGGGGTGAGCAGGTTCCCTGAAATACATATAGTACTTCAACTAATTAATATTTGCTTTTTTGACAGTTATGTTTCATGATTATAGGGATTTGCTTCACTTTTTTTTAATTGATTTTTTCTGTAGGTGGTCATTTTTTCCCCACTAATTTTGATTAGAAGTATCTGTTCAGCTATCGGATTCCTCTTATAGTTGAAATATGTCCATTTTGTTGTTTCCTTCCCTCAGACAATTTTGTCATCTTCCAAAACCTCTAAATACTAGCCTCAAAACATATTTAAAGAAATGAAATCCATTAAACTTGAGATTTTCCGTGGAGATCCACACCACCACCTTGCCAGTGTGTGGCAGACACAGGGGGCTCCCTTAAGCCCTGGTTATTTGTTACTTTAATGGAAAAGCCCTCTGAAATGGATCAAATGTGATTTGTCAGTGGAAGAATGATAAAAAAACAAAAAACCAAAAACCTAAACTGGAGAAATATCAAAAACCAAGGCCTGCAATTGACTTCTTCACATGTAAAACTTTTGTTTTATTTTCACTGTAGGGCAAGAAGCTGATGGAGATTACTTGTCAGGTCTTGTGTGCTCTCATCTGCTTCTTCCCTTCCAGACCTGAGCAGCAGCACCTGGGAAAGCAGCTGCTCCCTCAAGGAAAGGTGCCAGCGCGTCTGTGAATCTGTCAGTCAGTTCAGATGCTGTCCTGGTACAGAGCCTTCTCCGCTGGACCACACACGTAGGTGGAGGCTGCGATTCACCTCCTGTCTATCTCTTGACCCCTCTGCACATTGAACACCTCCTGATGCTGTTCCTAGAAACCACCCATCTAATAGGCAAAGCAAGGTTCAATTGTCTATGCAGCCTGCTTGATTAAATACATAATGAGTATAATCAGAGTGCTTGATATATGCACCGTGCTTTGTAAAGCAAGTTTACAGGCATTATTATTATCATTACAGTGAACACCATTTTATCCAGCAGTTGCTCTGTGCCAGACATCGTGTTAAGTGGTTCGGTATCCACAATGAGATATGTGGATGAATGTTATTATCCCATCTATTTCATGTGGAAATTCAGGCCCTGAGGTTTTGTGAATTGCCCAAAGTCATAGAATCAGTATATAACAAATTATAAGTGGAACCTGTCTCTTTTTATCTCCTTGCCATTTATTTATTCATTTAAAACTTCATTCACTAAATATCTAATGAGCTCCTACAATGTTCCAAACTCATGCTAGGTGCCAAGGAGACAGAGATGAGCACTATGCACCTGGCTTTGTTTAGGGACTACCATGTGGTTCATTTGTTTTCTTAAGAACTACCTAATGAGTACGTAAAGAATATCAGGGCCCCTGGAAACATCAACGAGTAAGACAGTCACTTCCCTCAAGAAACTAAAGTATTTTTTAAGTCTTACTATGCAGAAAAATACCTAGGGAGATTATTTAAAAATGCAGATGACTGGAAAGCATATTTTACACTAGCATCCCAGGTAATTTCTATACAGGATCTCTGCAGACCACACCCAGGAAAGCCTAGTTCTGGCAGATGAGACAAAGGAAGAGGCAGTCTGAGTAGAGTAGAAGAGACGCTGCAATGAGAGGACGTACCAGAGTGCTGGGTGCTGACCTAGTACAGAGCAGATCTCCATGCCCAACTTTGGAGAAGGACTGAGGGACAAGTAGGCGCTACCCAAGTCAAGGGGTAAGGGTGAGATGACACTGCAGCCCGTCAATTAAAGCTCTAATCCCATTTAGTGGCAGAATGAGTCCTAAAGAACAATGGCTTTCCTCTTCCAGAGACGGACTTACATAGAAAAGGGATTTTGGACTTAGGCTCAGCTAAGTCCCAGTAAGCAGCTCTTCCGCAAACTTCCTATGTGACTTGAGAAGATTTCTTTAAATTCTCCAATATTTAGTTTCTTCATCTCTTAAGTGGACATAATAATATGTCTTTTAGTAAGAATAAATAAAATAGACATGATAAAAGCTAGTTATTATTTTCTTGTAAATTAAACTATTTGTCCCTAAATAAATTTTTAACCAGGTTTAATATTTCCTATTTTGGCTTATAATACACAATGTAATGATGGTAAAACCAGATTTATAATTCAACCATGGGAAAACCCACAAAAGATGAGTAAATTTCCTGTGTTTGGCAGCCAAATGTTGACATGTACTATTAAGATAGTATAAGTTAGGAATTTCATTGCCAAGAATTCTCAGCATACAGCATATATATGCATTACAGTCTATGAACAAGAATATTCAACAAAGTCTTGTTTGTAATTAAAAAATTAGAAACCACCAAAATATCAGTCAATAGAGTTAAATATATTATGGTATAGCCATATGGAATGGAGGTAAATACAAATAGCTGTTAAAATGATAGGTGGGCTCATAGTTCTAACATGGAAAAATATTTGGGCCATATTAAGTTAGAAAAAATGTATCAGAAGAGTAGCTGAAAGTCAATCCTGTTTGTATAAAGAAAAAAATTTAGACCAGTTGAGCAGAAACAGCTAAACACTAAAATACATATTCCTTTCCTCCTCAAGTAGACCACATTTCCCAGCCAATGTTATTAAGCTCTTAGTTTTTAGCAGGAGCTGTTCAAAAGGCTGTATTTGCATATATAATTTAGTTAACATAACAGCTGTAGGATATTTTTTTATAAATGAGCAATCTGAGACACAGAGATGTTAAGTAAATTGCCCAAGGTCACACACACATAGTAAATGGTGTGGTGACATCATAAAGTTCTAGCCAATGAAATGTAAATGGAGATATGGTGCTATACACCCAAGCCTAGCCCATAAAAACCCACCCCCATGCTCTCCTTTATGACCCATTCCAGCTGACCAAACTAAAGACCACTGTTCTGCAAAGTTCGAATACACCTCTTAGTGGTAGTAGAGCCTCCATCTTCCTGAGTCCCTGAGTGACTGTTGACAGCCCAATCATGTTACGTATGCCAGAAATAAATTTCTATAATTCGGAGCTATTAAATATTTGGAGTCTATGTGTTACAGGTGTTGGTCTACCTTAACTAATACATGTATATATATTGCCATGGGCTAAACATTAACTGTTATGGACTGAATGTTTTTGTTCCCCCAAAATTCCTATGTTGAAATCCTAACCTCCCATATGGTGGTATTAGGAGGTGTGGCCTTTGGGAGGTGATTAGGTAGGTAATGAGAGTGGAGCCCTTGGGAATGGATTGGTGTCCTTGTAAGAAGAAACACGAGAGCTTGCTCCCTCTCTCTGCTCTCTGCCACGTGAGAACACAGTAAGATGACAGCCATCTGCAAACCTGAAATTGAATCTGCTGGTGCCTTAATCTTGGACTTCTCAACCTCCAGAACTGGGAGGAATAAATGTTTGTTGTTGAAGCCACCCAAGCCATGGTAATTTGTTGCAGCAGACTGAACAGACTAAGACTAAACAATTTTTTTGTGGGTCTGTTTTGTTCACTGCCATAACTCCAACACCAAGAACAGGGCCTGGTAATTAGCAGGCACTTAATAAGTACTTGTTGAATATAAATATATAGTCAACATATATATGGCTAATTACTCTGGGGAGTAGGATGGGGGTGTGGGGTAAAACAGGAAACTTCTACAGGTGAATTCTGGAAAATATAGTTCCAGTTTAGTGCAGCTGACATAGTACAAAGCCACTGCATAGGACTTACTAAATTCTTAAATAAATGAATATATTTCAACATACAGACATAGATATGTTGAAGTAAAAATGAATATGTATGAGATTCATATGGATATTTGAGACAGAAACTACACATAATGATGCAGTTGTTGCCTAGAGACTAGAGGTTCCCCACTGAGACCTATCTCCTCTTTGGCATCTTCTGAATGGGAGGGAAAAGCCATGATCGAGGAGGAATAACTGTGTGTGGCTTTTGGCAAAGGTGGTCAGGTGACAAAATGGAGACATTGGAAGATGTGCAAAGTTTCAAAATATGCTCAATACTAGAAGTAGAGGGGAAAGAACCAATGGAGTTTCCACATACCACTTCAGTAGGGAAGTCAGGATGCCTGTAAAGACCCTAATGTCAAAAAGTCAGGATGGGTGTAAAGACCCTAATGTAAGAACTCTACTATGCCCCAAGCCGTGTGTAACCTCCCTCGTGTTGTTGTTTTTGTTTCTTCCTGCTTTTCTGTAGTGATTAGCAATAGATCCCTCAAAATGAAAAGCAATGGAATTGGCTTTATTTGAGGTGCAAAAGGGAAAGAGCATTGGGGGCAATCCATTAATCAACCTTCAATTTAATTTAGCATTTTTTTTATTATTACTTATGATCATGTCTTTATTTTTAGATTTAAACACAATTTATGAAAATTTCCTTATTTCTTTATGTCTTAGCATGACTTTTTATTCCACGATAGTCAACCAAGAAATGCAGTTGGTAGGAAATACAAAATAAATATATTGCCTTAACCCATCAAGGTAGGTCACTACCACAAGTAAAATTCTGTATTTACTCTAAACATTTATTATATTTTGACCATAAATAACTGATTTTGATTAAAAAGAAAATGTTCTTTTAAATCACTATATATCTGAAAATGGTATCAGGCTGAAAAACTAAATATTCAATATATTAAACAAACATTTAGCTCACAATATGTGCAGGCATGTGCTAGATGTTGTCACATCATTCTATCCTCACAATGCCTCTATGCAGTAACTATTTCTATTTCCACTTTTTAGATTAGAGAACCTGATAGACTGTCAATGATATTCCCAAATACACTTAATAAGAGGGCAAACCAGAATTAATACCTATCTCTGTCTGATTCTAAAATGCATATTTCTTCCACTAGGACTCATTGCTTTAGTGAAAAAAAAATTTTATAAATATTTAAGCACATTATGTTACATTTATCTATGTAATACATTGTTTTTATTAAGATTCAGTATCCATGATTCTATTATATGTGAGAACCATCAGAGTTTCCAAAACTAAGATTTTCAAGTTGTTTCTTCCCAAATTCTATATAAGGTTATATGTAGGATATGTGAATAAACCTTCATTGGTGAACAATTATTTTTCTAACATCCTTAGAGAAAATAGGCTTCTCTTCCTGTGCGAGGGAGCTATGAGTTACTTGTAGGAAAAAGACCAAAAAAACACGTTACTGAGGAGCCCTCTCAAGTCCTGTTGTAAGACTGTCAAAATGACCTTTTCCTCCTTTGTAATTTCTATTTCATGTCTGCAGCAAGACAGTCTGGGCAACAGGGCTTTGACATGACTGCCTTTTTCTTTGTCCCTGCCAGCAACCAGATTTGCAGTAATCCCTCAGCAGCATGCAGCCTGTGGAGCCTTATTCTTCAGTTAAACTGTTCCCAGCAGGTGCTCAGGCAACACCCAACAGGGCTCTCCATACGTGCCTTACCTTCCTCCAGCCTCCCACCTTCCAGTTCCTTCAAATCTCAGAAATATTACACCTATCTTAAGTAAAAACACATTATTAAAAAGGCATTTGATTCTGGAATCCTGTTTAAAAATCAGAATTGCCCTTGAAACCTAAAATATACTTATCACAAAAAGCTGATCTTTCTGGTGAACCTAACGCTATATAATGTTTGGGTGGCCATAGGCCAGTGACTAATGCGTCTGCAGGTGTTACTGAGATGCCTGTAAGCTTCTTTTGTTCAGAAAGAAGCCTGTGAGTGAGGATCTTCACTTTATCATCTGCAAGCTTCGACACACAAGTGACACAAGCAGTCCCCAGCTTACAAATGGGATGGACTCCAAATTAATAAGTCAAACTCTGATGGATCTTCCACTAAAAACTGTTATCAATGTCGGTATTTTTCTCAGACCAGTCCACAGACTTGATGTCAAGTGTTAAGTGTTCAAAAAGTTGGTGTGCCTAACACTTTAAAACACCAATATGCAAAACGTCTGAGTTTGAGAAGTTGCCAGTTCGAGAAGATGAGGGGCCTTAGGGCTTCCACAAATCCATCTTCTGACAGCCCAGAATTCAGCCTTCTTTTATGTCAAGGGATAGGAGAATGGGGGCGGGGCAGGAGGTGACTGACCACCAAAGGCATCTGGGCACCAGCAGGGATCCAAGGAAAACTGAAATCTCGAAATCTCTTTTGTTCCCAGTCTGTTGACCACTGCTGGTCTGAGTCTAGTCTTGAGGCTCCTGCAAATCTTTAATTAACAATCATTATTTCTGCATTTGTTTCCCCTATCACTTCAGAAGAGTTAACTTCTGGCAAGGAGCTGTTCTTTTAAAAACTCAAGCCCCAAGTAGAATTCCTCTAATGATTAGCATGTCTGTGAGTACTGCAGCAGCTATTAGCCTGAAGGCCATGGGAGAAATGAAGGCTGGAATTAAGACAGAGTCACCGAGATGGATCATTTCACTCTGCTACGTAAGTCAGAACACATAATTTGTTTCTATAACAAAATTCATTCAGAGTCTCAACCTGGACTTGAAACCACATCTCCACCCCAAAGCAGTTAGTTAGCTCATCTCTCATCCTCTAGGTTTCCCTGCTAAGAGACAGACTTGTGTCCACTAGCTCCTCAGCTGCAGGGGTCACACACTCAGCTTTCTTAGTCTTCCACTTAAATTCTCCCTCTCTAGTCTCAAAGTTAAGGAGCTACACTCTCCACACACCTCTCCCTTTAGGAGGTTGGCAGAGACCAGGCTCAAAACACAGCTTTCTCCAAAGATGCCTGTCTCACTAAATTGTTACGTTATTTGGCAATAGATAAATGATAATGATATTTTTTAAAGCAAAGGGTTAATCAATTGAGGATAGTGATTACCTCGACTGTGCTACAGATTTAGCTTCAATAGTGTTGAAAACACTCTAATTCTTATGTAGGGGATTCACATAAGTGCTTATTTTGTTATTATGCATTTGGAAAGGTTCAGAACACACAACCCCAAAATGTGCTGTTTTGGTATATTGATTATTTTGAGTTAAAGGCACTTGACAAATAGCAGATATAAGAAGGGCCCAGTAACCTTCCTTTCCTTCCTGAAATTTGGAGATGAAATTCCCATGTGAAAGACGCCCTCCCTATACCAGAAGGAAAGAAACACTCTTCTCACCTGAGACATGGAGTAGAGCCCAAGAGAAATCAGTACAAATAGACTTTGTTAAAATAAGTCTAATCCCCCTTTAGTCACCCACATATATTAGTGGGGAGACTTATCCACAATTGCCTCTTTGTTCTACCCACTCCACAAGCACTTAGGCTTAGCCACTTCTTTGGGTCTTCATTTTCCTGTGGGCATTCTCATATACATTTAAATTATATTAAATAAAATTTGTATGCTTTTCTCCTGTTAATCTCTTAATGTCAGTCTCAGCAGAAACCCTAAGGGTGTAGAGGAGAAATTTTACCTCCCCAATGCATTGTAGCCTATATTCATTGTGATCTATTAATTACTACATGATAAAAAGGGATTTTAAGTACGTAAATGTTATTAACTGCTGTGTAACAAACCATCCTAATACTTAGTGGCTTAAACATTGATGTATTCTTGCTCCCAATTTTGTCAGCTTACTAGGCAGTTCCTCTGGTCCATGTGGTATGAGCCATGCATGAGGCTGCATTTAGCAGGTAGAGGGGCTAGGCTGGAAATTTGAAGAAGGCCTCACTCTTGTATGTGTGTGTGTGTGGGTGGGGGGGGGGTGCTGCCTCTTGGATGGAACATTTTGGTTCTCCTTCACATTTTTTTTTTTCTTTCTGCATGGTTTCTGATCACCCACGGCATTTGTTCATGACCTCCCTCTTTAGCAGGATAGCCTAGAGTTTTACAGCATGGCAGCTGGGTTCCAAGACAGCAAAAGCAGAAGCTGCTTGGCTGTTAAGGGCTAGGCCCAGAATTGGCAGAGCGTCACTTCTGCCACATCCTGTTGGATGAAGCCTGTCACAAAGCCAGTCAAGATTCAGGGAAAATAAAATAGAATCCACCTCTTGATGGAAAAAAGTAACATGTGCATAGATAAGGGGAGGATTTGTTGGCAACTGTCTTTGAAAAGTATCAATCACATTAAGCCATGGAATATTTTTTCCCTTAAAAGAAAAGGACTGTGATCTGGATTAAAGAAAATGACCCATAGGCATGAATCTGAACCTAAGAGAATTTGAGGAGGATTAAACAGTTGGTCCCACTATCATAAAGCTTACCACAAAATGGGATAGAAAAAAACACTAAACAAATCAACTCATTATGTTAAAGGAAAAACCAGGGTGCTCACGGCAGTGAGAGAATGCAGGCTCATGGCTTCAGAGCTGAGAAGGTTTGGCACCCTCAGCCATCCTGGATTAAAAAGCAAAGTTTCTCCATTTGGGTGTCATAAAATAACTTCCTTTCTATGGAAATATTATTCAAGCAACTGTTTATTCTCTTATTCCTAGGTTCACCTCATGCCAAACAAGGGTGTGGGCTAACAAGCAGGCTCAAGATCCAAGACAACATAACAATTTTCTGACAGATCCTAAAAACAAGTAAGATATATTCTGGTAGATTTTGCTAACCACCCAGAGAGTCTAAAACAGGAAAGAAAACAAAACAAAACAAAACAAAAAGGAGAGACTGTGGGTATGTGTAGTTCATTCAGATGTTTTGGGTTATCCTGCTGTTTGTTTTTTCAGCTATTTTTATTAATGAGCAAAACAGAAAAACAGAGTCACAAATAGAAGATGCATACTTAGGGTCTCTGCTTAAGGATTAGAAAATGACAAAAAAAAAGTAAGGAGCAAGGACTGAGGGCTCTCTTGAAATCAGAAAGGATTGACTCGCGTACAAGGACATTGATAACATTGATTGTGGACCCTTGTCACTTCCACTAGGGGGAGGTTTTCCTGTGGAAACAGGTCAGGCATTTGGGATTATCCTCACACGGAACCTGGGCTTGGAATGGGCAAAGAACATAGGCTTCACAGCCAGACAAAGCTAGTTTTGACTGTATGTGCTCTCCAGCAATGTAAGCCTCAGTTTCCTCCTCTGTGAAAAGGAAAAAATAAAATCTTTCTTATATTTTGGTGAAACTTAAGAGGCAATAGGTGTGAAGGAACTAGTTCATAGTAGACTTTCAATAATAGTAGCTATTATTTGGTCAACATTAAGCCGAAGTAACCATTATTTAACACTTAACCACATATTCCAATGAAAAAGCACAGTGAGACCACCTGTGTTAGCAAATCTTCCCAATTGCTCAGGAACCATCAACACTCACGAGCTGTAGGAAGGTTAGCAAAGGTATTTAACTTCTCTAGATTTGTTCCTCATACCCCTTGAGGATAATAAAATCTAACTTCTAGGGGTTAAGAGAAATTGTTTTAGAGTTTAGGTTAGGCCAGTGCCTGGCACGTAGTAAGCACCCAATGAATAGTAAATGTTATTACTATTCCTCTTGTACAAATTAAAAAGTGAGGAGAAAAGATTGACATTGTCAATTTTGCAATTCTGAATTTCTAAGCATCTGACCAAATGTATCACCTCCTGGTGCCCATGAACACATATGAAATTAAGATCCTGCCTTTGAATTTTCCGTTTCAGATCTTCTTTTTCTTTTCCATAGTTTGTTTTTCTTTGTATAAGAGGTATTAAGGTTTTTCAAAGAGTCCCACTGGCTTATCTATTTTGTAATGAACTATTGAGAGTTCATTGTTAAGGCCTTTTGGTGGGGAGATGGTAAGTAACATAAACACAAATAAATTTCATCATTACCATTTTCTCCTATGATGACCATTAGATTATGCTTTCAGTTATGTACAAAAATTGTGACTAAAAATTACACAGTATATATTTTGGCCATCAGCCCTTCTTACTCTAATTGAGCTCCCTTGAATTCCAGAAGAGGTAGGCCAGTTAAGATCCCTCATCTAAGGGAAGTCATTTCATCTTCACAGATCTTTAAAATCTCTGTATGACAAAACTATATCGTGTGGCAGGTGTAATCTTGGGAATGAGGTAGATTTCCTGTAAACATGTGAGACTTGGGTGGCTATTAGTAGCCAAGCACCTTACTCTGTTAATAACGTGAGAGTGGTATAAGAGGGTTCTATGATGTTTGAGGTGTTCAGGTTTGGTTTCCCATTTTACTCTTTCCTGTGGAGGGCAGACTGAATTGAATCCACACCAACGTGATTTCTGCTGAAGGGAGTGTGGGTCCACCAACATTTTTAAAAACATCAGTTAACTTCGGGTCAACATTTATGGAGAGCATACTCTGCCCAGACACTGAGCTGGGCCCTGTGACAGCACTGATTAAAACAGACCCTTCTATTTTCTTCTGTTGCTCAATTTCCTGAGTATTGCTTGACACTGTTTGCCATGCTTTAAGCCTGGTCCTTTCTTTATTTGTCAAGCTACCCATCATTTGATGATGTGGTGAAAGAAGCATGAGTCTTTCTTCTGCAGCAATTTATCAGATAATTGTTTTGTTCTCTCTATGGGCTCACTACAGGCACAGCCAAGCTAGGTCATCCAGACAAAACAACACATTTTCCCCAACAGTACTATTTTGTTTTGTTTTTTTAATTGTCCTGAATGAAGCGCATGAGACCCTCAACTTAACCTCCAGCATACTTAGTGGATCAAAGGTGATTAACAAGCATTTGTTTGATCAAGTTTAGACTTTAATTTTATTTCCCAAAAAAGTGCTACTTCACTTTTATAGATATGAATTTGGTTATATACTTTGAAAGCCTCAGGTAAAACTATAAATAAACTCTTTTTCAAGAGCCCTTGCAGTAAAAGCGAACGAAGGCTGAAGAATAGAGTACAAATAGCATAACACACACTTGCATCCTGACTGACCCGGACTGTGGCCCAACCAGGCCGTTGATTAGCAGGATAACAGTAGCTCAATCTCTCCAGATGTCTTCCTCCTTCTGAATTTGCACATCTGGAACAATAACCCCAACCTCACAAGGTGATTTTGAAGATAAACTAACATAATGAAAGTAAAGTGCATGGTACTATAGGGAAGGAAGAAGATTTCCTCTCGCTTCTAGGTTCTCTCTGCTGGTCTAACAATCAAATTGATATGGGACAGATGAACAAGAGAAAATAACCAAATGTAATTGAATATGTATGTATGGAAACCCCACAACCATGAGAGAGTCAGGGACACCCACACATATGAGAGGTTCAGAGACAGTTAAAATGAGGTAGATGTGGTATTCTGAGGTAAGGAGGAGGTAAGGTGCCTTGGGGTTTCCTGAAGGGAGGAAGGTCACTGCAGGCCTACAAGAGCAGATGTTCAATAATTAGAAGTTCACCCTGCCCTATAGATAGCTCATAAAAAGTTTTTTTCTGGTAGCAATTCTTATTATGGGCAAGACCCCTAATTTAGATTCTTTAAGGGACAGGCAGAAGTTTCTCATGAGCCCACAGCGTCTCAACAGCCTTCAGCTCAAAATAGTTCACATGCCAAAGTGGTACATCTTGGGGAGACCTGTTCTCTTCTGAACCCCTACAATACATATTAGGCATTTAACAAATGTTTGTCTCCTTGTTTCTTTTCCCCTAGGAAAAACTTAACTTTGCCATAAAGTTTGCCAAACAAGGAAAAGGCCCCCAAAGTTGGGTGGTACTGCAAGGATTACAGACCTTTTCTTATTCACTCAAGTCCTTGAGAAGCATCCGGCACATTCCAAACTCCAAAGGAAATTAAATGCTGTTCCTCTGCCACCCACTCTACCCCAGGGCCCCAAAGCACATTAAAATAACATTAGGGCAATGATTTATGCTGAAAATTGGACTGCCAGGGATAAAGCACAAGGCCCCACTCCTCAGAGGCTTAGCAATACCTAAGGGCACAACAGCAGCGAGGCTCCCTGGCTGGCTAACGTCACGGCTTAATGTTCCTGCCCCAGGCGACTGTGGGATCCAATGGAAGGGGTGAGGTGCGTGGTGCCTCTGGTGCATTAAAAAAGCCTGCTGGGGACCCCCAGTGGTCATCAGGAGTCATAGGTTTCTTTGCAAAAAGAAAGCTTGTGGCCTTGGGAAAAATACCAGAGCTTTAATTATATTTGTCTTCCTTCTCTTCCCAGTGATCAAGGTTTTCTCTCGGAAGTTAGTGGCAAAAAAGCAACCACTTTGTAACCTCCTGAACAAGGCTTAAGTTTAGAGGTTGGAGTTACATGCGACATGGACATTAAAAAGATGGCTTCAAATTGGGAGAGAGATCCGAAATGTTCTTTGTAACCATCGGCAGGAAAGCAAGAGGCAGAGCAAGAAGGTTGAGGATGGAAGGAAGTGCTGGCATGTCCTCCATGAGCCCTGCTTTTCATGAGGACAGCGTCACTGTGACTGCATACAAGGAGCCACTCCTTAGATTCTCCCCCACAGACACAGGAGGAGAGCGAGCAGTAAAGCAAGGGTGCTTCCCTCATAAACAAACTGTTGTAGCTTCTTTATTTCTGCTTCCTACATCTTTATTCTTCTAACTCTAGGGAAAATAAGCAAGAAAGCTATTGGGTTGTCAGAAAAGTCATGATGCATTTTTGCAACGAAAAGCAGAAAAAATACGTGATGAATTTTCCAACAACCCAATATATAATTCTGGGAAATAAATAATTAATGATTCAGCCTAGACTCCAGGCCCATCTGGAGAATAGAGACAGACCCAACAAAGCTTTATTTACATGAAGTTACCAAGACACTCCTGGATAGAAACTTTTCCTTTTTGGGAAAGATTGGGAGAATACAAGTTTGTTTCAACAAGGGATGTTCGGGGAAGGGGATGATTTTGAACATAGTGTAATTTTTGTCACTCAGATTAATCTCCAACTTAACCCTCCAAGCTTCAACTGTTTCCTTGCAATGAGGAGGCCCAAAGCTAACTCCTGCTTCAGTAATTAGACAGATCATGGGTCACCAGGTATGACATCTGCTAGGAAACAAGGCGCTGCAGCTTTAGCAGCGCCTGAAGCCATCAGCCTGGGCATAGCCATTTAGGACCCCACCTTCAGACACTTGTAACCTTAGTGCCTCTTGCTGTTCCTGAAGACCACCCTGCTCCAGTGATCACTGGAGTTAGAGCTATCACTTTTGACATCAGCAGTGATAGGAAACATCATCCCAGACAGCCAGAGCAGAAGAGGGAATTGGCAGACAACACAGGTAGCCAGAGAGCGAGTTAGTTTGTTCACTCATGCATTCTTCAAGTGTGCTTGTCATGGTGGGTTAAATAGTGTCATCGTCCCCCCCACAATATATGCCCATGTCCAAGCCCCCATCACCCCAATCTGTGAACATGACCTTATTTGGAAAAAGGTCTTTGCAGATATAATTAAATTAAAGATGTCGAGATGAGATAGTCTGGGATTATCTGTGTGGGCCTTAATAGTAAGTGACCTTATAAGAGACACAGAGGAAAGATGCAGAGAGATAGAGGAGAAAGCCATGCGAACGCTGAGACAGAGGCTGGCATTATGCAACTGCAAGCCAAGCAATGTCAAAAGCCACCAGCAGCTGGAAGAGTCAAGGAATGATACCTGCCCCCATCTCCTTCCTGCCCCCATACCTTCTAGAGGGAGCATGACCCTGCCAACACCTCGATTTCACTCTTCTGGCCTCCAGAACTCTGAAATAATACATTTCCATTTACAGCCACTGAATTTGTGACGATTTTTAAAGGCAATCCCAAGAAACTAATACATTTGCAAAAAGTTCTTTCCTGAGCACCTTTGCTATGTCAAACACTGTGCCAGGTACTGAGGATAGAGCTGCAAACAAAACAAAGTCATCACTTTCATAGAGCTCATCTTACAAGGAGGAAAGAGATGACACACTGGAGAACAAACAAACAACGTTGCTGAGGGTGAAAAATCTTACATGTAACTAGATCAAACATGATAATATGGTAAACAGTAATTGAGGAGTGCTACTTCCAGACAGGGTAATCAGAGAAAGCCTCTTTGAGTAGGTGACATTTTAGCTGATACCATTCAGAAATGCCCAGAAAATTTGGGAGGAATCTGAGTGGGACTAGATTTTGTCCAGAGGTCAGAGTAGAGCTAGAAAAATACTGTTTTGTAACTGTTACTGTGCTCCCTTTAAGGTCTCCAAAATTGATTTTCACACTGTGCTCCTTGGAGACCTGAGGTGTTGTGCTAACCCCGCTCCCCCACCACTCCCCCCAAGAGGCACAACAGGAGGGTGATTTGGAGGGGATTCAGGCAGGGCTTTCTACCCCTGGTGTCTGTCTGCCAATCACAACAGCTGTATGCTTACCAACTTTATATACACATGACTTCTGCATAGGTTTTACTTAAGAAAGCGTTCCATGGCTCAGAGAAAAGTTGAAAAGCACGGCCTCAAGTTGGCATAGCTTAGGAAGCATGAAACTATTATATGTGGCATATGTTCTACCTTTTAAAATTACTGCTAATAGTTTACCAGAACCTACATAGACTAAGTGAAGAGCATGGAAATTCCAGATTGTTTCTTCCCTTTGACATCCACTCCTTCAAGATATACTGTTTCCTCCTCAGGAAAGGAAGCTTTACTTAACTGAAAAATGGATTATGTAGAATATTTTTGACGTTATTGTACAATAGTTCAGTTTTTATACTTTGCCGAAACATTTTCTAAAGATCCTATCCTGGCAAGACATTTCAGTTGCCTCACTGCAGTGCTAAATTGAAGCCAAGGGCAGCCAGTAGAATTTCCTGTTACCTAGCGATCACCTCCCCGCTCTAACCATTCACAAAGAAATAACTGGTAGTAGGGTAGACTAAAACTGAAGAACTCTGTGGGTTTAGCTAGGCCACCTCTAGACTTCTAATACCCCAAGGTTATTGGTTAAGATTAGATCGTCTGATTAGATCGTCTGTGAATAACAGGATAAAAACTGAATAACAGTGGCTTAAACAAGAGAGAGGTCTATTTCTATTTTTCCCTCCAAGAAGTCTAGGCAGTCAGGCCAAGTTCAGTATGATACCAGACAGTGTTAGGGACCCAGATTCCTTCCATTTTCTTGCTCTGCCATAGATAGGATTGCTATCCCAAGGCCACTTCATGGTTCAAAAGGGCTGTGTTATCCAAGCTTCTACCAATAGGAAGGAAGAAATGGAAGAAAAGGACATCTTCTCATTTTAAAGGCACTTCCAGAAAGTTGTAATCAGTACTTCTACTTATATCCCATTGGCCAAAACTTAGCCACATGGCCAAATTTAGCCAATGGGAACCGAGAAATATAGTCTTTTACCCAAGTAACAATGTGCTAGCTTACAGGTCAGAGCTTTACCCCAGACCTTGTCTGGTCTGGGAGTGTTGACTCAATTCAGATCTGAAGGATAAGCAAGAATTGAATAGGTAAGTAGGTGGCTGTGAGGGCTGAGAAGAGTGACCAGAGGAGGAGACCATGTGCGAAGAGCTCCTGTTGAAGGGAGGCAGGCCTGTTCTAGCAGGTCCACGTGGCTGAGCTCAGAGAGTGGGGGTGAGCACAAAGGTAGGCAGAGGGCATTATACTAATGAAATAAGCAAGACAGGGAAAGACAAATAATGCGTGATATCACTTATATGTGGAATCTAAAAAAGTCAAACTCATAGAAACAGAAAATAGAATGGTACTTGCCAGGGGCTTGGTGGTGGGGAAATAGGGAGAGGTTGGTAAAAGGTACAAACTCAGCTATAAGACGAATAAGGTCTGAGGATCTAGTATATAACATGGCGACTGTAGTTTATAACACTGTATTGTATAATCAAAATTTGCTAATGGAGAACTTAAATGTTCTCACACACACACAAAGATAAATATGCAAGGTGATGGATATGTTGATGAACTAACTAGATGAGGGATCCTTTCACAATGTACATGCACAGCAAATCACCATGATGTACACTTAAAATATCTTACAATTTTCTATGTCAATTATACTTCAATAAAGATGAAGTAAAAAATACAATTAAAAGTAAATAAAACAAGGCAAAGATTTTTAAAAAGAAAGAAATTGAATGAGATGATTTTTAAGAGCGTTCTTGGCCCCAACATTTTGACATTGAAATTTAAAATAACAAATCTCCAAGGTAGAGTAGAATGAATGAATGAATGAATGAATTTCCAATCTCAGATAGTGCTTTAACAATACTAAAGGACGCAGATGGTGTGAGGAAATGGAACTTGTTCCTCCTGTCCACCCTGGGCTCCAGTGGAGAAAGGGTATCAATGGTGCTGAACTGTGCTGCACCTTGGGTAGTACTGAGGGATGGGTGGGAGCAAAACTGAGTAACACAAGACTCCTGACAGTCTAAAGCAGGCATGAAAGTAAAAGAGTAATACCCAAACTTTAGATTTCCAAAAGAAAGGAAAACACCACCCCCTGACAAGAAAAGGTTGGATATAGAAAACTCCCTTAATAGTAAATGTTTTGGCCCAATGCAAAACCCTAAAGAAATATTTCTACTACTCTTCTATAAGTCAAAGCCTAGGAACCTAAACATTTTTCTTAAATAATTCTCCATGGAGTGAGAGGGAGGCAGTACAGTCAAGTGGTTAAGAGCCAGACTCTAGGCAGTGCTGGTCAACAGAACTTTCTGCAATTATGGAAGATTATGGATAATGTTATATATCTGTACAGTCTAATAAGGTAGTTCCTAGCTACGTATGGCTATTGAGCTCTTAAAATGAGGCTAGTGTGATTAAGGAACTGAATTTTAAATTTTACTTAATTTGAATTTAAATAGCCCTATGTGCTAGTGGCTACCATATTGGACAGCACATCTCTAGAATCATGTTGACTTATATTTGAATTCCAGTTGAGCCTTTATAATCCTTGTGGCCTGAGGGAAGACCATAAATTTTTCTAAGCTTTAGCATCCTCGTGTATAAAATGCAGACATTAATAACACCTACTGTTCGGGAAATGTTGAGGATTAAATGAAATAATGCATATAATTGCTTAACAGAGTGCCTGGTGCAAATTGTACACTTAATAAATGTTAGTAGATTATTATTGCACATCAAGACAGGTGATAAAAATATGAGATACAAATATTTCTCAAGTGAAATAAAAGAAAAATAGTCATTTTAATAATGGAAGAGTTGCTCTCTGTGCCATTGCCATATTTTATTTTCCTCATAGCACTACCACTCCCTCAAAATCATATTATTGATTTGGTCATTTACATGGTTTTATCTGTTCACCCTGTGAGAACATAAAGTCTGTGAAGGTGGTTTCTTGCTCTTGTTTTTAATAAGCCCAGTATTGTGACAATCACCTAGATCCTGATCAGTACTTTATAAGCAGTTATTGACTGGATAGATGTATGACTTAACAAGTAAACTTGTTCTGGGAACTTTAATCAAACTATTGCTTATCAAAAGATAAAAAAAGAGGGTGGGGATGAGAGAGAAGGGGAAGAGACAAGACAACATAAATTGGTAACTACAATATGGCCACAGGGATATGAAAGACAGTTTGGGGAATATAATCAATAATGTTGTAAATATTTTTTAGGGGGTCAGATGGACTCATGTCTTGTTAGGGAGACCACTTCATGGACGGTGTAGAGGCCTGACCACTGCACTGTACATCTGAAGCTGCCGTTGAATAATATTGTATGTCAACTAAGATTTGATACATATGTGGTCGCGGGATGTGGAGTACAGTGCAGGGAATGGAGTCGATGGAATTGTGATAGGTATGTATGATATAGGGGGAGGGGACGGTGGATTGAGGGAGAAGGGTTTTCACTTTGTGAGGGGTGAAAAATATAACTATTGCATTGTTTTGTATGCCTAAAACTAATTAAAAAAAATAGAGCACATATTTTGAAGCTCCGCTGCCTGAGCTCAAAAAAAAAAAAAAGAAAAAACAGATAAAAAAAGGTATTTTCCCCTATTCATAGTTCATAATGAAAGATTAATGATGGATAAGAATATGGTGATTTTACAAAATTATGTGAATCAATTAAGTCAAAAGCCAATGCTAATTTTTTCAAGATTTGGAACTTCAATTCTCCAAATTGTTTTACTACTATATAATTATTCAAGAATTACAGAGCACTTTAAATTACTGTATATACAATGTGCAAATAAAAATGATATTTCATCAAAATTAATTACCTTTCATTTTTGCCAAACTTGTTTTTGAAAGAATTGAATCAAAATATAAAAATGCTTTCCAGAAAATAAAGCTCAATTAGCAAAACGAAATAGCGATAACTATACTTTTAGTCAGTGGTGCTTTTCAAATGCACTTTGCATGTTTTAATACTCAGCAAAAGTATAACATACTAAAGTTTAAAAAAATATTTAAATTGTCTCTAATTTGCAGTACCATAGTCAAAATATACTAAGTTAATAATAACATTTACAGAATGTCATTGCCAACAAAGTATATTTGATATAAAGTGAACTAGATTGTAGTTTACTGGGAAGAAAGCTCTACTAATTGCCAGAGTAGCGTCTGAACAGTGATTGACATCTGTAGCTCTCAGAAATATAGCCAGGATTTACAGTCTCAAAGGATCTATAATCTAATGCTTCAAATCCAGGTGGGAAGGGAAGAAATTAGGAAATACATTCCATCACAGATAGGGAAGCTGGTGGTTTTCGTTTGCTTACTTTGCTCCTTTTTAAATCATTGGGTATGACCATCAGGTGTAAGGATGGGGATGTGAATAGGTTTCCATCAGATATTTAAATCCAAAATAATAATTGTTATAATAGCTGACACTTATGTAGTTCTTACTATATTCCAATACTTTTCTAAGGCTGTATACATAAACCGTTCAATCGATCAGTCCACTTGTCAAATAATTCAAAGCAAATGTGTCCAACCTAAACTCATTACCTTCCACACAAACCTGCAAATAATTTGAGCTATTTTCTTAACTATTTAGAAATAAATAGAAAATAGAAATGCACCCTCTTTAAGAAAACCTAAAAAATCAAAATATAGAGACACAAAACAGATGATGTTGAAAATGTATGCATGATATAAGATATAATTAAAATACAACTTTGCTTTTGGTCCCTATCATCTCTTTAAAATAGATTCAGTTGGGTAATCTCCTAGACCAGGATAAAACTATAGCAGGTTCAAGGGTTTTCTAATTCACTCTTTAGTTGTAGTCATATAATGAGTTTGAGTCACAAAAAAGTCTCATACCAATGCTAAATATCCAGTCTTACATAATAATTAAAATTCAAAACTTGACTTTATGTTCATTTTTCTTTTCCCAGCTCCTGATTCAGGCTAGATGTCTGCAATGACAAAGGTGTGGTGTGTGGCTTCACTATTTGTTAGCATTGCTTCCCCAGTCCTATAGTAGGCTCCTAGCCCTCATGTGATGGTTCAGAGGAGAGAAGAAGGGAAAGGGGCAAAAAAGGACTAACTTATCATGACCTGGCATCATTCTTCATGGTCCCAGTAGGTAACTAAAGTGACTCCTCTCACTGGTGGTGAAGCTTTAGTGGGTTTCTCACTCACCACTGTGCCTTTCCCTCCTGCAGTAGTACCCTTACCCCAAAGAACGCATGTCTCCTCGGGTGGTCAATTATAACTCCTTTCTCAGGTACACCTCCAGGTTCCTTCTGCTGAGGACTCCTTCACACACCAAGAGGCCTATTGGACGTATGCAGAACGCATATTGGATTGCTCCCATGGAGGCTACGTCTGGTCCATTTAAAACACCCATGCACGTACCATCTATCTCAACAATGTCTCAAAGGTAGGCTGATCCCAAAGCAGCAGCAATCACCACCAAAGCAGTCTCTCCCTCAGGACTTTCTGAGCAGGAATCAGACTCCAGACCACAGTTCACTTTAGCTTTTTCAGGCGTGAGTCAGTCCTCTATGCCTCACAACTGAAAGGAACACATTTCAAAGCTTCCCAAGTGCCCACTTCTTTCACTAAACTTGGGTTAGAATGAATAACCCCCTGCTACCTTCTCCCAAAGGCAGGTGATACAGTCTCAGACCACTAAATAAATAAATAAATAAATTCCTCTCTCCAGATAAATTTGTCAATTTTCATTCTCTTTCCATACTCTCAACATTTTTTATATCCTTGATCTGCTAAGTCTGGGAACTAGTTCTCAGAAATTTTCTTTACTAAAATCTTCCTTTACAGATTTGCCTCACACTACATTTTGCTATCAATATCTACTATAATAGTGCCTCCGCTGGAACTGAGGCATGAAGAAGCTTATTCTAACGTGACTGTGATAGTTAGCTGAAGGCTAAGTTTTGGTAACAAAGAGATCTAAAATATAGTAGATTAAGTAAGACTGAGGCTTGGTTTTTCTAGACTGAAAGGGCTGTTTTGTTTGATTAACTAATTTAGAACTCAGGTTCCTTCCATCTTGATGCTTGGCCATCCTCTAGGGTAGCGATTCTCAAAACTGCTGATCTCAAAACTCATTTATACTTTTTTATTAATTTTATTTTTTATTTTTGCTAACCCCTTTATACTTTTAAAAATTATTGAGAACCCACAAAAATCCCAAACACTGACAACACCAAATGCTGGCAAGGATGTGGAGCAACAAGAACTCTCATTCATTCTTGGTGAAAATCAAAATAGTACAGACATTTTTGGTAGACAGCTGGCAGTTTCTCACAAAACTAAACATGTTCTTACCATGTGATCCATTAATCAGGCTCCTTGTTATTTACCCAAATGAGTTGAAAACTTATGTATACACAAAAACCCACACAAATGTTTACAGCAGCTTTATTCATAATTGCCAAAACCTAGAAGCATCCAAGATGTCCTTTGGTAGGCGAATGAATAAATAAACTGTGGCACATCCAGACAATGTCATCTTTTTCTTCACTAAAAAAGAATGAACTATCAAGTCATGAAAAGACATGGAGGAAATTTAAATGCACATTACTAAATGAAAGAAGCCAATATGGAAAGGCTAGGTACTGTATGATTCCAACTGAAATTATATTCTGAAAAAGGCTAAACTGTGGAGACAGTAAAAAAAAAAAAAATCAGTGGTTTCCAGGAACTGGGGATTTTTAAGGCTATGAAGCTATTTGATGTGATACTCTAATGGTGCATACATGTCATTATAAACTTATCAAACTCCATGGAATGTACACTACCAAGAGTAAACCCTTGTAGAAAATGATCTTTGGGTGATAATTATTTGTCAGAGTAGGCTCATGGATTATAACAAACGTATCACTCTAATTCATGATGTTGATGGTGGAGGAGGCAGTGCATGGGTGGGGGCAGGGTATACGGGAACTCACTGTGCTTTCCACTCAATTTTACTGTGAACTTAAAATGTCTCTAAAAAATAAAGTCTAAAAAAAAAAATTTCTTCAGGATCCCAAACAGCTTTGGATTTTATGTGCATATCAACAATGATTGTCTTAAAATTAAAATATTTACAATATTTATTAACTTAAAAATAAAAATTAACCCATTATATGTAAACATAAATAATATATTTCTAGGAAAAATAGCTCTGTTTACAAAGACAAAAATTTAATCAGAAAAGTGGACTTGTTCTGTTTTTGAAAACCTCTTTGATATCTGGGTTAATAGAAGTCAGCTGGATTCTTGTATTTCCTTTGACATTCAATTCATAACACCCTGTTTTCATTGAAAAGGGTAAATAAAATCCAGTGTCACACAGAATAGTAGCTGGAGAAGGGTTATTTTAATAGTTTTTTCAGATAATTGTGGCTATTTTTGTTTGATATTATACCCAAACTTGACAAGTGGTAATTTCTACAGATTAGTTGTAGGGTACAACCTGAAACTTGATATTAATGAACTTTTCATATTCTGTTACATTAAAATCCATTTGTCTATCTTGTAATTTGAATGAGTCTTTTGACTATGCATGATTTTGTAACAGCATGCATTAGTCATTGGAAAATATTGTCTCACTGAGTTAACGCAGATTTTCCAAATGTTGACAGCTTTCATTATGCAATATCTTAAAAACATATTAATTAATACACCACCAATCTTATCAGAAAAAAATCTTTAAATATTGGGAAACTGTCAAGGTCACAGTAGTAAAATACAAGTTTTCCATAATTCTGATCTTTGTTTAAACTCAAATTTTATCATTGGCTGATTTTCAAAAATATTGTGTGTTATAAATATTTTTTATTTTCTGTATGTTATGGTGCCTTGACATCTGAAAGCAACCTTTCTCTCTGGGGAGAGACTACCCCTTCATAGGTTAGCCAAAAGTTAGACAGCAAAGGGTTTAGCCTTTGACATGCAAACTACCCCATCCAGAGCCAGGCCTCCTCTATCTGGCCTGTATACACCCAGGAGGCAATATTCCTCTGCCTTAAGAAGTCCCAGGGCCAGGTGCCAGACACCTAGGACCCACTCTCATAGCCCCAAGCCCTCCAAAATTGTTCAAACTAGTCAATTCTAAATGATTTACCCTGCCCTGCCTTGTCTTTCCCATGGAAACACAGATGCGCGCCATGGCCTAAAGACAGGCCCCTGGCTCCTGTCTGCGGACCACCCCGTGGCTTTCCCATGGGCCCCAAGTGATGTGGCTCCCGTCGCGAGGAGAAGGAAGTTCAGCTATTCAAACAATTGCACAGGGGTTTTGACACACGCGGACTGAAGTATACAACAGAAGGACATTATGCATACTTGCCATTTTGTCACAGAGATTATGAAAAAGATGCGTGTACTTGAGGATCAAGATTTAATAAAATTAATAATTTTTACTGCTTTATCAAGGACAGTCTTAAATGATACTGGCCCTTTCCTACTAGAGTGTGGTGATGAATTGAATGACTACTACTACAATAGATTGAACTAACCAAATCTGTGCTAAAGTGGCAACAGTTTTACCCACTATTGGCTTTGCACCATCAGTGCAAAGGTCAGCAGTGAAAAAAATGGTTCAGGCTAAGTGACCTCCATATCAGCTTCTTGTCAGGGGAAAGCTATTGAGGCAAAACGTGTATGTGTCTCTTCCATTCACATTGTACTGGTGAAAACTTGGTCACTTGGTATTAGTTAGTTACTCCTGAGTAACAATCCATCCCCAAAATTCAGAGGCTTAAAGCAACAACCATTTTACCCAGCTCATTATTCCACAGGTTGGCAATTTAGATTACATTCAGCTGAGTAGTTCTTCTGGCCTATGTTAAAATCTCTCACACATCTTTGCTCAGTTGCAGGTCAGCTAGGTGGTTTTGCTACTGGAATTGGCTGCCTGTTAAATGAAGAGATGAAGTGGGCCGGCTGAGTGGTGCGTTGGTTAAGAGTTGGCTTGGATGCCAGCTCTGAGCAGCAGGGCCCGGGTTCATATCCCACATGAGGGCCAGTGACACTGTGCCCTCTACTGCTAAGATGGTGAACAACAGCTCAACCTGAAGCTAGGTTCCTGTGAGTCACCGGCAATGGAGTAGGCTGCAGCCCCTGCTGCAGTGGGCTCCATGAGCTAATGTGAGTGACTGGCAGCAAGCGTGAGCCGCCGTTCAGCTGCCGGGAGCTGCCGTCCAATGGCTGGCAAGCAACTGCCTCACCCAGGAAGAGCGCAATGATAATACCAACATGGGCCAATGAAGTGACATCCTCCACAACTAGACTGAAGAACAAAAGGACAGCAACTTATCTGTTCCCCTTCTCGGATTCCCCAGTGCTGTTCCCCTCCCCCAATTCCCCAATAAAATCTTAAAAAGAAAGAAGAGATGAAGTAACTAACCAGGTATCTCTCACTATCCAGCAGGCTATCCCAAGCTTGCTCACAGACAGCAGCAAAATTCGAAGTGATGGTTCCAAAGGCCTATTGAGACCTGGTTCTGAATTGACACAATATCATACCTACTGGATTCTACAAGGCAAACAAAGCAAGTCATAGGGGCAACTCATGTTCAAAAAGTTCTACCTATTGAAAGGAGAAGCAGCAAAGTCACATTGCAAAAGAGACATCAAAGGGGATGGTTGCAGCCATTGTGCAGGTACTCTATCAACTCTATTACATGTGGCAAAACTAGCTGCTAAGAAGGGTGATAGAGTCTTCAAATGGCAGCCATAAGCTTATAAGTAGGAAGAGCAGATTTAGTGGGGACAAATTAGCAGTCCATAAAGATTTTAGTTGTCCCCTAATTCTAATAAAAATCACCAGAGATTTTTGGGGGAATTTGACAATTTGGTTCTAAAATTTATTCAGAAAAACAAATGGATTTTTTATATAAGAAGAGCCAAAACCATGATAAAGAAGAACAAGATGGAGACATTTGTCCTTGCAGATGTCAAGACCAGTGGAACAGATTAGAGTCCAGAAACAAACACATGCACATATAGAAACTCATATAAATGTGTATTATTACACATTTCTGTGGAAAACTATGGACTAAAGACTTCAATATGAAAGGCAAAACCAGAATAATTCTAGACAATAATAAAATATCTCTATGATCTGGATAAAAAGAAGGATCCCTTATGTAAGATGCAAAGTTACTGTGGGTGGGGGAGAGAGGACACATTGACTATATTAAAATTTGGGTCTCTGTTCATCAAAAGACACTATAAAGAGCATGATGAGACAAGCCAGTGTGGAGACAGATGAGTAAATAGATAAATGGGATAGAACAGCAAGGCAGAAGTGGCTCAAACTGGTCATGAGCCACAAACTGGGAGATAATTTTTGTAATACAAATAACCAAAAAAAGATTGTTATCTAGAATTTATGAAGAACTCCTGTAAAGAGAAAAAGGACAAAAGACATAAACAGGCATTTCAGAGAAGAGGAGATACTCATGAGAATATATGAAAATATGTCCAGTCTCACTCATAATTAGGGGGAAAGACAGAAATCAGAATCCGGTGGCATTTTATGCCTCCCTGGTTTTGCAAATATTAAAATATCTGACGTGCCAAACATCTTCATAATGAAGATATTTAGCAACAGAAACACTCAGATGTTGCCCGTGAGAGCACAATCCTTGTGAAAAAGAGTTTGACAATGCATAATAAAGTTGCACACGGCACACGCTATACCCCTGACATTTCTTTCCTCAGCATAGGTGCAAGAGAAAGTCATAAGGAGACATATATGACAATCATAGAAATATTGCTCACAAGAGCAAAATTTGGGGGGAAAAAACAAGTATCTAGTCATATTTAAGTGAATAAATAAATTCTATTTTCATACTTTGGGATTCTATATACAGTGGTTAAAAGTAAATGATTCAACAGAAAGCAATTTCAAAAACTGATGTTAACAACAACAAAAGACAAAGCACTCATAGAAAAAAACATATGGCATGATGCCTATTATGATAAAGTGCAGCCCAAACTAAACAGTATACTGCCTTAGGATTCAGTCAGAGGTGGCAGTGCTGGTTTATTCTATTGCCAGTTTGATAAAGCTAGGAACTACAAATCCCAGAGTGCCCTTCCTTATAAGGTTTGAGGTTGGACTTGGCCAAAAGAGAAACTTGAACAAACTATTAGAGGCAGAAGTGAAGCATCACACTATTTTCTTGAAAGGTATATGCAGTCAAATTGTGGTGATAGACAGATGCTGAGGTGACAAGGGGTTCCACTTACACTAATTCTTCTCTATTCAGCTCCCAGCCCTTCTTGCTCACTGCTGGCCCTTTGACCAATGGCAGGTAGTGGGCCCACAGAGGGGCAGCCACAGAGAGGCAGTCACTTCCCATACTCTCCTCCAGCTTCTTCCTTGCAGCCCCACTCCGGAGGGTGGATGTGCTTGGATTCTTAGATGTTCTTTGAGATTCTGCTTGCCCATCCGCATAGTGCTTCAGGAGGCTGGTGGGTGGTTTCTCCTCTATTTCTCCCACCGTCCCTTGCAGATCCTCACTGAAAGGTATGAGGTGTAATTCCTATAAGAAGTCCCTTAGCCTACATCACTCACAGAGGCTCTGCTTTCCTGAGAAAACCCTGACTAACAGAGTAACAAAACTATCAAGACCAGCAAGGAAACATCTTACACAAAATTCAAGACACCAGTGTCCTCTGGTGGGGAGAAAAAAGGATGACATTAAGGAGAGGCACACAGGAACTTTTGAGATGCTGGAATATTCTTTTCCTTAAGATGCATGTTGAGTACACAAGTATTCATTTTATTAATATTATTTAAATTATACAAAATATATACTTCTATGTGAGAAAGCTTTTATAATTAAAAGTTAGGAATAAACAAACAAGTATAGTGAGAGGTTTCAAAGCAGAGAGTCCAAATCTTCAGGGAAAGTCAAGATGCTTTAAATGCAAAGAAGAGAAAGAATCATTAATCAAAGAGAAAGGCAATGTTAGCTCCCAGGACTGGGTCTCTGTGCAAAGTCAGAAGGAGCAGACAGACCCAGAGACCCAGATGGTGAGATGACAGGCTGCTCA
Organism: Hipposideros armiger; assembly: GCF_001890085.2. Lineage (NCBI taxonomy): Eukaryota > Metazoa > Chordata > Mammalia > Chiroptera > Hipposideridae > Hipposideros > Hipposideros armiger. Next base: position 1,959,541 of record NW_017731678.1, read on the forward strand.
CTACCAGAGTGTGGAGTGTGGGCAGAGGGGTGATTATATCAAGACAGGGAGGAAAGTAGAGGGAACTCTTCCCAGCATACCTTGATTTTTCCTAGGATGGGAGGCATTGTCAGGAAAAGGCAAGGTGGTCCCAGGTGGATGGCTACAGCTGTAAACAGTGTTTACAACTTCAGCCCTGTCCTGTAGAGTAACTGAAAGACCTGACAGATGGTGAGATTTTTCCAAATGTCCCCTTAGTGGAGACCAGGAGAACTGGGGAAAGCAGCACTGGTAAGATGGGACTGAGGATGAGCTGGAGGGAGGGATGGACCTCAAGTAAGAGGAACTGAGGAAAAGGATGATAACACTAGTAGCCACCATTTACAGAAGGATTACTTTTCTCCCTGATGTCTAGCCATTTGTCTCTTTTCTTTTCTAACTAAACTCACTTCTCTGGCCATCTTGTTCAGTCTCATGACTTTCAACATCAACTACAGGTAGCTGATGTCTCTTGCAACCTATACCTTTTTCCTCAATTTCAGATCTTCATATCCAAAGCCCTCCTCGACATCTCACCTTGGGTGTTTAATTGGCATTTCAAAGTCAGCATGTCCAAAACTGAGGTCCTGACTTTACCCACAGTGACCATCCCACTTACCCCAACCCTAGATCTGCTCCTCTCACCATCATCCCACCTCAGTAAATGATGATTACATGACTGTTGCAAAGAACATGGCATCTTTCTCAATGCCTCACCTTCTCTCTCACCCTACATGTGACCCCTTGGCAAATTCTGATTCTCTGCTTTAGCCACAGTGATTTTCTTGCTCTTTCACTAACCCGCCTCAGGGCCTTTGCACTGGTTGTTCATTCAGCCTAGTATGCTCTGTCCTGAGAAAGCTGCCTGACCTCATTTAGTCTTTACTTCTTTACTCAGATATCTTCTTAATGAGTCCTCCTTTACTCTAATTAAAATCACAAACCAGCCCCATCAATATTTTATTTTTTTCTTGCTTTATTTTTCCTCTTAGCATTTATCAGCATTTAACATAATGTATATATGTTCTTATTTAACTTGTTTTCCACTATTACACATACATGTAATCCAATGTAAACTACAAGAAGATAGAGATTTATGTCTGTTGACTGCTGTAGTCCCAGAAGTAGAACAGCACCTGGCACATAAGAGGCTCCAAATGAATGAATGAATGAATGAATGCTTACAATCTGTCTGGCACTCTAAGTGCTCCACATGGGTTACCACAGTGTACTCTCAGTTACCATTTAATTATTCCCATTTCACAGATAAGAAAATGGAAGTTTAGGATTCAAGATGGTGGATTAGGTAAAGACTATGCCTACTGCATCCCAGGATCACACCAGAATTACAGATAAACTATAGAACAATCAACCTCAATATTCATCTGAACACTAACTGAACAGAGCCACTATAAGGATATAAAGAAGAGGCCACGTTGAGCCTGACAGGAGGGGCGGAGATGCCAAAAGGGCTGACCCCAAACCCAAAGAGAGAGGTTGAATGCCAGGAGGGAAACCTCGGTGGCAAAGGTCCCCCCTGAAGAGAGAGGGGCTGCCCAGCCCCATGCCGGGCTCCCCAGCACAGGGGCCCTGTGCCAGGAAGAGGGGTTCCCATGGCATCTGACAGTGAAAATCAGTGAGGACTCTGTCTGCCGTTCCTAGTGGGGCAGAAGGTAACTGGAAACCCAGACACTCTGTTGTAGATGTGGCACATGGAGTCGCTTGCTGGTGGGCACTCACCTGGTTTCTGGTGGAAGGGGTGGCAGCTCAGGAAGTTCAGGGATGTGCAGGGAATGACTGATCTGAGTGCCTTTGGCGCAGGAACTGGAGGGACGGGAGCCATTATTTTTCCTGTGTGGAGCCTGCACATATGTGGCTTACAGGGGCATGCCATCTTTTCAGGGCTAAGCCCTCCCACATAGGGCCAAGTCTGAGACTGCATTGGTCTGGTGCAGTCCACGTGCACTGCCTTAGTGATGCCCCGGTTCCCTGCCCTCCGTATAGCTGGAGCTACACCACCCAGGAAACTCTTGACAGCTGGGCTGCTGGCCCTCCCCCACAGGCAGTAGATTAAAGCCAGTGGAGGGCCTGTGGTAGCTCAGGAAACATTTGCTAGAGGACAGGGTGGGGTTCCAGGGAGCTAAGGGGTGTGGTCAGTGATTTCGACAAATTCAGTGCAGTCTAGCTTCTAGGAGTGTGCTGGGCCCATGATGACCTTGCAAAAACACCCTGAGAACACTATGGCTAGCCACCACCTGTCTCAGGTCCTTCAAACCACCACCTGTCTACACTGCAGTGCAGGTCTTGGGACTACATCAAACTAAAAAGTTTTTTCACAGCAAAGGAAAACATCAACAAAATGAAAATCATCCTACTGAATGGGAGAAGACATTTGCTAATGATACATCTGATAAGGGGTTAATATCAAAAATTTATAAAAACTCATACAACTCAACACCAAAAAAGCAACAACCCAATTGAAAAATGAGCAGAGGACATGAAGAGACATTTCTTTAAAGAGGACATACAGATGGCCAACAGGCATATGAAAAGATGCTCAACGTCACTAATCATTAGAGAAATGCAAATAAAAACCACAATGAGATACCTCCTTACTCCTATCAGGATGTCTATCATCAATAAGTCAACAAACAACAAGTGCTGGCGAGGTTGTGGGGAAAAGGGAACCCTGGTGCACTGTTGGTGGGACTGCAGACTGGTGCAGCCACTACAGAAAACAGTATGGAGGTTCCTCAAAAAATTAAAAAGAGAACTACCTTATGACCCAGCAATTGCACTACTGGGTGTTTAGCCAAAGAAATCCAAAACACTAATTTGAAAAAATAAATGCACCCCTGTGTTTATTGCAGCCCTATTCACAATAGCCAAGATATGAAAAACAACCAAAAAGCCCATCAATAGACAACTGGATAAAGAAATTGTGGTACATTTGTACAATGGAATATTAATTACTCAGCCATAAAAAAGAATGAAATCTTACCATTTGCAACAAGGATGGATGTAGAGAATATTATGCTAAGTGAAATAAGTCAGACTGAGAAAGACAAATACCATATGATCTCACTTATGTGAAATCTAAAGAACAGAATAAATGATCAAACAAAACAGAGATAGACTCATAGAAACAGAAAACAAACTGATGGTTGCTAGATGAGAGGGAGGTTGGGGGATAGGGGAAAAGGTAAAGGGATTATAAAGTACAAAGTGATAGTCACAAAATAGTCATGGAGATGTGAGATACAGTATGGGGCATATAATCAATAATGTTCTAGAGATCACGTAGGGTGCCAGATGGGCACTGGACTTATCAGAAGGATCACTTCATAGACTGTGTAGATGCCTGACCAATGTGCTGTACACCTGAAGCTGAAGTAGAATAATATTGAATGTCAACTATAATTTATATATATACATATATATATATATATACGTGTATATATATATATATACGTATATATATACACGTATATATATATATATATTTACATGTCATGGGATGTAAAGTATAGCATAGGGAATAGAGTCAATGCTATGGTAACAGCATACAATGTCAGAGGGGTAGTAGTAGCCTTGGGGACGGGGGTTATAACTTTGTGAGGGCTGCAAATGTCTAATCAGTATGTTGTTTTGTACACCTGAAACTAATGTAATAAAAAATAAAATAGGGCCAGCCGAGTGGCGCAGTGGTTAAGAGCTGGCTTGGGACGCCAGAGGACCCTGGTTTGGATCCCACATATGAGGGCCAGTGACACTGCCCTCCACAGCTAAGATGTTGAACAACAGCTCAACCTGGAGCTGGGCTGCCATGAGTCGCCAGCGACAGCGTAGGCCGCAGCCCCTGCTGCAGTGGGCTGCCATGGACTACCGTGTGTAGCCAGCAACCAGCGTGAGCGGCCAGCAGCCACTGTGAGTGG